>NC_048899.1:22765138-23129118 GCF_011077185.1 Oxyura jamaicensis
CTTTCTTTCTTTCTTTCCTTCTTTCTTTCCTTCTTTCTTTCCTTCTTTCTTTCCTTCTTTTATTCTTCCTTTCTTTTTTTTTTCCCTTCTTCTTTTTGACCCATAGGTGTACAGTACCCCAGGGCAGAAACCTCCCCTGTATTAAGTGGGAATAACTTGGTGGAGCTCTAGAGAAGCTGCTTGGCAGAGAGGAGAGAGAGAGACTTTCCCTGCAGGGCCTGAAGGTATCAGCCTGGCAGGGTATGCAGTGGAGCTGACGTAGCATCCTGCATTTCCTTCCCCACATCGTTGTATGCAGTTCTGTGACATGAAAAGGAGAGAGTTTGTAAATCACCTTCATTTTTGTTTCTCAGATAACCTGTATTCAACACCCCACATTTGTTGTATGCTTTTATTACGTTGCAGAGTGGTGGCAGGCTTTGTCTGAACTTTTACTGTTAAGGCTGTTTTTTTGTTTTTTTTTTTTTTTTCTGAAAGTTTATTTGCTATATTTTGAAGATCTCAAATACTGTGAGGGAAAGTGTTGCTCCATGTTCCTTTTTCCTCAGTGACAGTGGCAGCTTACAGGGCTTTCATGTTGCAACAGGGAGTACGTAGTACTAGTGAAAGGCCATTAGCCAGGACTGCCATTGAAAACAATCCATCATCATACCGTGGCCGCAGCAGGAATGTACTCTTTACTATGTAAATTAAGACCAATTCTTTTTGAACATCTTCCAAATATTCAGCTATGACATTATAAAAATACACAGTCATCTGTCCCAGTCTTCTGTTTCTTCCCAAGTGAATTGCATGTTACTTTGTTCCATGAGAAATTATAAAGGTTTTTCCACCCGTTCCATTAATTGCTTATTCAGTTACATATTTCTTAATTCTCTTTGAAGTCTAGGAGACTTGCTCTGAATTATACAGTCTTGCAAATATTAAATATTTTGAAAAGAGTTTTTGTCCCAGGAATAAAGGGCAGCTCTTTCTATCAGTGATGAAATGTTTCCTGTCTAACGCTTGAACTGAGATTGCGGTAGTAGTCTAAGGAGCACAAGCTCATTGGTTTGTAAAACTGAGTTAGGCAGAGTTGATAAGGTGAAAAAATTAGGTAGGTGTCAGTAGATTACAGGCCCAAATTGTTAAGATGTTCTTGGGTAGATAGCTGGGGGGGGGGGGGGGAAGCTTATGAGTCTGATTTCTTTTTGAGATAAGGGAAAGACAACATCTGTATTCTTGGGGCAGAGCCCTCCAACTCAACTTGCTTGGATCCAAACCCCCCTCACCTACCAGAGGGGATTAGGGACTGGGACGCCTCCATGGTTATGTTTGTAGCTGAAATGTAAGCGAGATGCTACTTTCAAAGAGAACTGTTTGCTGACCAAGCATCCTAGTGATTTTTATATCAATGTATGGATGTGTGGATGTATGTTTTGAAAACTGTGAGTTTTTGTTTTTTTTTTTAATTGCATGAGATAATTATGTTAGAAATAGAGTATGTCCAAATACACTTTAGTGAACTGAGATGCTTAATTCCTTATAATAGGTCTGCAATGTACATCACAATATACTAATAGAAACACTTCTGAAAAAAAGGATTCACTGCTGTTTACATCAGATGTCACCACAGCGATCTTGTTAGTTTTTCTTTTTCCACAAAGAGGAGAGATTAATTTCTTTTTCTCTAGAAGAAAAATAATGAGTTCCTGTGACAGAAGACATTTTAGCGCCTTTAGGGTATATTTCTCTCTTCTTTTTGTGTTATTTAGTGTGCCTTTTTTGATCTTCCCTTATGTGAAGGGTAGGAGGCATCTCAGAGTACAGAAGAAAGAGCAAATCGTTGTAATTTTGCACTGCAGTCAGGAAGGAGTACTTCTGATGGCAGTGTTTCCTTCTGTTTGTTAGTGTCCTGTCCAAACTTCCATTTTGTACAGTGGACAGAATTTGCAGGAATTTTAATTTCTCCTCAGGGGCTTTAAATGGATTTCTATTTGGGCCTGGGCCTGGTCCTTCTTCAGGACCTTGTAGTTGTCTTCTCATCCTGGTGCCAAAGACATTTGATGGCTCAAATGTTCAGCTTCTGCAACAACGGAGGAAATGTTGAGGCTATTTCTCTCAAATTGCTTTCCTGTCGTGGAAGTTGGCGTTTGGCCGTGACAGCTCTTCTCTGCTTTTTTGGCAGACAGTTCCTCGACATTCTTGTTGAGATCATCCCCACTAGGGCTTTCAGAAGAACATCTGACCGAGGCTCAAATTCTTCACCTTCTGCTGCTCAGAGCATATAGTATGTTATAGGAAAGGGCTCAGTCCTCTCCTCCTCCTACTAAATTTGCTTCTAGATACCTTCTGTTGTCTCAAAGATCCGTGAATTTGTGGTTTCTTCCTTTCACCCTGATTTGGTTTCATGTTGAGGGTGTGGATTCTTTTAATCCGAGGATAATTTAAGAGAAACAAAGTGTCATTAAATTACTGCAGTCTGAGTCATACTTGGTCTGTGAGTTCAGTTCCTTGGCCTTCCCACACAGCATTTCCGATGTGCAGCGAGCTGAGGCTGTGCAGGAAAGTCTGTCGACTGACCTAGATACTGTTTAACTCCTTACTAATGAGTGGATTTCTGACTTTGGGTACAGCCTTTTCCTCTTTGGATTCTCAGCCCTTTTCTAGGAAGTAGCTGCATCTATGACATTTGCCTGATTTTGAGTGGTTTTTGTCAAAAATTCTGTAGGATTTCAATTTTGATTGATTTAAACATCATAAGTTGCTTGGAAAATAGAAGCTCTGGGTTCTTTCACATAGCATTTTATTACTTTTGGAAAAAAAAAATCATTTTGCTGTCCTACAAGAAAGGAATAGTCATCTCAGGCTCTCAGAAGACAAAAGAAAAAGAGTCTGTATAGGTCCATAAGGCCCAGAAACACTGTGACCATACTGTATGAACTACCATCTTGTCATATGTTGTTGAATCTGTTCAAGAAAGTTGTGATGTGTGTGATACAGAACTAACTTTGCTGACTTTGGGCTTGTCTGTAGTGCATTGGCTGGTTGATTTTTATCCTGGTGCTGTACCAGAACTCGTTTTTTTATAGTCCCTTCTGTGATGCCCTGGGTTTGTGAAACTGCCATGGCTGCTCTTTTTAAGCAATATTGCATCTGTCTTCATCTGTTTAATGTCTAGTTGGCCCAGTCTGGAGTCACTGTTGTGCAAAGCTAGCCATGGACTATGTTTTCCCTGCTCAGCTAGCATTAAACTCCCTTGTCTGTGTTCCCCAGTGAAACCCATCAATCCGAGTGCTTCCCAGTGCATACCAGCCAACGTGCAGCCTGGGACACTTGACTTACTCTTCCATGGGGGTATTTGACGTAGTCATTATATTAAAAAAAATAAATCATTGGAGAGGAGAATCTGGGGGATCACTAGTTTCAGCCAGCTCAGGTATGTTCTACATGACAGTCTGGTAGTGCAGTGTGCTGTGTCTCTATGTCTGTCTGCAGCTCACGAGTAAGAGTAGGCTGGATGTG
Organism: Oxyura jamaicensis; assembly: GCF_011077185.1. NCBI lineage: Eukaryota > Metazoa > Chordata > Aves > Anseriformes > Anatidae > Oxyura > Oxyura jamaicensis. The sequence goes on from NC_048899.1 coordinate 22,768,643, forward strand.
TGGTGGTTTCGGAAAACCTCAGTTATACTTGGCTAGCCACTACAGTGATGGGATCAGAACAGGTTAATGGTGTTTTTAAAGAAAATGGTATGTTTTAGCTACCAAAAGCAAATTTCCAGATAAGTATCTATTACATTCTCTTTGCAAAACTGCAGAAATCAAGCTCTGCCTCCTGCTTGCTTCAATCAATATTCAAAAGGCTGTCTATCTGAAGCAGTGTGAAACTGAAGAAGTGCTGCTGAATGTGACCTGACACATCAGCCGCAAAGGTTGCACATTAGATTTTGTGTTACAGCTTGTGATTGCTCATGTATCTGAAATTTGGCAACAGATGGATAGTATTTTTAATGCATAACACTCTTCTGTCCCTATCTCAGCACTTAATACTACTGCAGACATCTTTTCAACAGAGCCATGCGGCTATAATCAATAATATGTGAGCTGATGTTTCCGCTCAATAACATACAGCCACTTAAATGCCCTTCTGAAGTATTTTGACCCCTGGGGAGAACTACTTTAGTCCAACCATTTTCCCTATTGAAATGGAGATGTTTGCTATTCAGCACAGCTGGGACTTGAGAGTAGAGAAGCAAATTCAAATAGGGATCAAACCTACAAGCCATGCTATTAAGGGGGCAAGGCCTCTGGAAGGTCTAGCAGTGATTTTGGATAATTTGTCCGTTTAGTGCCATCTTAGTATGATTGACATTAAGTTACCAGAAATAAAAGGAGATCAGACTTTAATATTAATTTTACAGTTGCGTCATAATTAGGTGTTAATTCTAGTATAGAATAGCTATTGAAAGCAGGATGTTATTATGAGTATTTCATAAAAGAAGCATTTTTGAAACGCAGTTCAGAGAGACCAGAAGTTATGGGAATGTATTGAAGTATTTGGGTTTTTTCCTCATCTGCCCTCTAGAAAGGAGAGGGGCAGTCAGCACTTTCCAAGATTGGGTTTTAAATTAGCACACTATGCAGGCAAAAGCAAATAGGTATCTTTATGAAGGATGTATTTTAACCCAGCAGCTTGGTTGGTAATGTTGGTTTTATGTCGTCTTAGTACTACAAAAACAGAAGGTAATTAAAAACAGTTTCCAATGAGAGGCATTATTCCAGTGACCAAGCATCTTCCATGCAAAATAAATGCAGCAAGAGTCATTGAGTGTGTGCGTGTGTATGTGTTCATATATATAGTACGTACTTACATAGGTGTATATATATAACTTACACAACGTGTGAGACAGTTTTTGTAGTTCAGAGCTAACAAGTGGGTCAACATATAGGAAAGGGGATGTGGCCAGAAATGCCCTTGTATTTTGGCAATCCCCAATCCCATGGCTTCCAAGCTTTTTTCAACATATTCCTTGGGGCATCACATATTTAAACTGAGGGTATAAGTGGAGGTTAGTGACCTCCTCTAGAAGTGATATTAATAGCAAGAATAAATTAGAGTAATCTTTCATAGATAATATAGGATTGTAGCATTAATAGCTGTGTGTCTGTCTATCCAGATAGGAGTTAGCCTAACACTACTTTGGACTGTAGCCAAAAAAACACCTTTTGATTGAGACTGTTCTGATTAAAACAAGGGAAAAGAAGTATTGGGCAGTGATGATACAAATTAATTTTCCCCTTGCCTTGTACCTCGTTCCCTCCCACAAGAAAAATAAATATACTTAGGAAAAGCCAAAAAATAGGACAGTGCATCACACGCTGAGAATGAGTGAGTTTGGCTTGCTTGGATGGAGAATGAGGAGGAATTTAAAAAAAAAAAAAAAAAAAAAAAAGGTTTAGGTACACAATCTAGAGACTAATTTATGCTCCCAAGCTGATCTTGTACTTCTTAGCACAGGCAGGAAGAAGGAGTTATAAATTATGAATAACAAGAACTGTTCTCTTATGTCTTCGTAGTTTTATTCTTTCAAGCTGTTAGTGTAGGCTCTGCAAAATTGGTGAGGCTGGAATTTGCCGAGATTTATGCCTGGGTGTAGAAATACTGCCTTACTTTCAGATTAAAGCAGCTAGCAGTGGTAAATCAATACATGCAAGTCTGCAGAGCTGCCACAAGCTTGGCTTATAAATACGTATTAGCATTTATCTGTGGTTTAATTTCTCATCTTCCCAAACCATTGTCTTGATTGGTGATCATTTCTCAGTATGGAAAAAAAGGAGATAAAAGAAATTGCCAGACAGTAGAAATAATCCAGAAATGTAATTTAAACCTGTTCAGAACTTTATTATTTTGCTTGCCAATGAATTATGATTTTCCAAAAAACCCTGCATCTTTCATGACTATGTGAAACTCTATTCTTTTTTATATTCTTACTGTGAGCCACATGAACTATGGTAATTTATCTTCAAAGAATATTGCTTTGGCTTTTGTTGGGGGTTGGTTTAAAATGCAAATTTTTTCAGTATTTCAGTCTTAAACCAGACATACTTGGTGTCCGTTCTGTAGTGTTAAGGTAAGAGACCAACATTTGCTTTCTTAAAATAACATGTTGTTCCACCCCTTCCCATGTACTCGAACATTGTCAGCAGATGCACAGGCAAGGTGCAGCAAACTGCTATAGAACATTGAGATTATCCTATGTTTTATTTAAATAAGAATGATTGTGTAGTCCTAAAAAGTAGGTTAACTGAGAATTCCAAAATGTTTGAATTATTTATCTCTTTTTGTAAGATAAGGTTTCTCCAAAGTTTACTTTGCTAAACTGGACAGTGAATGGTGTAAGCTGGGAAGTGCTGGCTGCTTCGTGAGGCAGGACTTGAAAGGCAGACTTCTTGATTTTTTTTCTAATGATGTACCATCTACTGATCGTTTCTTGTGTGGAGGTTAATTTACAGTAACTCAGGGATCTGTTTGTAATTAGCTGCTGAGTAACTGTACAAATTGTTCTCATATTATTGATCTTCATGTTTGGTGTGTTATGGTAAACTTTCTATAATACTTTCAACGTAAGAGTACTTCACATCAATTACATTGTACTGTGGTAGAAGTATCATAGTAGTAGATAAATTATTATTAGATTGAATGGTTTAGAAACTTATGTGCATCATTTCATATTCTATCCTTAAATAAATTATAATGCATTGTAATTCAAAATATTTAAATATTTAAAACAAAACAAAAAACAGGTATAGTTGTCTTTTACTAATTTGGTCCTTAAACTCAGTAGCATGTTGGCAGGAAACAATGTTTCTAGTGTCAACCAGAATTTTGCATCTATTCAAAAAGAAATTTGAAAACTGTAGTTCACCACTTTAAAAATAGTTAGCATGTAAGTCTTAACACAGGTAAACAGAAAAACTCCTAGAAATGTAGGCAAAATGAAGGTATGCGGTATTTACTGCTAAACTGTTAAAGATGATGATAAACATAATTTCCTTTTCTTACAGAACAGATACTTAGATTAATGCATTACCGTGATGGTTTTCCCCCCAGTTTAGGAGAAAGAAGGCTATGGTTACTTACACAATATTTGCACTTCAAAGTGTGTCAAAGAGGCAAATCCATTTGTGTTTCTGATAGGTTATTTATCCTGCTTAACCTATAAACTGTGGAGTAACAAGGCTACTGAGCTGATAGGCAGCCTAGCAGATGGCTCAGAGATTATGCTAAATCACCTCAGCCTGTCAGAAGTCGGGCTGGGTTACTGCAGGGGCAGCGTCTGTAAGAGACGCTGAATGGGATCGTTTGTCTGAGTTTCTTGCCTGAAATTTCATTTTTCTTCACAGCATGTGACCTCTTCCTTCTTTCTGTCTTGTTACTACAACCTCTTCGAGTTAAAGCAGATGTGTGATCAGCAAGTTTGGGACCAGCCTGCTGGTATCCTGGCTTTCGTAAGAATCATTAGAGTGATGACAATCTTTAGGAGCCTGCGAGACATGGAAGATTTCCTCCACAGGGGCAAGAGGTTTGCTCAGGCACTTCCACTGTTGTTGCCCCTTTGTTTTTCTATTTCTGGAGCTGTTGCTTCAGTCTCTCCCTACCATTGAGTTGAACATCGTCATCTCTCTGGCCTATGAAATATTAAATGGGAATTAAATATGAGTAGACTAAATCAAGTTGAACAGCTTGCTGCTGTCCTCGTGTTGAACATCACAGGTGTATAATTTTTGGTTCGCTTTTCAATTATGTGAAGAATGAAGAGTGTAATTTTCAAAAGTGATTAGCATGAGTGGCCCCCTCTAAGCGCTGGCTGAGGATGGCATTCTGCTGCAAAGGGAGAGAAGTCAGGGCATCATTAACTAGCTTCAGTGAAAATACCATGTGTTTAGTACAAAAAATCAATGTTGCAGCTGAGTGAAGATAGGCCAAAACTCAGGGCTTAAAAAAATCTCACCCCAAAGTGTGGGTGACTATTAATCATAATTTTGCTAAATATCTGTATTCACATCTTACATTTACATTTAATTTTGAAATTAACAAAAAAAGTCACCACAGTAATGTAAAGATTTATACTTTGGATTTTTGATCTCATTATTTCCATTCTACTGCTGTTGTGTCTTTTTCACTTAGTGCCATTCTGAATTCTTCTTGAGAACTGCCAGAGAGGAATATAAGAGCCTTCCCTTCCAACTCCAAAAGCTATTTGAGGGGGAGGCTTCACTGATTTTTTTTTTCCATGATCATGTTATCATAGTACTGAAGAGTAACTGCTTTTTGTTTTCTCATATATTGCAAAATTCTTAACCTGTTAAAGAAAAACTAAATAAACACATTGCCATATTTTTTTCCAGTGATTTATGATTGATGGAGAATAAACCTCTACAGGGAATTGTTGGAAATCTGTTGTTTTGCTACACACATTAGGAATGCTGATTTAGTGTCAGCTATAATAAGTCTTAAATGTTTAAAATACGTAGAGATACTAAAAAAGCAATTTTCATCAGTTGTGCTAAATGAAAGGGCATTGTAAAGTGGGTCATGCTTTTAAGATAATCAATCTGTTGTGCAAAAAGGAGCATATTAATTGAAAAACCTTTGCAAAATGTAGTAAAAATAGCTGTAGGATGCTAACATTTTTTTTCCTTGACTTCTAGTCAGCTTCTATGCAATGGATAGAGATTATTCACATCTCTACAAAGCAAGAGGAAGCAAACATTTCCTGATTCTAAAAGCATTTCTTTCCTATCCCCACAGATCATCCTCTGCTAAACCAGGAAATAACTACTCTTTTTTTTTAAAAAAAAAAAAAAAAAAAGCTGAAAAATAATTAGCTCCAAAATCTTCTTCCTGTGTGTCACTTTACTATTCATGACAGTTTTGAATTCCTAGTTCCTTTTAGCTATAAGGAGTAGAAATTTTATGCAGAGCTAGAACACTGTAAAACCTATTCATAAAATACTATTTTTCTGTTACAATCAATATTGTCCAAGAAACTAAAAAAGCATTTGTTCATACCTCACTGATAAGAATTGTATATATCCTTTGTGCTAAGCATCTGTTCTTCTAAATATTGATATCTATAAGATCTGATAGCGTATTGCTGATTTTGCATCTGTTTTTGCCACTTTACTTCTCAGTGAAATCTGGAATTGTAACCTACTGAGCCTGTAAAAAGATCATCTGTACCAAAGTAAAGCTAGTTTGCAGCATGCTAATGTTGGTAACTGTGTCAGTAACGATGATGGTATACTGTTTTACCATTTGATTTTTACTGAAAATGAAAATATGCAAAATTTAAATAAAGAATTAGAGAACAAAAAAGTTTTCTCGATCTTGCAAAGAATCTACAGTAGCATGTAAGACTATTGAATTGTCACTAAAGCCAAAGGTTTGTGTTGGATTTTTTTTTGGTACGTTGATTCTTACTCATCAAAAAATAATCTTTTCACTAAATGACAAAATGTAATTTTAGCAATTTTGCAAAGTGAAGTAAGACAGTAGTTAGTTTCCATCATAATAAATTATAATCTGCTTGGTTAGCTGTTATTTGCTTGTAGAGTAAAACAGTCAAAAACAACGAGAGTTACTTGGCTGTTTTGTGAGTGCCAGCTTTCTCTATGAAGTCCTGGAGAGTCAAAGAGATAATTAGTAACAAATAATGGAACTATCTTTGTGAAAACCACATGACTATACAACAGAAATGTCACCAAAGCAGAGCGTTAGCTTTAGTTTAGGTTCATGAGGAAGTCCTGTTTTCTGCATAATTAAATTTATGAACAGATGCCCAAAGCAGGGCACATCTGGCTGAACTGATTAACCTAGTGCTTGAATATATGAAGCTAAGGTAGGAATTTTTGCTAAACCAAAGAAATTAGTCAAATCTAGAACAATACTGAAGCACAACTCTCATACTAAGCTACATTATGCGTACCTGTTAACTGTGCAAGTGAAGTTAAGTACAAATGCAGTTTTTTTGTAGTGTTAAATTACACACTAAAATGGTTGATCCAACTTTCAGTGGTAGGTACTCGTTGCACTCTAGTGAGCAAATGTTTATGTCTGATGACCATAAAGCAAGTGACTTCCAAACAGTTTGTCGAAGAGCAGTGTGCCTTCCAACAGCAGAAAACAAAACAGACAAAATATTCCTATGATACCTCCTTCTACACTAGGGCATAAACATGATAAAGAAAAATTTAAAAATTGAAACCATCTAACTATAGATTGTGCAACCAGTGGTTCTGTTCTTCAAACCCAGTATTCATTTAGTTGGAATAAGTTTCTTTATCAACTTTTTGTAAGAGCACATTTACAGTAATTAATTTGGAGCAGGATTATAGTAGGCTATCATGAGGACTATCACTATTATACAGACATTTATTTTCTGTAGTTCCCCTTATTGGCAAAGACAAGATTTTATTATTGGAGAAACAACAACAACAAAGTGTTTATCTAGGCTTAAAGGGAAGCAAGAACTTGAGGTTCAGTACAACAGTTTTCCAAGATACGAGACAGTATGGGAGCCAATTACAACCTTTTGTACTGCTCAGTCACTGCTCTGGGTTTGTTTCTTGGATCCAGGAGGAAAGATTGCTGGGGCTGATTATGTTCCCTTGGCTGTGCTCTTGTCTTGGAAATGCCCCGAACACAAAAGCAGTGAGGTATGGGAGCCAGCCGCACCACGTCAGCTCTTGCTGGCAACTCCTTAGACTCTTTTCTCAGTTACAGGAAATTTGTTTTCTTGATACCACCTGGTGCAAAAGGAGCAGAGAGACTGAGAAATGCAGCATAGGTGAGGCCTTCCCAAAGACTGCTCAGGTTTCTCTCTTCGGGTCTCAGTCAAGATGAACTAGTTGGGCTTCCACATAGACTACAAGTATGGTACAGACTGTGATGTAGACTTGGCTATTACAATCCTTAGTTACACATAAATTTTTTTTTTGAGTTAGTTGAGAAAATTAGAATGCTTTGGGTTTGGGGAGCTGAGGATGCTAGCTTAAAAGTTCAGTGATTCAGAGAAATCAGTAATTGTTACATGCATTTATTTGGGGTCATATAGAGGAACAATATTCCCTGTCAAGCCAAAATTTTCCAATTCTTGAGTGCATGCAAGATACACACAGACCATGTTATGCACTAATTCAGGTCATGTTTGAAGACAGTTTTTTGTTTTTTTAAAAAACTTTCATAGACTAAGCATCCCCACCAGCATCTTCTTTACAGTACTACAATTAATATATAGCAATTCCTTTGTATGTGTTTCTCCCATTCTTTTTACCTAGTTTGTTCTATTTGTTTACCCTAGTCTAAAGTAAGGTTCATTTTCATGCAGATGCATGCAGCAACTGCAATGCATCGTAGGATTAACTGATCTGCTCTCCTGTATGGCCCTCCTGGCTGGATCAGACTGTTTATGTTCTCTCTTGTCATTGAGTCAACCAGTGAGGACATTGTCTCCTTACTGGAATTTTTGTGTTCAGCCAGGTTCTCTCTCCTTTCACAGTTCCACCTTACAGTGAGTTCATGTACTCAGAGCCACTTACATGTTATGAAATCCCTGCCTGGCTTTACCTCATGATCCTGGCTCTTAAAAATAAAGAGCATTCCATGAAAGGGCAGTGATAAGATGCTAAGATTTAAAATATAATTTAGAATAAACCCAGAAGATATGCTGCATTGTTTCTGCATAGCATAGGTGTTGTAGCACTATAGTAATGCAAGGGATAACAGCAGGATCTCTAGGAATGCTCTTTTTTACAGCTGGACTTGGCTTCAGCAGAGAGAGATTTACTGTCTATCTTCAACACAAAGTTCATCACGCTTCAGGATGGAGGAGCTAGGCAGCCCTAAAAGACTTTCTAGAATAGCAGAGGTCCTTTTGGCATGTTAGGGTGCAAGTCAAAGCTAGGTTGTAGAAAACCCTTAACTGCACAAGCTGAAAGACAGTTGGAAAATACTGCAAAGGGCAGTACTGAGCTTGGTGGAATGAGGTTAAGCTGTAGACAAAGACTTAAACGGTACATTCCAGACAACCCCTATCAAGCCTCTCGCTGCCTATTCTTATTGTACCTCCCCTAATATACACACAGATAAGTTCTTTCAACACTCAAAATAGCACTTGTGGCTGAGCCTTCAAGCTACTTCATTCCCCATTCTTTCCCATGCTCATGATGGCACCTTATCACCCGCACATTTGCAAGTATGTTCATTATACTAGCAGATGTACAAAAGGAGAAAAATAAACACTGGTTCAGTTTGATCAGCATACAGAGTTTAAAGACCCTTTTCTTTCATCACCTCCATCATGGAGGTTGCCAAAATTATGCTTCAGAGATGTTTTAAATGTCTATAACGTATTTGTAGCTGTTTGTAATAGATCTATGTGCAGTTATTTGTACTGGATTTCATCACATTACTGAACAATGCAATTTTTTAAAAGTTTGTGTTGAGTTTTTTGTTTCAAGCTTTACACTTCAAAAGTATCTAAAACAAAGCTATATTGCTGTATTTTGACATTCACATTGCCTGGCAGTAGATCTGAAGGAATTATGGGTTGGCAGAGTTACCCTTCCACTATCAGTAGCAATACTGATAGTTAAGGAGAAATCTTCCTAACTTGGCCTTTGAGCAAGTCTCTTCTTAATGTTCTATCCAAATATATGTTGTCTTGATGTTCTGTACTATAAAGATAGCTAGTACACTGGTACATAGCCTGTTACTGAACATACCTCCTTTAATGCCATAATGAATCCACCCTGGCAATTATTTACCTGGCTCTTACCCCCTCTTTCTTAATACATTATTTGATGCTAGTACAGGTGCTGTACTAATGAAACAGAGAAAAGAAGATGCAAAGCTGAAAACACCTTTCCATCTCCAAAGATAATTCAGACTAAAGAGAGAACATGTTAGTAGGACTACAAAAAAAAAATGTTGCTATTGAACATGTGGCTTTACCCTTTAATTGAATTTATTTGATGTTATTTGGGGAGAAAAAAACCCTACTTACTAAGTAATAGCTAGTTGCTTGTTATTAACGAGATTAGCAGTTATTTCTCAAGATTGGCACTAAATTAAGAAAAAGGTTTGTTTGCTTTTAATTGCTTTAGAGGAAAGGGAATGAGCGATCACCTATCATCATAAAAGTGATTCTGCCAACCCTGGGAGATGTGCCCTGCCTTTGGTACAAGTCTTATCAAGCATGCTGTAGTGCTTTGGAGCAGCAGGGCGGTAGCGGCAGTAGTGCCTAAGTCAGGTAGACGTTCTTGAGCTTCGTGAGGAATGGTATTCTGCAGGCAAGACCTAACATCACAGACGCCTTTGGAATATAACTTTTCTCTTGCTTGCTATATTCCTTTTTGTAAGTTTGGACCACTTGCCCGCCAATATGTATTAGTTTAGATCACTGATTTCTGGTAGATCTCAATTCAAATGAGCAGTTGAGTGCAGGAGCCTGTGGTAGCAGTAGTAGGGCTGCAGAATTCAGGAGGAAGGAAGTAGATTTTCATGACAGTCATCCTTTGAAGGAAGTACTTAATGAGGAACTGTAAGGAGTAATTTCCCCTAATACCAGACCACATGGTGGGAGCAAGGAGGGGTTTGTACCCCTCTGGTCAGGCTGAGGTGGGGCAAACTGCATTTCTGTGCTTCATGGCAACTGGAGAACTATCACTTGGGAGCAGTATTTACAGGGAAAACTGTAGGAGAAACCCTGGCGATAGCTGCTGTTGTTATACTGGTTCTCTGATTCGTTCCTAGACTCACTGCTGATGTTTCTTGGCTGTCTTCCACAGCAGCTGGTTCTTTGCAGGAGCCGTGCTATCTAGGACAGTGCTTTAAATCACCAGCGGCCTTGCACACTGGGAGGTGGCGATCCGTGGGGTGGTTGTAAGAAGGATACACGCAGGCACATGTTTAGGTGCTGCTGGCTGATGTGCATCAGTATCTGGGCCAGCACAGTCCATTGACAGGCCCAACTCCCCTCAGCAACCAAACTGACTGGGTGTTACACCTGTTTTGGTTGTTTGTTACATGGACACCTGGTGAAGTCCTTGCAAGACCTGAAACAGTATCAGGGACAAGATCATCCCTTTTTTTTGTTTTGTTTTGTTTTGTTTTGTTTTGTTTTGTTTTTACAAAGGGTTATGTAGCTTTTCACTTCAAGAAGGATAGGAAAGCTGGTGGGGTATGGAGAATGCTGGCCATCAAGTGCTGGGTGCAAGTGATGGGACAAGAGTTTAGTGGATCTTGAAGAGCCATGCTCCTGAGCAGTTTGCCCTTCTTGTATTTACAACGTGTACATTTACTCTGTGCCTGCAGGAAAATTCTGGAGAAAGTTCAGAAATTTGAACTTAGAGGGTATAAAGCTTTCTCTATGGAATGACTCAGTTGGAAAATAAATAACTGCCACTAATTAGGAAGTATATGCTACAACTATTAGGCAAAATTTCTGTTGCTCTACTACCACTTCTAGCATGGAAGTATATGTGTACTTTCATTGACTCACATACATTTTTAGGCTGTAGATGGATAGTTCAATTTTATGTCAATGAGGATGTTCACAGTTCTAATTACAATAAGGGAGCAAAACTGAAAGTAGTTGCAAAAATTGATAAATACACTGAAAAATGTATTTAAATGTTCTTTAGGAAGAAAGCACTTAATAGGTTTCACCCTTAAATAACTATCACTTTACAATTAAACAGCGATTTGAATACTCTTAAGTAGGCCTGACTAACTAACCTAACTTGAAAGCCTAACTTTATGTATTAGGCTTCTTACATCTTTTTAAGAACTTTATGACTAATACAGCTTCTTCTGAAATTGAGTTAGTAATCTTTTGAAATAATATATTTTTGAAATGCTACTCCATAACTGCCACTCTCATGTTATATTTAGCAAGTGAGCTAGCAAAACTTCATTCTTCCCCAAATTCCACTTTCTTATGCTGATAACGTTTCTAATACCTTCCAGTTCATTTTCAGTTCTTGTACAATGATAAAGAACCTCTTGGGACACACTGCTTATGTATACCTATAGACGTTACCTTATTTTCTCATGTAAAAACAAACTCACGTTGCATAGATTCTCTCTTGCATAGTAATGATGTTGTGCCAAACGTAGTTCAAAGGTGAACAAAGGAGGTTGGGGTAAGAAACTTGTGAACCTGTGCTGGTTTCTGATTCTGCTGCTGCTTTGCTCTGTAGCGGCTGTCTCTGTGCTGGGGGAGTTGCATCCTTTGTATCAAAATAATTTAGGATTTGATTTCCAAAGGAAGGTGCAAATTTTCACCAACAGTATCAAATTCTACTTCAAGTCTACTCAAAAAAAACAAACACACAACAACAAAGGGTTTTTCTTTTAAAAAATAAAATAGAAACTTTCGTGAGGGATGTTTTGCTTAGTTGAAATTGTTTACATTTCAATTTTCCATTTTAATGATACAGAAAATTCTTCAGCAGCTTTGTTGATCAGCTTTCATAAACCCGACTTAGATTTGTCACCTCATAACAGAGGTTTTCATCATTACTATTTTATTTTTATTTTGTACTGTGTTATCAAGCTTAGCACGGATGAGACAGTTTCTTGTCTGCATTATCTGGTGCATATGCTGACAGGGAGAGTCCAAGCTTATCATGATTTTACCTATATTGTTTACCTATATTGTTTACCTATATATTTATATATAAATTATTATTTTTTTTGAGTAAAACACTTTCTTGTATTGTGGTTCTGCTGTGCTACTGGGAACACAGGGAGGGAGTAGAGCATGATCATGCCTGATATTCTTGATAATTTGTGTTACATCTATCTACATTACATCTTCCATTACACGGTCGATATTATATTGCAACTTGTTGAAAGTAAAGGATAATAGAATATAAAACAACATCTATTGGGTATCTGTTGTAATAGGATGTTTTTTTCTTCTTGTTTCATTACTTACGTATCATACATTCTAGGTATGGGAAAATCGTATCCACGAAGGCAATTTTGGATAAGACAACAAACAAGTGCAAAGGTATGTTTGCTTTTATATTGCGTTCACCTGATTGATTGACTATAAAATTGAATATTTATTAATTAATTAATTGAGTTTATAAAATAAACCAATGTTGTATTTTAAGTGCTTTTACATTTTTTCTCCCCATTTTGACATGTAAGCTAGTCTCGTTCTTGCCCATGGTCAGTGTGTTCAATACATTTGTTTCCAGTGGAGCTGGCAGACAGCCTGTGTCAGTGGTGCAGCCAAACCCGAGTGAAGCCGACACGCACACTGTTGTCTGGCCGTTAGCCTCTATTTGAGTCACAAAAATGAAGTTAAAAGCAGCTTTTCTCCTTTTGCCTGGAGAAACTAGGGAATCTTGCAGCAGACCATTCGACTGTACTAAGCTCTGAAAAAATTATATATTGTGGAAATCAGCTCTGCTAATTAGAACAGCTTAAAGGAGCACTTAATTACATGTTCCAATACCAGTTGTGTTCAGTTATGTGCTATTCAATGTATTGGGAGCAAAGAGGGAGTTCATTTCACTATAGTAATTGCAACCAGAAGAAAAATATAAAACTTCTTTAGATAAACTGGATATGTCAGCTCACGGATGTACAGCACTCCATGCAGTTACAGTGAGATGTAATCTCATATCCCAGCAACGTGCGTGGTGGGAGAAGGTGTGACAGCAGACACTGAAGTATCAGATTTCAGACTTTTCTGGTTTCTTAATTGTAAAAAAAATAATAATAAAAAGGTAATTTCCAAGGAAAGTGAAGAATTGAGTCAGCTAATCTACCAATGTTAATGAGAGTAAAGCTCATGAATAAGCATAAAGCTGATGGGCAGAGGCAAGAGAGGAGAGTTTATCATTAATCAAGTCTCGTTTTTGTGGAGAACTTGGAAGCAGCACAGCAGCATAGCTCCCTAGCTCCCCATCTTAAGCAATTAAAGGGGTGCTGACAGTGCAGAAACTCAAATTTCTAGAATTTTTTCCCCAGCTTGTATGCAGATGTTATCTGCATACATTGTGACTAGGAAATAGCGGGTGCCTTTTTTGATTATTTCAATTCATTAGTACCTATGACAGCACTTCACTGATTTACTCTGTCCATTTCCCCAGTTCCTGAAGACTTCAGGAGCTCTGCAGCAATACTGCTTCTGATCCTGACTGTTCAAAGATTTAAGCACAGAAATTCTTATATTAATGTTTGAGAGGTTTGAGCTGACTTTTCCAATACAGATTTTAAATCTTAGCAGTGTGAAGCAGTAACTAACAATCTATTGTGACAATATTCAGCTACTTGAGGCTCCAGGGAAGCTCACTGCATGTCTTTGGAGTTACAGTTTGAACATAAGTAGGCAGAATGCAGATATCTAACTGGAATTTAACCAAAACATTGACAGCATCTCTGGCTCTTGCCAAAAAAGCATACCATGGGATTTAAACTAAGTAGAGCAATGAGCAATTGAGTTTACATATCATCAAAAAGATGGCAAAGCCAGCTTTGATGGCATGCCTGGTATCAGAATGTAGCTTCATCTATTTTGCACCCTACAGCGTGGTGGTGGTGATAACCTGTGCTAGTGTGGGTACGGAAAGCTCGTTTTGCCTTGGCAGCACAAAACTTGATAGGAATTAATTCACTCTGTTTCACGTCAAGATTTAACAGTCCACAACACCACATGTTACACAGAACAATATGCTGCTTTCTTCAGCTTCTTGGCAGGTTAAATAAGCTTGCACTGATGTACAGGGCTGCTCTGGTTGTTTTTCCTGAGTTAAGGACTTCAGAGCTGGTTCAGTTATAGCTTTGCACAACCTTTTTGTCCTCTGTATAGACATATTATAAGATAATAGTTACCTTCTGAAGAAATAGTTCAGTTTTCTACTCCTTTAGAATTGTTTTTATTGAGTTTTTGTTTTTATCCCAGTTTAGGCATTGGAGAGGGATTTCTTTAATATTTGAGGCTGTTCACTGGAGAGAAGGAAAGGGGTTGAAAAATACAGAATGAGGCTTGCAGTAAGAGAAGTAGCTATGGGAAGTAGATTCCAAACTCTGATCAACTTCTGGGGAAACTTGAGCCTTTAGCTCCCAGGTGCCATTAAAAATCCCAGCCTGGAAGGTCAGTGTCTGCACAGGCTGGGGCATGTTGCTGTTCAAATGTACTGGAAGCTATTAGCTGTATATTTCTCTTCTGAATAAGAAAAAAAAAGGTTTTGTATATATGGGAATTGTTATAATTAACTTTGGTTTTAGATTAACATTTAAATATTGCATTATATGACAGAAAAAATAGATTTTTTTACATTCTGGTTTCAGTAACAACAATAGGAAAAACTTACTTGATTTGCTGAAGCTGGGTTTTCACTTACTTTCTAGTTTAATTGTCTTTTATATATATACGATGAAGTAACTAGTTTATCAGTTCACCAGAAATTGGGTTACGGTGCACTAGATATGCATCTTTTAAACTAAACTGCTCTTCCAGTTCTGAGTAAATGACCTGGAATTTACAGCCTTATTGGTCACCTACTTAAACCACACTAAGAGTTTAGTTCAGAGAAATTAGCAGATTATGCTTTACTCAGTTGGCTCTGGCTCTATGAAATAAATTTATGATGTGGCATTTGTTCTTCCTGGATATGTACCAGATAACACAAAGCAGAGCACTGTACTGCTTGTGTAGAAATTTTGACAAAATCCTGATAATGAATGGGCATGGAAATTGATTCTTTCCACTAGGGTAAGTCCCCATCATCACAAAGTCAAAGGACTTTGGTAGGTGTTTTTTTCTGGGGACTCCATGAAGAAATTTGGAGTTAATGTTGGCCCGTTTTACCAACAAGAAGATTGTATTAAGAAACCATGCTTGTAGCATGTGAAGTATTTGATTATAAGCTGGTTGCTATCTTGTTAATTAAATTTGTTTTGTACTTCAGGTTATGGCTTTGTTGACTTTGACAGCCCAGCAGCTGCTCAGAAGGCAGTTTCTGCTCTCAAGGCTAGTGGAGTCCAAGCACAGATGGCAAAGGTGAGTTAAAATAACTGGCTAATTTTTGTAGTGGGTTGTGAAGATGAACAAGCTTGTATGGTAGCAGAGCATTGGCCATGTGCATTCTCAAGTTGCAGGACCATCACAGGGAGCGCAGACCTCAAACCACGTGGCATATTAAGGTAATAAAATGGCATATCCCAAATCTGCTCAACTCATGAAATAAAGAATAGTGTGGTCAACTCTCCAAACAGATCTAGTTGGATTTCTCACTTTATTCACGATACTATTTTTCCATTGGCTTTTCATCAACAGAAATATTAGCAATAATTTTTAAGAACTATAGAAGGCTTAATGGGTTAAATTCATGTTAATTTCTGGAACAAGTCAGTAGCTTAAACAGCTTACAGCATAGAGGTGTAAGAGTTTATATACATTGCCCAATTGTAGTTCCTGAGGTTAACAGCCTTGCAATTTGGGAATACATTTTTAGGCATAACAGCAAAATTTAATCTTGTGACTTTGTCTTCAGCATTTCTAATATATTTTGTGTTAACAGAAGTAAAATTTAAATCTGAGCATTCATGATCTGTTTCTTGAAATTCCCATCCAAATCTTTGACAACGGCTTTCTGCATCAGGGCAAACCCAAGCATTTAAAAATAAAGAAATATGATCTTTCTTCTTTTTCTAACATTTTTACTGATCCTTACCTCTGAATTGGGTTATTAGTTAACATGATCTTCAGAGCAGAGCTCTTTCACCACAATATAAGTTTTGTAAATCTATAAAATCAGGGAAATGACATACTAATAATGGTTCTGTCATGCGCTGTTGTTAGGTCAGATGGCCAGTTTCCAATAGAATGGCATAGACACCACTACAAATTTATTTAAGAAAATATTTCCAAAATAATCTGTTCATATAATTTGTGTTACCTCTTAAAGTAAATTCTTGTTAGTTTGAAAATTATATTCTAATTGAATAGAAATATTCCAGTAATTAAACAGTAAACTTGGATGCTTTTTTATAAAATAGTCTGCAGCAGATCTCGCAAATCTTTTATAGTTATCCATTAGGTACAGATTGTTTTCAGATGAGATATTTTCCACAGCTTCTCAGTTGAGGAGAACAGTTAAGCTAACAACATAAAAAGTCTTTGGATAGGTTCCAGGGCAACAAAATGGAAACCATATGTTTCATACTTAATGCATGTTTCATTACAGCCATGATACAAACATACATGCTTGCTGGAAAACACTGGACTTTTTTCTTTTTTATAATATTTTATGAATGTTTAATAAAGACCTTTTAATTAATCTTTAGTTTTTAGTTAATCACTTTGAAAAATACACGAGATTTTTCAAAGCTTCTGTCTGCCATCTTACAGATTTATCTAGGTAGAAGGGGATAAATACAAGTCAAGTAAATTCATTCTGCTAATAAACAATTTTGGGTGATTTAATTGTCTTCTTGAATTGACTAGATGGAGAAGCTCTAATAATTCACTATAGTAATCTAATGAATAGTTTCTTAGTCTTTCCCTTAGTATATATTTTTTGAATCATTTCCTCTGCCAGTTGGTTGCAATATTGGTAATATTTCTTTCTGTTAGCATTAATGAAAAAATGTGCACCATACTACCTGACAGTTTTGATTGATTTTCTGACACTTTGAGTCTGTCAAGCCTGCTGACCTGTGGGAAATCTATAACTGTAAAGTTTGCATTAGAGTGAAACTTGTTATTCTGCTTCTTAACACAATACGTGTTTGAATTATTTTCAAAAGGAAACCCAACAAAACCCACAAAACAACAACAATCAATAGTGACAACAAAGAGTCACAAGTGACAGAATTTGAGTGCTTTGATTTTCATCTTTTTATTTTGAGCCATTGAATTGGGACAGGGAGGGTAGCAGTGCCTTTTGTCTGAAAAATCGTATCTCCACTGGGATGCTCCAAACTGAGGATCGCCAATCACTTCTAGTTCTTTTGACAAGATAGCAAATCACACTCTTCACATGCATGAAACTGTATAAAGTTTACTTGGATTTGTGTATTTTATATTGTCCTTTAACGTGTTACCATTAGTGCTTTAAAGTGATTGTGCGGCAGTGAAACTGTTTAATCTGGCACGTGCCTGAATGTCACACAGAAAGGACAACAGTTTGTCAGCTGTCTGCCCAATGGATTTCCTCACTGACCAGTGCAACTGCCTGAGTAACAAAGAGAAGGGCCTGTTGGCTGCATTTGGGAAAGTGTGGTGGTTTTACCGTGCTATACAGCTGAACACTACGACCGCTTTCTCACTCCCCCTCCTCAGATGAGTAGGGGAAGAAGTAAAGGAAAGAATAACTCACAGGTTGAGATAAGGATGATTTAATTAAAGAGAAAAAAAAAATATTAAGGAAATATTATTATTAATTAAACAATTCAACTAAAGGGAAAAAAGGAAAGGTGAAGAGGGAGGGGGAAAGGGAATAACAAAACAAAACAAGTAAAGGCTATGTGGAAGGGCAGAGGAAAGAAATGACTCTCTACTTCCCACAAATGAGCGATGCTTGACCACGTCCTTGAAGCAGGGCCTCAACGCACGTAGCCAGTGTTCGGGAGGAGGACAGACATTTTCGCAACGAGAGCCCACCCCTCCCCTCTTCTTCCTTTTTCCGCCTTTTATTGCTGAGTGGGACATCGTATGGTATGGAATATCCCTTTGGTTGGTTTAGGTCAGCTGCCCTGGTGAGGTTTTTCTCACTTTTTTGGCGCCCCCCCCCCCCCCCAGAGGCTTAGAGAGAGTCCTGATGCTGTGCCAGCACTGCTCAGCAGCAGACACAACACTGGTGTGATACCACTGCTGTTCTAGCTACAAGTGCAGAGCACAGCACTGTATGGGCTGCTGCAGGGAAAGTTAACATCCCAGCCAGACCCAGTGCAGAAAGCATCCCCACACTGTGCTCATGGCTGTCAGTGGCACCGCTCCGAAGTCTTCACAACCTCCTCCTGGATTGCAGATGAAGCGGAAGGAAAAATTTTACTGTTGAGGCCTTGTTCTGAGTCTGACTGCCATAAACCCCTTTTTGCAGCATCCTACTGTAGCTATATATAGATGAATTAAAATTTACTCAACCGTGGAAGGTCATCTACAAATTGTAGTTTGGTAGAAACAGCCCAGATTATACTTACTGAAACTTCAGTTGTTTGTTTTGTAGATATAATTTCAAATAATGACTGAGCTTTTTCTGTGCACTGGGTAAGCACGTACTGTACTCAGCTGTCTGCTTCTAAGCTGATCTGCCTCCAGAAAAGTATAGTCTCATTTGCTATGTTTCAGCTATTGCTGAGCAGACTTGGAGAATTTGGGGGCTGAGACATAGCTTCGAGTCACATCCTGTGAGATCTGTCCCAGTGGGGGTCATTGTTTTTGGAGAAGTGTCCATGTCCTGGGAGATGTCACAATGATAGTGTCAATTAAGGAACCAAGTGTTAGACCATTGCTTAAGAAATGTTATGTTTTCAATTATTCTGCTCTTTCAGAGATCTGGATTTGGAAAACTTTACTAAGACAATTAGACTCAAGCAACTTGAGAATTTTTTTTTGCTGTGTGCTGGTTAATAGCATCTTCTGGTGACAGCTGAAATGGAAACGTCTCTAACAATTCCTGTTGGTCAGATAATTCTTCTGAGAGCTTACAGAAGATGGTTACTGCACTGCCAGGGGGGTGGGAGTAGCTTTTCGACTGAAAATTAAAATGGGGGTGATGGGTAATATCCCCTTTCCTCATTTCCATTGGTGTATTTCCAGCATTCAGTTTTCTTTTCCAGTGTGCACCAGTGGCTGGGGAAGGGGATGAGGAGATGATGTGAGCTGTGGTAGCAGCCAGTTTGTTTCAGGACACAGTTCAAAACCAACAGCTTCTCTCTACACTAGAGATGATGTACGGAAAGAGCAGATGTATGTCTTGCAAGAGTACAGTTATTTCTAAGCTAGTTAGTAACTGGCTGAGAGTCTAATTTTTATTTTGGTTCATTTTAATTTCTTCTTGAAATTTCTTTTATTAGTTTATTGTCCTCGCTCCTCGAGGAACACTTCAATAAGAAACCAATAATAATGTTCAAAAATTCAGATTGTGCATAGCTATGCATTCTTAGATAAGATTAGGAGTAGTATTGAACAGCTCTTACCATTTTCATAGCTAGTTTTGATCTTTTATTAAAGCTGGGCTGCTGAGTACCTCTCTACTTTCATGAACCTATGAAAAATGGGATCTAAGATTTGTTTAGCAGTCCCCTGTTACTAAGGAATGACAAAGGAAAAAGATTTCTTTTTAAATGTCTTTATAGTTGTTTGAATACTGTAGCTTTCAGGGGATATGACATTTGGTCACATGCTGACTCAAGAGGAATATAATACTGCTTAAAAGAGAATTTTTTAGAAATGGTATTTTAAAACAAGACCATTAAAATAACAAATCCTGTTTTGAAAATGAGTGAGAATGCATAGAAACATTTGACTGAATTCCAGGTCTTTTTAATTTTGGGAGGGGAGACTATAACAATACATAACCTAGGATATATCTGAAATGTTACTTTTGTAGGGTTTAGTCAATTGAGATTTAATTACATTTTTCCTAAATAAAATAAACCTCCACCAAATAGATGTTTCTGTATGAACAGTACAGACAATATCATAAGCACTACTGATCTGCGTTAGAAAAGTTATGGTTGCTATCAGGGTGAATTTTTATTATCTGAGAAATTTCTCCTCTTCCCACGCCAACCCAAAAGCAAAAATAGTGAGATAAGTGTAGAACTCTGTGCTGTTCAGAGCAGATAGCAAATGGCTTTGTATAGGAATGTAGGTGCATGCAGAAAATCTACTGTACAATGGCATTTTGAATGAAGATTTAAAAAAAAATGAGAATCAGACAGCGAGGTCTGAAAGTTATGGAGATACGAGTATTCCAAACCGTCGTAAGTTTTTGACCTTGAACTTAACATAAGGCATTTGAAGTCAATGTTACGAGATTTTCTCTCATTGAATGGTATTTGACTGTGTTTAGCTTGGTGCTCCAGAAGTAACCGTGTTTCAGGTGGTTGGACAAGTGACCCTTTTAACAGGAAAATTGGAATAAATTCTTATTCTTCCTGATGTAAACCAGTATGTAAATATAAAAGTTAAAAATGAACTACTGAATAAGAAAGGTTTATTAAAAAATAAATAAATGAATAAATAAATACAATTCTTGTCATCTTTCTGTCTAGCAAGCTTAAGCCATGAGAAGTATGATTACGCTTGCAGCCTGGATAAAGCCAAGTTCTTGAGTGATATTCAGTCTTTTCCAGTTTGTGTTTTCCTATTTTTTTTTTCCTACAGAAACACAAACTTATTTTTGGTAAATGTGAACTTACAACAGAACCCATGAAAGTAGTCCATGGGCTTGGAGGATTTCTGTGGACAATGAAATTTGTTAATTTGAGCCAAGGAATGTTGTTCCATCTACTAATGTGCATTTTTGGGGGAAGACTCATTGTTTATCCATTGAAACATTTCCCCACAGTCACATATTTTTAGGACTTAGCTCTTCAGATTCATAATTTTATATTTTCTTCCTTAAAGTCTTCACTTCCTTAAAATTTTCACATATTTACTGAAGCATTGAAGCAAGAAAGTATACTCATGCGTATTGCATTTGATCTTGCATTAACAAACCACTGAATGTTTTCCTGTATTTCAGGCATGTGCAAAACATTAGGGCCGGCCGCCTTCAGACTTGTTGTGTCAGAAGGATGCCCATGATAACAATGCAAAATAAGTTTTAAAGCATACTGTTACTGTTCAGCATGTTTTTTGGGAGGGAAAGGTCTGCTTAGCCACTCGTCTTTGTCTTTACAACAGAAGTCAAGGCTTTTCCATGGCTATTAAAAACAATGCATTAAGGGTAGTCTTCTTTCACATCACTGATGAAGAACATGGTTTTGAGTTACAAGAATGAGAAACAGCTAACTTTTATGACTTTTAATAATGTATTGCTTTTTGTACTTGTCTTCACTGTGGCAACCTTCTGGAGAATTAAATCAGTTTTCATTCCTACAGAGTAAAGTAAGAAAATAAGTTTAGGTTACCATGGTAGCATGTGCACTTAATCTAACTAGAGAAGGTAGGCATATTGCAGTAGTTTTTATTCTGCATCTGGGTTTCTGAGTGCCAAAGAACAGATGACAGGCAAACAGGAGCAGATTTCTACAGCAGTTTTTAGAAACTCTCTTATAAGAGGAGTTTTCTTTTTACCTAGTTTGGAGTGCCTTCTGTAGGCAATAGTATTAAGTCCTATGATAATAGACCGTCTTAAGTGTAATCAGTTTCCTTCCATTTGGGTACTTAAATTTCAATTAGCTATAATAAAAAAATAGTGGGTAGTTGTTTTAAATATAGTGGGCATTACCGCAGAACCATGTTCTTACAAGTCATGTTACAATAAATTGAAAGTAAGCCAAATTTTGCTTACCTGAGGCGTAAATGACCATCACTTCAGGAATTGCATTTGCATTAAATAAGCCAGGTAACAGTTGCTTCCGTTGAGCACACAGCTTCAGCCCACAAAAGGCTTAGCTCAGTTGCGAAGTGGTGCTGTGCACTGTTCTGACCAGGGTTGAGTGCCCTGTTAGGAGATTTGGTGGGTTCATTCAGCTTTCTGCTGAAAATGATGGCATCCATGAGCAATATTCAGCACTGCCAGGGTGCACTTCAGTGCCCTTGGAGCAAAGGGTGCAAGGAATAAAAAGGAATATATGGCTGCAGTGACTGAGTGCAAACTCAAACACAGTGCTTATTGTAGTTAAATATTACTTTTCAGACAGTCCTGATTTATAATACAGATGTGTTTGCGAAAATGAATTAAAATATTTAGCTTATTAATCATATACAGTGTTTGTGGAATTCTGGATAACAAGTGAAGATTATGGTAGTGATTTTTCCACTGAATTGTCTTGTTAACAGTCTGTGGTCAGACAGTATTAAAACTGTGGCTAAAACAGACATATTTTGGTGAGACACAGGCCAACTGTAAAATTTAAAGTAGTTTCTATATGTAGGCAGACAAGCATTTAATCCCTTCCCTATCAGCCAGAGGATCTTCCATGCTGTGAGCAGTGACTAGTCACATGTTCCTGAATGGCTATCTGTTAACCGTGACCTTACATAGAGCAAGAGAAAACAGATGTCTTATCATTTTGCCAAGTTTCTTGCTTGCGATTTAGGAATGATTCCACACGCACAGGGAGGTTTTTGTTAATTTCTTTCAGATGATGGTAGAGCCTTTCACGTTATGTAGGACTCCTGATCACCACTTTTCTACAGAAATGAATGTTAGCGGTTGACCATTTCTATACTCTTATTCCAGAGAAATACTTTATCATGTAGTCAGTTTATTAAGTTAGTGTAATTGCTGTTTGGGAATAAGAAGTGCATTGAACTGAAGGTGCACTGTTCCACAAGTTTGTTTTATTGTGCCCTGCTAGAGAAGTTCTAGACACAACTAAAGGTGTTTGAGAAAAGACCGATAGAAACTTGCTGACATGAATTGCCAAAAATAAGACTTCCTATTTTCCTCCGTAATGTGCATTTTATGGCAGCCCAGAAATTCCCTGACGTTGCTCATAATCTGCAAAGTGCTGCGTGCTTTCAGTGTCTTTCAGGACCTAGAATCATAGAATAACCCGAGTTGGAAAGGACCCACAAGAATCATCGAGTCCAACTCCCAACAACCTGCTGAAGGTTGTGTTAACTGAAGAGACCCTACATGAGATATGAAGACTCTCAAGCAGTTTTCCTAAATAATTTAGATTAAAAAAAAAAAAAAAATCCGAATGGTTCAGTGGTTTATATTTTAATGTTGGCTTGATACCCTAAGTAGGAATCTCTCTACTGACTTAAGTAATTCTTTTTGATCATTCTCATAATATTGTACAAATAATTTCATGAGATTTGAAATTCCTAAGGTGAAAGCAGATGATATGGTTTCATGTATTTCAACCACAGAAAAATCTACCTTTGAAAGCACTTAGAATGATTATGGTCTATAGGCAAGGTTTGAGCAGGATGGTTATGTTTGCAGATATATTTGCCTGTTGCACTTCTTTGCTGAATTGCAGAACAAAGGTTAGAAACTTGTACATCAAAGGAGTTAATTTTCCCTTCTTAAACAGAACTCTAATAACTGTGTGAACCGTGTTATGGTGGGATGGGTTTCAGTAAGGAAGGAAATCACAGAACCTAATGTATTAAACTGCTGTTTGCCAGAGAGAGACAGAGGGACAAGTTAAAAAGTCTGTCTCTCTCAAAACTTCCTGAATTTTTAACTGTTTAACCATTTTCCATGCCAAATCCTTATATAAAAGCAAACATCTGTTTGTACAGTGCCTTTTGTGTAAGACAGAATAAAGATGGATGTGGAGTTCTGGTTGTGGTTGCCATTTGGAAGTCAGCTTGGAAATGCAATGTGTTCTAAGGGAAAGGAAATGACTTGCTTCTTACAATCTCCTCACACTTACCCAGATAGCTGTTTTATGACTTACTCTTGTGGAGAAGACAGAAGCTTCATGATGACATGAATAATCGAGATGAGGGGGGAGGGGAAAGGAAGGGTATTTTGCATGCTAATAGGTGTAATTTTTCTGCTGCCAAACTGCATAAAATTCCAGATATACTCTAGAAAGGAGTTTGGTCTTCCTTTACATCTACCCCAACAGTATTATCCTTGTTTTGTAAACCAGCTATTCTGACTACCGATGGCAGTCCTTTTTTCCTGCAAAACGAAGAAGTGGGTTAAATGAATTTATCCTGTTAGATTGATCCTACGGTTGAATGGCTTCCACTCTTGGGCAGCTGTGGGTTTGGGGTACTGCCGAAGCATCTGCAGCATAGTTATAACCTCAGTGCACTTTGGCATGTGTTTGTTGGCATTTTAACTATTTTGTTCTGGGAGGATTACAGAAGAATGAAATTCCAGTTAGTATCCCAGAATTTCATTGTGACAGCCCGATCCATTGAACTTCTTTTTGCCTTTTGTCTTCCATGTTAGTTTACCTAGAAGTATCTTCAAACTCTCTTTTTTCCGCTGTGGTCAGTATGTCCCACTGGAGGACCAAAAGCAGAATAACTGAATCCCTGGGAGTATTCAGGCTGTAATAGACTGACATAGAGAAAGTGTCAGGCAAGTAGAAGTAAGTCATTACCAGTCACCCCTTCAGCACTTACCTGACAGAGACCCTATTGGTTACTAATACAAGATAAGGATTATTTCATGGGACTCAAGCCAAATTTCTCCATCACTAATGCTTTCTGTCCTTAGAAAGACTTCCTGACGCCAACCCCGTTCCCCTTTTTCCCCCCATCCTTAGTTGCAAAGGGATTTACAATTTGGGGTAGTGGTGATGTTGCTAATACTCTCAAAGAGTTAAGCGTTCACTTCATTTCTTCCAACAACATTGTGACATGATTTATGGCATGAAGCTCTCTGGTTAGGCAGACAGGTACAAGAACTGAGCTTCCCAGCATGTATGGAGGAAGATCTTCATGCATGTATGAAGGAAGATCTTCCCAGCATGTATGGAGGATGATCTTCATTTCTCATCTTCTCTTTCTGCTGATTCTTCTAATCCAAAAGACAAATCAGGTGTTCAAAGATAATTGAAATGACAAAGTTACATGTGTACTGTGCAGATTCACTATTACTGGTGGTGGGTGTTGTTCCCATTAGGTAACAAAAGGAAAAACATGCATGCTAATTAAATGCCATATGTAATGGACTGTAAAGGGACTGCCTAGGATAACACTCAGGCACTTGGAAAAGTTTGTGTTTTGTAAGTTGTGTGGGATTTCAGTGTGTTTAGGAATTAGAGTTTTATCAGTAGCATTGTGTGCAGATCAGGAGGCTGTAATGAGAGCATTTTCCTTTTATAGCTCTTTTGATGCTGAATTTTCTTAAAAACAAAGCACTTTCAGAAAACTTCAAAACATTAGCCTTTTAAACTTTAATTATTTTGGGGTGTGAGAACTCATTTCTGTACTTGAAATGCTCAAGACTTAGCCCTCTTTCCTTTTTTTTTTTTTTTCCCTTGGAACAGCAGTACCAACTGAGAGGTGATATCTGGGATAGAAAATTAATAAATCATACAATATGTTACCAATGGTACTATTAAGTTAGCCTTCTTGTACAGAATGAAAATATGCCAAGGCCTACGCCAATAAGATTATATTTGTTTCATATCACACCATTCCTAATGAGAAGTTCTGAGTATTCTACATGCTGCAGACACATACAGGAAGCCACAATGACATCATCAAGGTTTTACACAACTGTAAGGGCCAAATCATATAGATCTGTGTAGATTAAGAATATATTTCATCACAGAGCATGGCCAGCAATCAGCAGCATGAGAGAGATGCAAGAGATGCCTCCTTAACCACAGATGGAGAATCTGTAGACAAACTGGAAACGATCAATTTCAGCAGAAATGTTTCTTTGATTAAGATGGAATTTCTTGCTATGTACATAGATCACAAAAAGTAGATAGCCATAAGGTCACCAGAATTGCAAAGATGTGACTACATTTGTCTTCTATATCTAATACGAGCTCTAATCACTCATCTGCTGGCTGTCCTCCTCTGTCATTTTATGTCTCTAGAAAAAAAATTGGAATGCTTTTGTATTGTTTAAATGCATAATGCAAAAGTTTGATGAAAACTCAAAAATGTTTGTGTGTGGGTGAGAACAAGTGTCCCACTCACTTTTGTGAACCTTATCCTATTCTTATAGTAATATTTTGTCAATGTACATATTTTAAATGCATTATCTCCTTGTTTCCCATATTATTCTCCTTTTCTTATTCTAATCCTTTCTGGCTTTAGTTTACATCTAGCTTTTTGTTTTGTTTTGTTTTTGTTTCCACCAACGTTGTATTTCCTTTTATTTCTTCCTTTGTGTTGCGTTTGCCACTGCTTCTTTCAAAAAGGATCTGAAGCATTAAGTTGTAATACACACGATAAACTGGTCAATAATTCACCTTTATCTCCAATTTAAAAACTGTCCTTGTCTGCAGTATATAATATCAGGAGAAGGGGAGCTTCTCTTAGGAGTACTATGTACGGTGACAAAAGATGGAGATTGTTAATCCAAGGGAGAAGTCACCTGAGAAGCAAAACTCTGTAGCAGTATTTACATGTAATGGTTCTTCTATTTTGTATTCAAAATGTCTTGCCTATTGCTAGGACAATAACACTTGTTTTTAATTCTGTTTCAGCAACAAGAACAGGATCCAACTAACTTATACATTTCCAATTTGCCGCTTTCAATGGATGAGCAGGAGCTTGAGAACATGCTTAAACCGTTTGGGCAGGTTATCTCTACGAGGATATTGCGTGACTCGAGTGGGACAAGCCGTGGTGTTGGCTTTGCCAGGTACTTCAGTGTCCTTAGCACTGCTGGCTGCATTTTTCCTTTGTTAATTGAAGAGACCAGAATAGGAGAAAAATAGCAGAAGTTGAAAAAAATGATCATATTTTTAAAGAAAAGGGATATCCAGACAGATATATCAGTTGGGCTTTGTTTATCCTATGCTTAAGCAAATATGGCTGCGTCTCATCTTGCTTATATGGTTAAATCTGCATCTGTTGTTCTTACTGGACAACTATATAGAATAAGAGTTCACTCTCCAACACTTCCTCCTCTTCCTTGTACTTCTCCTTTCTCCTCTGTCCCTGACGCAGGGGTTATGCAGGGCTTCACAGAAACTTCTGCTGTGACATTTCTGGCTTTTGAGGCCTGAATTCCAGACAGAGACCATAAGGAGGCACAACCCTCCCCCCACCCCAATTTCTTCTTCGTTACTTCCTCTGAGAAAATCCACTTGTCATCACTCTTTGAATGTCAGTCCTTTGAATTTTCTGGCTCATTAAAGTTGTCATTTGTGAAACAAAATATTCATTTACTGTAAATCTCACCTTAAAATGTTTGGCAGCTCAGTCAATTATGCCTCCTAAATCAACAAGAATAAATGTTTTCAATAAATGAGTAGCTACCTCCCAAATATTCTCTTCATGTGTGTCTACCTTTTCTGTGGTTAATAAGTAATTTGTTCCAGGGTCTTTTCATTGAAGCCTTTTCTGTATCTTTCTGGTATTTTTCCATCTCTGATTAAGTCATGCTTAAATCCAGTATGGCAATCATATTTAGAGTCTTTAGATTGGAGTTTTCCATTATCAAAAATAGGAGCATGCTTTGAGCAAAGAATTGGGATTCTCAAAAATATGTTGTGAAATTTTTGTAAATGGTCAAATTCCAATAATTCCGAAGTTTAGCCAATATTACAATAGCTCTTTATTTGAACAAATAGCAAAGTCTAAAATGAGTTCACAAAAAGGAACTGGAGAAGTTATATCTCCTGATGAAACCAAAATTTTTAGGGAATGGTATCCCTGTGAGTTGGCTATAGGTAATTCACGGAACTGTGATTTTTTTTCCCCTCAAAATGATGTATTTGCTTGGAAAACTGTCAGTTTTCAAGAAGACACAACAAAGGAATAAAATTAGAAAGAGTGGGATGATACTCCTTTATTTAATAGTGGTTCCTACCTATTCTTTTCCCGTCCCCTTGACATAAATCAATAAGTGTTTGTAATACTTCTTGTATATATTTAATTTGGCAGTTTTTCATATAAGCATATGCATGTGTTTGAATATGAACTCAGTACAACCATATACAAAATGTGCATACATGATTTTGGATGATGTACAAAGTATGTATCCAAAAGTTGTATGTACTAATTGTGAAAAAAGTGGTACTTGCTTAAATACAGCATTCACTTCTTGGTATTATGAATCCAAGGGCAGAATCCAGTAACATTCCAGCTATATTTCAGTAGGCTTTATGAATTTATACAGTCTTTTCTCTCAAAACTTTCTTACTAACTCTACCTTGAATCCACAGTAGTGTTTTAGGAATGCTTTTATTCTAACATGGTCAGAAGAGTTTTAAAATTTTGTGTAGAAGTCCAAAAAACTTGTTTGTATCCAAAATGTTACTGGTACTGAAAGCGTTAGGAAAGATTAGTTTTAAAGTATTTTATCAGTAGGTTCTTTATTATGCATTGTATGTTTTATATGTACAGATCCATTATTATTTTATATTTATTTATTTATTTATAGATACACACCTACATACATTATACATAATTTATAGAATAAGTTGTTACTGTGATACCTGCTCAAAATTTCTTCCATTCTGTAAGTTAGAGATTGGAACATTATTGCATAAATATTAAAATTGCATTAAAAAACATGTAGACATTAAATAAAGGTTTTCATTTCTTGCCTTTGGGAGCATTTTACTAAGTTAATAAAGGATAATATATTTTATCAAGTTCAGACTTGACTTTGAAACTAAGTTATATTGTTTGTTTCATATGAGGAAAAAAATATATATTTGATTCAGATCCAACAATTCAGAACCTCTGTAAATTGCCTAGAAGGTGGTTTTGAAACCATAAAGAAAATTTTTTGTTTAGTCTGTCATTTTGATGATTTTGGTTGTTGTCTGTGACTACATTTCATGGGCCCATACAGAAATGCAATCAGAATTCAAAAGTGCTAGGACTTACCAACTTCTACCACTGCTTCTTTGCTGCTCAGGTCAATGGGCATAATTTGTGGATCTGCATTACAGAACTCATGAGCACATGAAAAGAAAATCCCTGTTAAACACCCAAACGTCATCTTGCAGACAGCTGCAAAATATATTAGTCTATTAAAATATGTTTTGTTTTCCTTGCACGTCTCAGTCATCTGTTCCAATTTAGTCCAAGCTGGTAGTTAGGACCGACACATCTACATTGCAATGCAAGGATGTAGCTTCAACCTTTGGAGCCACTCCCAGTCTAGCAGTACCTCACCAGTAGTCCACCCAGGCCATTAGGACTAGTTTTGACAACAGAAGTGCATTAACCTGTTCAGGATGCTGGATAAATTCTCAGTAGCAGGTACAGCTGTTTTGTTATTGGTCCTGTTTGGAAGGTAATGATGATTAAATTAGGGACAGGTACGTCATTTAGTTGTAATGATGCATATAAACTAAAAGCTGCAAAGTCAGTTGGGTCATGCAGTCAGGCATGTTTATATTTCAGTTTTGTACTCTTAAGCTATACAGACACAGTATTCTCTATCAATAATGGCATTAACATTTGTTGTATTCATCATGGACACTTAGAATTCAGTTATGAATGTGTATCGATCTCCTTTCCTCAAGACAGCAAAAGTACTACAGCTATCCATGTTCTACATAATCTCTAAATAAATGAGTATTATTTATGAAGTTTGGCATTAACTTTGGCATTATACTGCCTAAAAGTTAACTGAGTTCAGTTTTACCTTTCTGAAGCTCTGTATTCTTAGAAAACATTCTCTCTGTTGCTCTCATACAGGAAAAGGAGCCACAAAAGTGAAGCAAGAAAAAGAAATATACTTAAAAAGGCAGAAATGTGGAATCTGGATGAGTATTTAATTTATGTAAATTATTCCTTTTTTTTTCTTAGGATGGAATCAACAGAAAAATGTGAAGCAGTGATTGCTCATTTTAATGGAAAATTCATAAAGACACCAGCAGGAGTTTCTGGTATGTTGCATATATTTCTAACATGATGAATGAATGGGTTGCTGCTTACATAGTGGGAGCCTGTTAGGCTGATTGTTGTATCTGGTTTCTCATTCAGAGGCAGGCATATTAAAATTAAACTGTTTCATGTTAGGTGACTGTAATACTTGCTCACTTGGAACACAGTATATCACTTTCCCACTCCAAACATTTTCTAGGAATCTAGTACCATTTCCTCCTAGCAGATGGACAACCAGCTAAGATAACCACATAATCCCAGTTGAAGTCAGGAGCCAAGTATGTGTTGTATGTGTATCAGAACTGAGTTTGGCTGATCATCTACAAATAATTTATCTTTTCAAAGAGGCAAAAGAATGGACTACTTTTGACATCTATTGATGATTTTTCCAAATTAATTTTGTAAAAAGATTTGATCAAAAAAAAAAAATAGATTCTGCAGCAGTGCATTTATGCTAGGCATTTTCATTCATTGGGAGATTTTACTCTCAAGTCAAATCAGGCTTTGAGGTTCTTCAGGAAGATGAAAGGAGATCAGCAAGAAAAATTATTCTAGAAATATTGTGCAAGGCAAAACTCAGAGAAACTACATAGTGCAAGTTTTTTTTGTCACGCCACGTTCCCCGTCAGTGTGCCTGTTTTGTCAGCACTCTTTCTAAGAGAGTAAATCTACATTCCATAAACACTTGAAATGAGGAAAGGAAATTCAGAGCAGCAGAGTAAAACAGAAAGAGAACAGGACCATAAAAGAGGAAAGAATACATGCCTGACATTCCAGGTTGCTTTTGGTAGCCATTTTATTGAAGATCCCAAGTGGGAATTTTACAAATTACATTGCTGCTGTGGTTGCTTGAAGCCACCTTTATCCTGCTGGTGAAACGTTCTCCAGAGCCAGACCTTGACACGGAGAAAGAGGAAAGCAGCCACCAGCAGGCAGAAAAGAATGTAGCTTGTTTAGTAAAAATGTATACATGCTTCATCCCTGAAAGATTACTGCAGTTTGAGGCAGTCTGTGCTGCGGTAAGGATGGCAGGCTGCTTCA
The DNA here is from genome assembly GCF_011077185.1 of Oxyura jamaicensis. NCBI lineage: Eukaryota > Metazoa > Chordata > Aves > Anseriformes > Anatidae > Oxyura > Oxyura jamaicensis. The sequence continues at coordinate 22,799,731 of NC_048899.1, forward strand.
GAGTACAGGAAACCACTCCCTTCACCAGCAGTAATCTAATGCAGGGCTTTGACTTCACTGGCTTTTGTGGACCCTTTGCACTGGGATTGATTGCTGAGGCTACAATTAGTTTGTTGAACTTTTGTTATACGTAGGGGCTGTAACATTTATTTTTCTATTTCACATATTTAGCAATCTGTGTTTTATGAGACGGAAAATCCCTTTAGGGGCAAGGAGATCATGGAATGATTTTCTCTGAACGCTGACTGTGCTCTGATCCACCCTCCATGATTAGTTTTACAGTGCTGCTATGGCTTGGACATAATTAAGAGTAAAAAGTATGGAGAAACCAAGAGTTCAAATTAACATATAGGGCTTTCTGTTCAATTAGAGACAGTAAAAAGCTGTAGCAGAACCTCCTATTAGTGCTTTTTAGTTTGCTCATTCTTATTCTCACTTGCATTACGCTGTTCTCAGGGAATGAGCCATCAGGCGTATCATTGTTAATCATTGTCCCTGGTGGGCCACTGGTGAAGCTGGACTTGCACCCTTTTATTATCAGGTTCAAGCTGCTGCAGAGAGTTATGAGAATGGTTTCTGCCGAGTGTAGAGGAAAATGTTTACCAGGAAAGTGTAATTAATTTGCATGGATAGAGAGAAAGAGAGTGAAAATTTGCACAGAATCGGCAATTGTCAGAAAAGTGAAACTGAAGAGGGGTCTCAGGGTGTAATCCACCTCCTGGACTTTGACCTGTGGTGCTGACTTAACCACAGCAGCATAGTCATTGGGGCTCTCTGTCTAAAACATGTAAAGAAGCACACACCTCCAGAGACTAATGCATCTGCTGTCAGCTGTCTTCATGGCCACAAAGAGTATCTAGATGAGTGGCTCAGAATGAAAAAACGCCAAATGTCTGAAAGTCAGTTAAGTGAGATGAGTCGTACGCTCCACGATGCTGAAAAATGCTACAGATGAGTAGGTGTATAAAGGAGTCCTGCGAACCAAGTTTGTTAAAGATCCTTGATTTTGTTGCACAGGTTATAGCCACCACTGTACTTTTCCATGCTGGTGCTGTGAAGTTGTGTTGCTCCTTTGATTTTTATGGTGTTCAGTTTCGTCCTGGAGTTCCTCACCACGTAGCAGGCGTGTGTCCAATACTGCAGGCTTATAGGAGGGTGCAGCTTGCACACGATGATAATAGGCTGCAGTCTGCCAAAAAGTGGGGCAGAGTCATGGGGCTGCTGTGCTCTTAGACTACCTGCACAGAGAAGGGGGATGCAGTGGGAAAGCTCTTGCACAAACAAAGGCTAAGAAAATGTTTTGAAATAGATTAGCATCTTTGGGGGTTATAGAGCATCAAGATCAAATACATCCAAAATAAAATTGTAGAACTGGAACTATGTTTAAATTAAAACATTGTGTCCTAGAAACTTGGCTAAAATCAGCAAAGGGAGCTGGCTATAAAAACACTGCTATCAGGATGAGGAGGGTAGGAGAGAAGGGCCTGTAATGAAATAGGTGTGGGAGGAAGAACATCTGTTTAACAAAAACATGCTTTCATAATGCAGCTTTGTTATTTTAACTAAGTTTGGGTTTAAATAGTAGAGTGGGTTAAACACAGTTATAGGAAACACAGGAATACAGAACAGAAACTCTTCTGTGAGTCTGAGAGGGCCAAGGGTAGCACAAGGGGTCCACAAATGCATTGGTTGTGTGCTTTTTGAGTGACGTATGCCTCACGCTGAGCATCGATGATGTTAATCAAGCTGGACCCAGATGCAACAAGCTACTAAGATTCTATGTCCCTGCTTCATATTAGCTTAATGAAATATACTCAATATTTAGCGAGTCCTCTTTTGTCTTCAATCAGGAAGAAGGAAGGTTAGCTCAGAGAAGAAATTTAAATGCAGTGCAAGTTGGTATGATCCTGTAACTCGTCGGAGTGGTATATTAGTTTCACTGCTCGTTCTAGTCTGGGGTTTGTACGTTGGTTATGCAAGTTATTTTAATATCTTTTTCTGTTTTATGGGCTATTACATTTTGTCCATTTCTCTCAGGACTTTGCTTTTGCATTGCACACCCTTTTCAACTGAACATTTATGACATTATTACTATAATCTTGAAATAACTTTTATATTTATTTCTGCTTTTCTCTGTAAAGAATTATTGTTCTGTTTGTGATACTTAAAGCTTTTCTGTTGCCCAATGGAATATGAATCTCATGAGGTGAATCGGGGAAAAGAGAGACTAAACTAGTATAAGGAGCCAGGACACAGAAGAAGAGTGGTGACAACAGAGACAACATGCTTAGACTCCCTCACTAAAAATATATATTTAAGATTTACTATCTTCTTGTTTTGTGCTGGACCCAAAACAATTGCAGAAATGATCTGCTGGGCAAAATCATGAAAGGGATCTCCTCCCTATCACAGCAGCATGTAGCTGCATGATGATACATAAGAATAATTGTATAAATAATTACAGAAAGCAGTTGTGTTGTAGAACGCATAAGGACGCACAAAGGTATTTAAGGCTGAGTGTATTTGCCTCCCTTAGCATTTTTTTTAATTATAAAGGTTAAAAGCTACAAAAGTTTTATGTTTGTTAAATTCTTTCATACCTCTTTTACTGAAGAATAACATACATGATATTTTTGTTTTAATGAAGGAAAGGCAGAGAGCATTTTTGCTGAGCAACCCATTGTATTTTTTCTTTGGCTTCAGGAATGGTGGGTTATGGTGATGACCCAAAGGTCACAGATTATCAGTGACCCACTCTCCTCTTCCCACTTGGAGTGAAAATATTGATCACTCAGATTTTGTTTCAAGGAGGAAACTGGAGACAAGCATGAGAGCCCTGCTCCCGCCTGTGCTCTTGACATAGACCAGGGAGAGGTGCATCACTCCTTGAAATGGTTCTGAACTTGGATGTCTGTCTAGTGCAGGAGAGGAATGAAAATGGAGCCTTGAAGTAATTATCTTTCTTGCTTACTTTTATAAAGTATCCAGCACTGCAGATCTCTGTATAGTGACTTCCATCCACTTGACCATAAACTCACATTTCGTAGGTGTCTTCCACAGACCCTTTAGAAATAGTCCATGAACCACAGTCTGAAAACCTCTGCTAAAGGGTATTGAGAGGTCACAGTGCTGGTGTTAGTCCTGATTGATACACTGAAGGCAGCAGAGCCAAGATTTTACCCATTAGATCAAGGATTAGAACATTTTACTGCTCATAGTTCATAATTAGTTTTAAGGAGCAACACTGGGAAAGGAAAAGAAAAATGCTGCTTAAAAACACTCAAAATATAGCCCTTTGACAAATTATTAAATACTGTGTAATTTATCAAAGAAATGTAACCCTGAACACTGCATTTCAGTAAAAATTAGGATGGTGTGAGGAGCATATACTTTGTTTCTCTTTAAACATACAAAGCTACTGATATTTGAGATCTTGGGTTGCACAACTTCTTTTTTAATTCCCACAGCTTTTGGCAAATGTCTCTAGCTGTACAGGCTTGCTGCATCATTAAAGTGCTGTTAGAATTCATTAGTCTCATATGCTTTGTCACTAGAAAATATGCAATGAAAGTTTCTAAAGGATGCAGTTTAGCAGAAAACTGAAGAAAGGAATAGTATTTTAAAGCTTTTGTTGCAATTTTTTTTGTATCTAAAAGGCGAACTTAGTGAAGTGTCATTAAAATTAGCTATGTAAAGTCAAAAGTGCAAACATGAAGTCCAATAGAAGAACATCAATCTTGTTCTCGTGTTTCATCATATCACCAGTGTGTATTTGGGTAGACACTGAGCAGATGAAGACTGAATTCTAATGTACATATGTGCGCAACATGTGTGTGACAGGGCAGTATTTACTCTCTAACATTATGCTCACATCTTTCTTCTGTTAAGACATTAGTCCTAGAAGAGGGTGATTCAGGGCAGGGAGAGCTGCCCAGCACTTTCCACAGCCAGGTTTTAAAGCCCTGGGCTGCTGTTAAAGCACTGAGAAGTGCACAGTTAGAGACAGTCTCCGTGGCAGTAGCTCATCAGACATCTCCATACTACAGAGGGTGTCTGCTGGTTTTCATTAAGTGTCAGCAGAGTGGGCATTTTACACATAGCATCTCAGCTGTGGAAGCATAAATCCATTGTAAGTTGTAGCCTTTTAAATCAGCCATCTCTTCGCCATGCATGCAACTCCGAATATTTATACTGTGCCTCTGTCGTGCACATACGGGCAAATCACTGCATGATTAATGGCTCCCTTCATTGCTGGGCCTGCACACTTCCCAACAATTAAACAATAAAAATGACTCTCCCTTCCTTCCTGAACCACAAAAAAAAAGATTGTTTGACTGGTCTGTAGGGCTTGCTGGTGCTTTTAGTTTGTATATATCTAACATAGTAATGTTTGTATGTGTTTGAGGGAGAATAATTTGCGTAACTTATGACAAACAGGAGGGAAGCTAAGCTGAAGAAATAAATTTCTGAAGAGACTAAGGGCTATGATCATTGTTCTGTGGGAGGGGGATCAATAGATCATTTTCAGTTCCTATGAAGGTTTATTTCCTTTGCATGAATCTCCCTCTGATGACCATCAGTCATTGTGTTCCTGAAGCGGTGAACGTAGGTGGTGCTCAGATCACAAGTATGGAAGAGCAGCCAAAAGCTGTAGTTTGGCTTTCCACTGCAGCAGTCCTTCCCGTCAGCATTCAGATCTTGAAATGGAGTCAGGGAAGGCGAAGGCTATACAGCATTCTCACAGCAGTTGGTGGTATTAAAAAGACAGTTGGGTGCTTTTTTTTTTTTTTTAATGCAAACTGGAACTTTAATAGCATTTGGCTTCATTTATGGACACAGGAGCAAAGAAGCTGGAAGATCAGAAACACAAGGGTTCACATAACAAGATCTACATTCAATAAGATGGATAGCAAACTTCTGGCAAATCACAAATTGATCTTTTTCTTCTTTATCTTTATCTTTTTCTTTTTCTTATTTTTTCCATGGCTGCATGTGCTGGATATTACATAAGCACAGTCCAACAGATGCAGATAGTTTTTCTTCATTTTTTTCTCTCTTCTTAAATTTGTCAGGGAGTGCTTCCAATACACAAATGTTTTGTCATTTAAAATTAAGTTGTTTTAAGTCACCTAATGACAAAAAAAATAATATTTATTCTTAAAATAAGGTTTTATGAAGTTTTTATTCAAATAGTTGAATAGATTTGGTCTGACGTTCAAAATAAATGATCTTTATCTTTAGACAATGATTGGAAATATAAGCCCAAATAACCATTTCAGAAGAGTTTTGGACAGCTCACCATGGGGACTTTTAACAAAGGCATAATGTGGCTTTAAATAAAGTATTTACTACCTGTGAGTGCTATAATACAGAATCACGGGGCTAGAAACCTCTAGTATTTTCTGATGCCTTTATATGCTGTTCTCAAGCCACTTTCATTTGACTTTATCCAAAAATTTATGGTGTGTATTTTGGAAGTCGCATGTGCTTCTCACAGTACTAGATGGTTTGAAATAATTCATAAATAGCCAGAGACAAATACTGAACTTGGGGAATAGCTTTTTTCATCTAAGGTAGTTAACTATGTATATCTCAGTGTTCTCTTTCTGGCGTATTTTTTTTCCTCACCATGTAAAATCAGAGAGTCAAAATAATTTCAGACCAGAACCTGACATTCTTAGCCATACTGAGTAATATCTTCTGAGATTATCTCCATTTTTTCAGTAGAACTACATGTGGATTGAAATGCCGTGTGATCTGACCAACATCAGTTAGTCCTTCAGCATATCGATGTAGTAACGTTCTGCCCCAGATATGCTAAGGCTTCTCTTTCTAGAAAACTCCAAAACAAAACTGTTCTGGTAATGCAAAAAATCCACTTAGAAATGCAAAATTACGAAGACAGTGCTGTTCAGTTTCCCTCTCCTACTTTAGGGTTTCTGTTACTTCCTTGTTCATTTACTCTTCATAGGTCTCCAATATTTTACCAGTGTCATTAGCCTAACCTTTCCCTAGTTTATTTTATGATTGTAGGATTTTAATTACTGTTCTCTGTAAGATAATCCATTTTAAGTTAATTCAGTTGCCATGTGCTAAAGTCTGCCTCTCAGAGATAAAAGCTATCTGACTGTTGACTAACAGCGTACTGGTTGCAGTGGTACACGTCTCTGAAGGATGTCTCAGGCCCGGAGATGAGACGGGCAAACCTGTACCAGTTCTGCCTCCCAGTCCATCCACCTTTTATAGAGAAGGCTGTCAAAAGTGTATCGTGTAGGAAGTGCAATTCCCTGTAGAACCAGAGCTAGTATTTCATGTATGCCATTCAAAACCAGTGATGACTTGGCGACCAGCAGGCTGTGTTAGTTTTGTGCCAGTTGTTTCAAAGTCATGCTCCTTGCCAGGTTATCAGTCTCCTGGGATTTTTAATACTCACTGTTACTCCAACTCAGAGAAGAGCCAATATATTTTTTAAATGCAGGCAGAATGAAGGGCATGTCAGCACTGGTCAAGGTTGTACTAATAGGTTTTATAGCATGATATAAATACACTAACATTTTCCTCTGGGTTGCCTTTTTGCACACAGTATCCCCCAACCCCCATGTGTTTACTCTGCACTGGGACACTTGCATGTTGTCAGATCCAACTTCGTCTCATTCAGGTGTTTCCAAACAGAGAACGACTTAGAGGAGTGTCACGTTAAAGCTTAGACAACTCATGTCTCAGGAATTATTGGCAGAGAAGTGCTCATATCCAAGTCATAACAGAGCTTCCACCCTGTGATTAGGGAGGGTGTGGTGTGATGTGGCTGTAGCAGAGCTGTGCCTCAGCCACGGATACGCAGGAACTTCTGCACTTCAGGCCAGGCCTAGGGGAGAACACTATGCAAACTTCTCTTTTTGATTGCTTGAATTTCAGCACTGATGTTGAAGTCATGGCAAGGATTATGTTATGACCAAATTAAAAAAAAAAAAAAAATAGAAATCCCATTTCATGGAATTTTGCAAAGAACAAGACAGAATAAAAATCTTGAAGAATTTCTGGTTGCATTGTGTGCTCTTTATAGAGCGGAGATAAAAAGGGAATGGAAAGTTGTGGCATTTTTTCAGTGCAAGGTGGCAGGAGATAAAAGTACCACTCTGTCCGGCAGATAAGACTAAATGGAGGTACAGTGCCAGCTCCCAGGCCATTCTGGATGAGCAGAGCCACTTGAAGTTTTGGGATATTACTGAAACCTCCAGGGTCGGGGAAGTATTTTAAAGCCCTTTTCCCAGTTTTATTCTTCACCCTCCTTAGATGTACCTCCTTATAGGCAAAGCTCAGCATTAAAATGACAGTTGTCATTAATACTCAGAACAGATGTAGTCAGGACATACAGACCACGTTTCTTTCCAATAGGCTTTGGAGCAGTACTTTAAAATCAAAGACATAAGGTGTTCCAGGTGCTCCGTGTGTGTGTGGCAGCTATCCTTGTGCTGTGCAAAACACTAATTGGTGCTGTAGTGAGAATTTGTGCTATTTAACTGTAATACTCAAAATTTAAATTGCAAGACAAATACCTCACTTGGAACACTGAATACCTGTATGTGAACACTACTGCAAGTCTTGTTCTTTCTTTCTTCTCAGTTCCTGCAGAACCCTTACTGTGCAAGTTTGCTGATGGAGGACAGAAAAAGAGACAGAATCAGAATAAATATATACAGAATGGAAGAGCATGGCACAGAGAAGGCGAGGTGAGACTTGTAAGTCCTCCCTTCAAGCTCTAGTGTGGGTGTACAATAATGAATACTTATGGAAATGATAGGCATTGAGACTTCTTGGCTCGGCACTTTGGCATATTAAAAATGTGCAGGCAACTCTTGCCTGACAGTTTGCAACTCTATAAAATACTTAAATGTACCTTCCTTAAGGGGGGGGGGGGGGGGCAAGAAGCAAAATGTGAAACACTAAATCCTACCTCATTAAAGCGAACAATAACATTTCCTTCACCTTGGTCAGGAATATACCTGAACTGTCTTTCAGATACTATAAAGCTATCTGGAACACAACTTCATTTACTTATAGTAAATAATCCCTTTTTTAATGAAGAACTGAAATGCATATCCATTTTCTAAAATTAAAACAGTGTACTAGTGCAATGCAGCATTAAATTTTTGGTTTTGTCAAAACTTTTTAAAATCTTTAATGTTCAAGATAATACTTTCATAGACTTTCTGTGGTTACCAAACCTAGACAACTCTTATGTATGAGACAACAAAATTCAAATGTGTCTTCTGAAAAACAGTACTCTCCATTCATTTTTATAGTTAATATATTGTAGGCAACACCCTAACATAATCATCTTCATGCCCCACCTCTCAAACACATGCATGTTCTGTAAGCCAGGTATTTCATAGATTGCATTTTGTTATTGCTGGGACCTTGGAAAATTGTACTTTTAGCCAACATTACTGACTGTCTTTATAATTACTTCTGGCAATTAACCTTTCCCTAACTGTACAATAATAAACTATCTCAGTACAAATTTTCAGTTAAAAATAATACAGCTAATGAAAGACTAAGAGAAATAATTTACAATCAAAAATGATCATGTCAACTCTTTCTTTCCACTTTTTTTTTTAAAGGCTGGAATGACACTCACTTATGATCCAACCACAGCTGCTTTACAAAATGGGTATGTTAAATGTGCCAGTAGCACACCAATAAAAATGTTTGCATTATGAAAAATGCATTAAGCTGATATTTAATAAATATTTCTATATTTTCTAGATTTTATCCATCACCCTACAGTATTACAGCAAACAGAATGATCACTCAAACATCTATTACGCCATATATTGCTTCGCCGGTTTCCACATACCAGGTTTGTATTTAGAACTTAGTAGCTGAAATGATTCACTGGAGTTTATGTATCAGTTGCTACATACATCTGGTTTTCTGCATTCTCTAATAATCCTACATTTCAATGGTCTTCATGCTGTAGAGCATGAAAGTGAAGGCCTTAAAAACTAAAGGTATGTTTGTTTCAGGATGCACAGCAATTTAGTGACATATGTGTTGTCTTGCCAAACAAAGGCTCTAGCTTGTGTGGTGATGGCTAAGGTGTTTGCAGCCACTTCTGCATATCATGGTCACATTTTTTTAATATCAATAATGTACCTTTAAAATAATCATTCTTTATTTAAGCCTTTCTTGGTTTAGTTAAATCTTACTTCAAAGATATTTCTCCATGATTTTAAACTTTTCTGCAGGTTGTTTCAGCACACAAAAAGTCTAGCAATCGTGTTTCATAGGTGGGCTAAGAAAGCTACAGAAACAGGCTTAACATGAGAGAAGGAAACTTAAAAAAAAAGTTCTGAATTGATTATATGAGCATTCAGATTCAGTGCTTTTATATTAGGAGTAAAGCGTTTAATAGTCTAGAGTTGTTTTTTTAAACCAAAAGTTACTTTGTTTTGGACAATGAATATTAATCATGTATATTTTCTGTTCTGAGGGCCCAATGCAAAGTTTTCCTGAAAAGGGGTCTCTTTTCTCGTTTTTATAGGTGTTGTCTCAGGTCCCCACTACGGGGTATTGACAATTCAACATGCTGAGAAATGGCATGAAACAGTTTTTGTACTTTGATGTAAATGTTAGGAATGCTTAACTTCATGCCATTGTACACTTCAGTTTACAAACAACTTGCATTTAATCAACTAGCATGGCAGTCTCAGCCGTCTGATTGGTAATTACTACTTGAGACATGCCAATTATCACAATGCTAGCTAAATGATTACCTATTTTGGCATTTCACTGTTTAACACCTAAGTTTTCTACCTGTGGGCCATCTTGTCAGTATTCTTGGGCAGAAATACCCATGTACTCTCCCATTCTAGGTGAGAGCAATGAGGAATATTGTCTAATAGTCTGGAGATCTAATGCCTTCTTGCATGAGCAGAGTTACGTAGGAGGTGTGTGCTCTGGGATAAAGGGCAGCTGGATTCATTTTGTATGAATTTCTGAGGTGACTTAAGCAACAAAATGTTTGCTCTCAGTACTGTATTTTTCAGTATATGGAATCATTCTGCTTTGTACAGCAGTATCTTAAAAATTACAGCAATTACCCAGAAAAGTATTCCAGTGGAATTAGCAGCTGTTCTTTATTAAAATATAAATTATGAATCAATATAAGACTCTCAGATATTCAGAATCTAAGTGAAAGTTGAAAGTTGGCATGGAGACATTCTTCTTGGGGAGTACAGTGTCACTTCCCTGGGCTTATTGAGACAGGCAGGCCATAATACTGTATGTTTCCCAAAATGTTGTTACCAGTGTTTCGGTATACATGACATAGAGCTTAAATTGTTGTGGATGGAGTTACTAACGTCATGATATTTAAAGTGCCACAGTAATAGGAATTGAAAATTAAATTGAGGCATTCTGTAGCGGGGAGGAAGGAGGTTCCTGGCCAGAAGAATTTCACAATGTAAGCATTAGTCACATCACCATTACTGATCTGTTCCACTGAAACTGGCAGCATTCTGTCATCTACCCAACAGAACATATCATGAAAGCAAGATTTATTTATTTTTTCTTTGAGGCATGGTATAACCTGTTCCTAGACATATTCTTATTAAAGGTAAACAAATTTAATAAAACTTTGGCTAGTGTTTGTTTCTACAACTCCTTTGTACCTAAAGGACAGTACTAAGCCAGTTACTATCATAGAGGGAGTAGATTAGCCAAAGCTTTAGTCAGGCTGTACCAGTATTTTTTGGCATTAAGCTTTTGCCTGGGGAAAGGGAGGGTTCAAGTGTTTTCTCTTTTTTACCATTCCATTTTTGAACTCCTGGTTGTACTTCTTCTGCTTGAAAAATACTACTAATAAAAAAATACTTGGATTTGAAAGTCAGTGCCAAAAGCAGGGAAGAAATGTTTCAGTCTTGCAGAAAGCACCTCCCCTTGATTTTTTTCAAGTGGTCTGTGTCTCTGTCCTGTTCACAGGACACTGGTGAAGATGCTGGAGGAGTTTAAGGGGTTTTAAATGTCTAGCAACAGTGGTGAGTCAGTTCTGCATGTATGGTGCATATCAGAATCCTGCTTTATCCTACACAAATGGCATCTACAGGACAAGAAGAGGAGCCATCTAGCCTTTAATATTTCTTGCAGCACATTTTTTCAAAGAGCTATTGCAACCAGCTCTTTTTAACGAAGACAATCATATAACCTATTAGAGTACCTTTTACTCCTTTTAATTTACCCTGTTATGCAAAGTTAGGTATCCTACCGTGATTTAAGCATTTGCGTAATTTTTTTTTTTTTTCTTTTTTTTTTTGAGGCAAAACATGCTAACTGCAAGAGGGGGAATAAAATACTGCAATGTCTTCATTAAAAAGAATAATAAAATACCAATTTTGTTCTAGGTTCAGAGTCCTTCTTGGATGCAGCCTCAACCGTATATAATGCAGCACCCAGTAAGTTTTCATGCTTCCCCATTGTTGTGTTACTGATTGTGTAAATACTTCATGTAGTTTAAACAACAAGAAACAGGCCACTTCCCACCCAGTAACTACCAGAGTCTTGACAATTGCGTCATGATGATTAAATCATGGATGAAAACACAAGAGAGAAGGGATGATCCTAACCTGAACTGGGGCCTCATCTTAGTAGGAAAAAAAAAAAAATAGCTGCCTTCAGGGTATCAAGATGATGAGGACTATTAGATTTACCAAGTTAACATCCTGAGGAAACTATTTTTTTTTTTTTTATGAAGAACATTTTGCAGATACCAATGCTTTACATACTGTGTACCTATCAAAAGCTGCAATTGAATACTCAAGGTTTTAGAATAGCTCTAGAGTAGTTCAGACTGGATAATTTGTGACAGATAGATGTACGTGGCGACATAAATGGCACCACAGGCACTCAATTGAAAAAACCTGCATAGCCTGTTCTGGCTCCACCACTCATGAGTAATGCTATTCCCCTTATACTTTTGGTTGTGGCATCTGTACCAGACTGTCAGGTATTCTAATCTATACTCTCACATGATGTTTTGCTTCTTATCTATGTCATTTGCCAATTGAGTACTATTCTATCTGCAAACTATAAGACTTGTGGATGTGATGAGCATTACAAATAAGAACAGGCACTTTCATATATCTCCTGCAGTTAACAAACAGGTCTGTTTCCAGGTATAGAAAGGCTGTTGTCCTGACTTTAGTTAACCTCTCCATGCAGATTATGGAACGTAAATCTTTGTGGCAGAACATTTTCTTCTTGTGCTTGCAGAGAAGGTGGTACCGAACCAGAGTACCTTCTCACGCACTTCGTTGTTGTTGCATTTGTGTTTTTGAATGTTAAACACATGCACAACTGGTTTTAACTTTTGTCTGTCAACACAGATTTTTCATTAAAAAAAAAATATCTCACAAATTATGCTGTAAAAGACACAAGTTAATATGTTAAAACACTGTAAGATATATCAGTTTCAGAGGTACACAATACGAGATTTTGTAGCTGAAAATAAAGATCTAGATTCCTGCCTTAAGTTTTCGTTTTGGCCTGTGCAAAGACTGGTACTGTCTTACTCATTTGCTTTGCAGAGAAGCCTGCAGTCTACAGACAGGAAATTCTTTCAGTGTTTGATGTGCCTGTGACTCATTTCAGCTACACTGGTCACATGGTTGTTTTTCCAGCTATACTCTGTAGGGTTTTTTTATTTTTTTCTTTTTAAGGAATAGTTACAGATTTTAAATACTGGCTTTCAGTACACCACAATTATTTCTGTTAGTTTTGAACTTCCATCAATTTTAATCAACACTTCTGCAAGCACAACTCATACAAAGTGTTTGGAAAGGTGTTTTTGCAGAACATGATTGGTAAAATGAGATCTGTTGATAATCTTCCATTTCAGATAACTCTGAAAACCCTACAAGTGTGCCCTGCACATTTAGCAATCTTGAGTGTTTAAAAATTATAATTTGCTCTTTGTAGATTTAACAAAATAGTACAAGAGTGATAGAGCCATTCTGGTAGCTGGTATTTTCACAAAAGAACCAATCAGCTTTGCTGACCCCCTCTTTAAAAAATTGTGTGCTAATGAAACCTGCCTTTGAGTAGGGCAGCTCTTGTGTGTGAACATCCAATGCGTGCAGGTAGAATTCCCCTAACAGAGATGTTCCTCCAAAGCCCCCATTTCTAAAGATGAGACAGAAGTTTCTTCTTAGAGCCTGAAATTCCAAAGCTTAAGCTAAACAAATCTATACCTGGTAACAGTGCCAGATTTTAGTGTATGGTCAACATCTGGTTAAACTCAGATGTTAAACTAATTTTAGAGTGTTTTCAGTAGGTGTTTCAAGTGCACTGTGATAAGTTGCACATTCAATAGGAAGTCAATACAGTACGGTTATCAAACTGTGCAAAGTGTATGTGCATCAAAATACCCAAAACCTGTGTCCTGAGTCAGTCAGTGCCTTGGAATAAGGAGAATTTGTGGTGTAACCCCTTGAAAAGATATCTTATACTTAGACTCAAATCAAAAATGTAATTAAAATCTGAGTGTTGCCTTAATCATTTCTTTCTCTGTTTTAATAGGGTGCTGTACTGACTCCCTCCATGGACCATACCATGTCACTACAGCCTGCATCAATGATAAGCCCTCTGACACAGCAGATGAGTCATCTTTCATTAGGCAGTACTGGAACAGTATGTAGCAATTTAATACAAAATAGAACTTCTGCAAGTGGAAAATATTGCATGTAGATCAAAATATGCATGTGCATTTTACATGTTAAAAAAATCCTCTGTCATTCAATAAAAGATTAAGAACAGTCTCCGTATATGAATCAGATTCTGCATTTTTTATTCAGACTATTAACTGGTCAGAAATAACGTAAACAAACTAGATAAAGCAAATGAAAAGAACCCAGGAGGTGACTCCAGGTTTGGAATGTAAAAGAACCAACAGTTGTTTTTATTCTTCAGAAGATCAGTTGGTGAAAGTTATACATAGGGTGCAACAGAAACTGGACCAGAAAAAGAGATGCAGGCTAGCCTCTAAACTGAAGGACCCATCTTTTCTGAGTAGAGAGTATTTAGAAAAAGAAAAAAAATGATGATAGGGATTAACTGAGAGAAAAATACTTTGCTTAGTCTTTGAAGGCTAAATTTTTTTGTTTGTTTGTTTGTTTGTTTGTTTGTTTTTTAAGAGCATATCTCTCTTTTCTGAAAAAGCAGTTGATTTCAAACAGAAAAGTTTTTCTCATGCATTATTTTTGAGGGAAGCATTCAATATCTATTAAATAATGTCATGGCAGGTATTTTGAATACTCTTAAATTGACATTGGATTTCAACTTAACTTAATGGACTGTCTCTTTTTAGTACATGCCAGCCACAACAGCTATGCAAGGAGCCTACATACCCCAATATACACATGTCCAGACAGCAGCGGTTCCTGTTGAGGTCAGTATATGTTATAAAAGACCAGAAATAAGAGACATGAATATACTCTTTTTTATTATTACTATTTTTCCCAATGAAAATTACCAATCAAAGCATATTTAATGTATATTAAAACTATGAAATGTCATTATTCTCAACTAAAATGATTAGTATTATAACAAAGAATGGTTTGTACTTGTAGCAGATAGGTCTCCTGTATGACTGTAGCTCAGCCAAGCTTTGCGTTTTGTGAAATGTAACTGCCAATAGGAACAAGGCTGGGGGGGATACTGTAGTTTTGATCTCCATTTAGTTTTCCAGTGAACAACAAACACTGATTGTGAGTTTTTGGAAAGAATCCTTATTTTGCCCTAGGATTTCCGGGTACTGATCATATTTACCAAAGAAAAACCTCTGCAACTCCAGCTAAAAAGCACAACTAAATGCTAGACTGTAGTCTGCCAGCTATTTTGACTTACCTTCCACTTTTTTATGGATCAGTATTTTCTTAACAGAGGAGCTAGAGAAGGCATACTGCAGCTCTTTTATATAGAGTAAGTCTCTTCCAGAGTTTATAAGAAAAATGTTTAAATTTCACAGTGTATTTTTGAGAAACACTAAAACTTGTTTGGTCCGGTTTACTCATCTGCTAGAGTGGGTCAGAGAAAGACTTTCAGTAATTAGCTGCTTGTACGCTATCAGAGCACCTCAGCTGAATTAATTCCCTGGTCTCTGGGGGTTCATGTGCAAAGTTCCAACTAGAATTCTTTGTCTTATCTAGTGCCAATGACACCATGATACTCAAAGAGATAGTGTTTATACATGTAGTAAGTAGATCTCATTCTTCTCTCTGCCCCTCAAAACAGAGCAGAATGCTCTTTAACATTTGCAGGTAGAAAATATACCAGCAGTTATTTGCTCCCCTTATGTTTTTATTTCTATAAGGTGAAGGTTTTTAAATTAATGTCAAAGCAGATGAAGAAATAGAAGGTTTGCATGATCATTTTGCTTCTCTTATTTACGTAACTGTAAATCAATGTGAAGTTAACACCTTAAATTTGGAATTGGAATACCCCACTTGAGAAATGTTAGAAAGGTTTTAGACTTTAAGACTGTTAATTACACAAATTGCATGGAAATACAGATTTCAGATAATGCTGCCTGACTTTGTGTCTCATGTCTTTTCTCCCTCTTCCTTTGCAGGAAGCAAGTGGTCAACAGCAGGTTACAGTAGAGACGTCCAGTGACCATTCTCCATATACATATCAACAAAATAAGTAACTGTGAGGTAGGGGCTCATCCTGTCACATGAAAGATGTGAATTCAAGGATTTTTTTCCATAACGTACAGTACTCTGTATGAAAATTCTTTTTTATGTCATATAAATAACATTGATAATATTTGGGGCCGGACACTTAATTCAAATTTGGCCAGGTTGGAAGCAAGGAAGATGAGCAAAGGTTCCAGAAGTAGCTTAATGAATTATGAGTTATAGCACTTTAATAATTTCTTGATAGCATATCTGTATTATGTTCTATTTTAATTTGTTCATCTTGTATACTGCATGCTGTGTACAAGAATAACAATGAATTAGTGAAAAAACAACTATGCAGAACATACCAGGTTTACAAGCAGCTTTGCAACTGACTTACTTAGTAAGCAGGGGGGTGGTCTGCTAGAAATCCTGGCTTTCACCTATTCTCTTGAAGACTTCCCTGTTCATCCTTTATTCTGTGAAGCAACAGTTTGGTCCAGAATTTTGTCAATTAATTTTTAATCCATGTCCTACTTTGGCTCTAATTCCAGAGTTATTTATTTACCTTCCTGCTGCAGGTTTCCTGTGTTTCTGCTTGCATGGCCTTTCCCTACTAACCATTCACTAGTTTTATCCTAATTACGTCCATATAGCATTTTGCTTTCTGTAGATTGCCATTCTGAAAATACTGTTTGCAGTAACCATCCCCATCTCCATCCTCCATGTTTTAGAATTCTGAAATTTAGTTCTTTCCTAACTCATCTTTTTCTGGGTGCTTTGTAAATCAGGCAACTGGACTACATAATATTTTATCAAATCTTGTAAGACCTCATACTGAAAAATTCCATTCAGCTTTGATAATATACTAGAGGTGGTCTTAGAAGTGTTTGTTTAAAGCCCTCATGGCATTTCTAAGGTACTCAAAAACTATAAGCAGTTATGTGCGAGGGTTTTCTAATTGTGTGATATGCTCTTTAAAATGTATTGATCTAACAGTACACACATTTTGCCATCACCTTTGATTTTGCAGGTCAGCTGTATTATTTGACAACACTGTTCTCATCCCCATTATTGGCATAACAACTTATATGTTCAAGTATGTAAAGATAGAAATGAACCAATTGGGAAACTTCGCACATTCAACAGATGGCACAGTCTGCATAGCACAACATATGACCTGTGTTTATTATTTTAGTCTGGCCAAATGCCTGCATCTAGAGAAAGCCCACATCCTTGATTTTCTTCCAGGGCAGGGAGAAAGCAAAGCCACAGACTCTTCTCGTTCTCCATCTCCTAGCGTTAAAACCATGGCTCCTGCATGTTTCTCATGCCAAGGCTATTGGCTGGTGTTAACCACTTTTCAAGGAATTATTTGTTTTGCCTTAAGTCTTCCCTGTGGGCATGTAAAACCTTCTTACAAACAGAGATCTGTGGTAGACGGGGAAGCAGAATCCTGCACAGCATCTCCGCACCCTGCCTCTCCATCAGCGTGTCGGTCTCTTTCCCATAGACTGGGTCCATAGGAGGAGCAGCACGTAGTTTCCTGAAAGGATGAGATGTGCTGCCATCTGAGACGCGTTCTGTAACGACGACTCTGTAGCTTACTGAGCTCTGTGAGCAGCTCTGGGCTTTTTCTGTAAGCCAGTCCTCCGTGTATTTTCTCCTTCAGAAGTCCTGCTACCTGTGTTTATCTGCACAGGGAAATCTGTGCGTGCAGTGACTGTGGCAGTGGGAGCGGGCATGTGGGGAAGGTTAATATGGTTCAACTGATTTCAGCCTCGGAGTATGGCATTTGGTATTTCTGTCCCTAAAGCATGCCGGTACTTGTCACTTTTCAGGCAGGTGAAGGGGAGGGAATTGACGGTTATTTCTTGCCCTAAATACAGGGAACACTGCGGTCTCTTAATTGTGGTTTTGTCACTGCTGACAAATTGAAACTTGGTTCTAAATGCGTGCGCAGCACTTTTGGAAATGCCCTGTTGAAAGTCAGCATACGTATTGCCATAAATAAGTGGTAAATGACAACTAGCACATTCACACAGGCTGATACGGTCTATCAGAAATACCCAGTGTCTTTCCCTTACCAAATACATTTAGTAGCTGTATAGCTTCTTTTCAAAAAAGCTGCTACTATATCAAAATAGTCAAAGGGACTTGAAAAAAGTGTGTTATAATATGCACCTACAAATATACAAACCTTAAATTAACAGACTTTGTCTTGCCTTGAAAAATTCAAAAGTTGTCTTAACTTTTCATTAGCTGAGCATTTTTTAAAACCCATCTGGCAATATAAGCCAATATAGTAAATGGAGAAGTCTCCCTTAAAGTTTAATGAACCCTGAATTACTGTTAAATATTAACTGTCTACCAGGCATGGTAGCTGTCTTTGCATTAGCTGCGGTACCTTTTGCTTAGCTTCCCTACGGCTGCGCCAGAAGGAAATTGTGTTCCTTTTCCAGAGATCAAAAGCCTTGGGGATGCAGCAGCAGTATGCTCACACACTCAGCTACTTTTGGTCAGTTAAAAAGGAAACAACCCTAACAAAGCAAGAAAGGAGATAGCTTTGAATGCAGCCTTCCAGTTCCTCGGTGGGCATTCTGCATGCTTATCTTTATTAGAGATAAAGGGGGAAAATACGCTGGAAGGCTGTATCCTGGCAAGTGACAAGCACCTGTAGAGCCGCCTGTGTTTGCTTCTCAGATCTGGGCTCAGATTCACCTAGTCTGCTCACAGCTGTCTGAAATAAGAAATAATTTAGCTTGTAGACAGCTACAGTAGAAAAATGAATGCAATTCGCAACTCTGCTCTAGCTCTGACCTTTCTGTGTTGCAGATGTCCAGTGTTGACCTGGCCTGGAGAAGGGTGCAAAGGCTGAAACAATCATGGATTTTACTGATCAATTGTGCTTTAGGAATTATTGACAGTTTTGCACAGGTTCTTGAAAATGTTATTTATAATGAAATCAACTAAAACTATTTTTGCTATAAGTTCTATAAGGTGCATAAGAAAAACCTTAAATTCATCTAGTAGCTGTTCCCATGAACAGGTTTATTTTAGTAAAAAAAAAATTTTTATCAAGTGTTATGACGCAAAAAAGAAAAAAAAAATCAAATTTCTGGGTATGCACAGATGACCACAAAGACTTATTCACGTGCATGACAGAATTTGTGTTTTGGTTTATTTTTATTTTGTTTCTTTTTTTTCTTTTCTGTTTTTCTTTTTCTTTTTTTTTTTTAATTGTATGAAATGGGTTTTCTGAAGTTTCAAATAGTAAAACATCTAAGATGATGTTCTGTGCTTGCAGTGTGTGAGTGTTGCTTTAGTGCTGTGTTGCAGTTATAGTGTCTGGTCTTTTAGCTTTCTGTTTTTCTTTTAATGTAGTGTGAAGTGTCTTATCCTTTTCTATAAATTCCAATTTGCCTTAAATCTTTCGATGCTGTAGCTGTTTCAGTAAGTAGTCCAAACTAATGGTGTAGAATGCTTTGACCAAATGAGCTGGTCTATTATGCCTTGTAAAACAGCAGCATAGGGCTTTTAAAGGTAGTCAATAAAAATTGCTGAAAATTTGGCTTTTTTAATGTGTAGTAAGTGTTTTTAATGATTTTTCACATAATATGTAAGGTAGTGAAATGCAAGAGGGGGAAAAATGTTTTGTGTGAAACACATTTTCTGACTGGGGAAATTTTAATAGGATAAATTGTTTGTAAGGCCATATGCCAATAGTTCCCTCTGGTAGTTTGAATGACTTAGGAACTCTGCTGTATGATGCAATGTAAAATCTTTTTTTGCCTTTTTTCAAAAACTAACTTGATGTTCTAGTTTTAGCGTAGGTAGAGTAGGGAGTTTGGGGTGGGGATCTCACCGAATGTTTTTGTCCTTCCTTTATACTAATGATAGTGCTTTAGGATGAGGATCATGCTGAGACTTAGCAAACAGAAAAGTTGCTGTTAAAGCAAAATGGCAAAAGCTAAAGGACTCGTTTTCAAACATAAGCTGAGATGTGAGTAAAGGATAATTGATTGGGTACTAGCTCTCTATAGTAGGTAAATAAAAATAAAAAGACTTGGCACTTTTAAAAGGTAACTTTACCAAAGAACAAAGAGCCAGTAACCAATAATTCTGATTTGTCTCAGCATTACGTCTTCTGTACTCTTTATTTTTGCCGGACCAGTTTGCGGTTAGGAGAATGTGCCTTTTTTGTACATTTGCATTTAGGTTTTATAATTTTAATTGATGTATGGACACAAAAGCATGAAGGAAGACTTGGATCCAAGCAGTGCCACACTTTACATCATCACTACAAGTGTTAAGTGTAAAGAAAACCAATTTTGAAACTATGAAATTCCTGATTCATAAATACACAGTTATTTGTACTTCACATATTAGATAATTCACTGCTACTAAAGCTCTTTATTACGATTGCATATGTTTTAAATCAAATGATAAATTAAGTTGTCTTCCAAAACTGTGTACTTCTCTGGTCAGCTGTATATGATCAGTTATCTACCTCAAAGTTTATTTCCTTTTGTATTGGGACAGGTTGCTGGCCCTCCCTGTTTCCACAGACCAAATCATCCTAGCTCGGGAGCTAGGGCTAAGCAGTTGTTTCTTTCAAGTATTTTTTAGTTTTTAAATTTTGTGTGAGTATTGGAGTATAGATGTCGGTGACATTTCATAGTTTCAAAAGTAAATTGCTGCTCTGAGAAGTGTAGATTCTAGTGAAATACATAGTCATAAGAGATGTTTTTGTTTTTTCTTTTTTTAAAAAGTTGTGGTATTATTGGTTCTATGCTCCCTGGAATATTACTGCTTTGTCAAAGTCCAGACTTTCTGCAGCACCTTTCCTGTATCTGGTGAATTTCCAAGCCTAGATCTCTCACTACTTGATACTTTTGCGTTAATTAAAACTGCAGTATGATAGCTGTGTTAGAGGGAGGGAAGAGCTGCTGCCAGAAATGTCTGAACTAAGTGCCATACTCATTGTCTGGGTAAGATTTGGGAAATTTAACCTCTGTACATAAAGAAATAATCAGTTACTTAAACATCACATAGTAGACAGCCATTAAATTATAAAAAATTAATTTATGAAGAAAGACCTTTTGTACAGATTGAAAAAAAAAAAGATTTTCATAGAGATATCTATATGATCAAGAGAGTTAATTTTTTATTTTTGTTTTACTAGTGCCACAAACTTGCCAGTGGTAACTTATTTGTCCGGTTCAAGATAACTCTGTAGTTTTGTTTCCTAGGACTTGTTGTTAAACGCCAAAAGACATTTTTGAACTGTAAATTTGATTAGATTGTTAGCTTTTTTCTGTTTTATTTCTTTGAAAACTTTTGAATAAAAAAGATCCAAAAAAAAAAAGAAAATGCATTGTCTTTCCTTCAGCTGTTCCTTTACTGGGGGAAAACCCAAACAGGTTATGGTAAAGATTTCACCTTCACTTTGAAGTGCTCAGCCTTGCTTTGTGCTTGACAGTCTGGGTTTTTCCCTCCCCTATCATTCTTTACAATCAGATTTTAACTCTTTCAAACCACATTACAAGTCACTCACTCTTTCAGACAAAACAGGAAAGACAAAAAATAAATGATCGAATACATCTGATTTGAATGCAAGAACGGTGTTGTTCGTTTCCTCAGCCTGAACTGGGAGGGCTGCATGCAGCACTTGTGAATGCAAGCCGGTGTTGTGGGAGTACGGGTGGAGGTGGGGATCTCTGGTAGCTCCTAGCATTGAATTGCAGCCTACGAGTGCTCCAGTTGTCCCGACTGTAGTGGAGTTGGCTGGAATACGCCATTCTGGAGAGCAGAAGTAATACGTCAGTGGAATTCAAAATCATCCTGAATGTCTGTCTTCCAGCTGCAATCTTTAAGCACCTTTTTTCTCTAAAGGTAATCTGATTTTATCATCCTTTTGGCAAGATCACCACTGCTGATGCTGTGTATCAGACAGAGGATTGCCCTGCTCAAAGTCAGGCTTGGAAATGAAATAGACTAAAATATCAAAGAGCATGTCTCTTCAGCTAAATAAATGATCTACTACTCACACGGTCCACAATGTCATTTTGTGTCTGACTCTCTCTTGGGCACCCATGGGTGCTCTGGACGGCAGAGAACAGGGGCTTGAAGGCCCAATGCCAACAGCACTGAGCAGGCAGCGGGGAGGCTTGCTGACGCCAGGCTACTGCCCCAGAGAACACATTTTACATTATAGCCATATTTTGGACATATTCCAAGTGTTCCACCCGCCCTGCAATAGGGTAGGCAGCCTGTTGGATGTGTTGGCCAGGGTCACCCTACAGGCTATGTGCAGCCCAGGCTCCCAGTTACATGATGCTGGTGTGAGATACTGAGACTAAATGTGTTTTCAGTGGAACAAGTGAAATAGACTCACCTAGTGGTGAGGAAACTCATGATTTACATTAGCTTAAGGCAATAAAGGTGTCCTCGATGATGGCTTTTATTAGTGAGGAGAAAAAAATCTCACAATGTCTGCTACTAAACACTCCTGTAACTGAAAAAATAAAATAAAATGCCAGTTTAGCATTTTGTAATAATACTTCCTGGCCCAGTGTGTTGTCTGGGTAACATGCCATAGATGAGAAGATGAATACAGCAAACTTTCAAAGGGTTTTGTTACATTATTCCTTTCACCATCATACTGAGTTTATTTCAAATTACAAGTAGACTTTCTGAATGGATACTACCTCAGAAAAGCTCTTTGGAACAAACTCAGAATAGTGCGTGTTGGAAGGGCTTTTTCTATTTGCTTTTCTAATTAGCACTATGATAAACTTCGTTCTCTCACTGTAACTCCAACTATATTTGATAAGAATGAGCGCTTTCAGATTAGTGTCTTTTGCCTGGTATTATAAGGTTGTGTATACCATTTCTATCAGGCAATCTGCAATAATGCAATATTTTTATGTAATATACTTTATTATAGATAATAAAATTATTATCAACTGTCTTGTTCAAACATTGATTCCACTCTGATGCATATAATTTGTTTTTGAACCCTCCTTGCAATCATGCTGCTAATAAAGTCTTTTCCCTGTTAGCAAATACTGATAAGTATCATACTCATGGAGGATGATTCTTATCCCGATACAAGTATTTTCTGCAAGACCATGGACAGGCCCTATTGTCTGTTGGTGGTTAGTGATTAGGAAACTAGTCTTTCTGTATGGGATGAACAGAATCTTTTCTCTTTCTCTATTTTCTAAATTAACCAAACTGGGCAGGTGCAAGTTAACAAAGTGCTGTTGGTCAGCTCAGCTCTGCTAATGGCTGTTTGCATGTGTGGGGCTAGAATAATTGTGATGAAAGTCAGAGTAAAGCACTTGCCTGGTACTCCGTCAGTGTTTTGTTGTTGTTGATTAGTTTTTGTTGTTTGTTTGTTTTTACTGCTCTCTGCTTCTAGGTTTAATTTATGTTATGGTACCTCCACCACACAAGACAATCTGGATGATAGGCCAGAACTGTGCCACCTCACTTTCCTCAGCAACAGCTAACACCATATGAGAAATCCATTTAAGTGCCATAATATTTATGTGAGTTCAGTACTCCTATTCCTGCCATGCACACTGCACTGCTCTTGCTCCTTTTGCTTTGATCAACCACTACAAAATTATTTGCAAACTTGCACATGCGTTGGAATAAGATCCTCAACCCTACCCTGTCCAGCAACGTCTTTTTCTGAAGGCCAACGTGTTAGTTGATGGCGTTTAAGACATACATGCTGTTACCTTCCAGACATTTGCAACACTGACGTACTCTTTCAACTGTGAAAGATCATCTGTATCATTTCCTAGCCAACAAATTCTGGCATTGATTAACCCAAACAAATCTGAGGCTTTTGGCTTTCGCACTTGGACCATTAATTCTCTCCAGAATAGGGGTTAGAATACACAAAAACTATTCTGTTTGGCAACTTCTTCCCCGGCTCCTAAGAAAAGCCATACTGATGTCAGAACACTGAAGATTTACAATGCAGTGACCAGAGGGAGTGTGTAAAAGCCTGCCTGTGGAGTGAGTAAGTCTTTCATTTTCAGGACAACTCTAACTGCATCTACCATCTGAGAAATCATATCACAGGAAAACACTACTGCATTTTTTCCCCTGCCACAGAAGAAAGGACAGCTTGTCAACAGGCAAGCTTTAACTGCTTCAGTTATCCGCCTTGCTGTTTTCAACAGTATCCCTTCACTCAATGCTTACATCAGTGTTCTCAATTCTGCTGTATTTCGTCAGTCTCCCTTCAGCTGAATAATATGTTCTCTTTCAGCAGCTTCGCTGGGATAGAAAGAGATTTTGCCAGCTTCATGAATGAAGGTGTGTGGCACGCTAAAGACTTCCCGCATGCACGCTATAGGTGTTCAGATCAGCTTGCTCAGGCAGCTTTATAAGTACCTTTATTGATTTAGAGACCACCATGCTAATGTTACCAAGAGGAAACAAAAACTGGAAAATGATTTCTGCGTGTACACTCTACTGACCCTTAAGAAGGAATTCACAGTAGGAATTTCCCCCAGTATTCTCACCACCTGAAATTCAAGGTGAAATTCAACACCTGAAATACACAGGGATGATGCTTTCAAACAGTATATGTAAAGCACATACGTAAGGGTAAAAGCAAGGGTTTAAAGAAAGCCAGAAGAAAATTTACAAGTAAATAAGATGTTTTGGTAAATAAGCAACAGTGGAAAATAACTTCCTTTGTGTGCTGCAGTCCTTCCCCAGTGGGAAATATTTTTACACTGACAAGAAAATGCTCTGCTTTTTTTTTCTTTCTTTCTAGTGAATGTGAAAATTCTGAAAATGTATTTATAGCGATTTGTTACAACCTCTCATTTGTATCAGGCTGTTCAGTCTAGAGAGTAGCTGTATGCAGCACAGAGGTACCTAGGAGCATGAAGTGGTTACCGAGTACCATGCAGAAAGGAAAGGGAGGACTTCCCAAGCCACCAGACCTGGTTACCCAGCAAGGCCCTGCACGGCAGTGGGAAGGGTCAGTCCCACAGCAGACCTTCACCACATTTCCACCTTCTCTTGAGCTGTGTCAGTGCCCCTGGCACTGGTGACTCACCCCAGCAAACCCCTCTGATGCTGCCTGAGCTGCCTCAGTTCTCTCGAGGTGGTATTTATACATTTCCACGGTGCTGCTTTCCCTCTTGAATTCCCGAGCTACCAGCAACCCATCTCAACTTTTCTACCCGTCTGCAGTTTTACCTTTCGTAACTCTCCCCGGGCTTTCTCACGGCGCTGCCCTAGCAGCCTGCCAAGGCCCGGCAGCTGGGCTGTGTCAGGCTGGGATGTGGGGTGCACAGGCAGCCAACCCCGGGGAGAGGGGGCCTGGCGGCAGGGGCTGTGGGGTGACATGCTCCAGGCCTCCCTGGTGTCAAGAAAATCTTGTTCAAGTGCAACCAGGGGAGTGAGTATTCAAAGAGCTCCAGGTATCACTGCTTTTTACCAGTATAGAACAAAAACTGGATTTTAAACAGCTTCAAGAGGGGCTGGTGTAGCTTGCAAGAAATAAAAAATGTTCCAGAAGTTACAAACTGCGTGTATCTTAGGTTCATGACCTCCTTCAGCCGTGCTCTGCTCACTTGCTGTAGTTCCAGCTGTCAGTAGGAAGATGCTGCTTATGTGAGTGGAATGGAGGCAGCTCCACACCAAGTTATGGACTTCACGCCAGAAGAAGCACATTGCTGCTCATGCAGTTGCTGTTCAGTGAGCTCCTGAACCACAGCAATTATTGAGCAAAAAGAGTAGTAGGGAAGTAAGCTTTCATACAAAAATGGGAAGATAAATCTTAAGAGCCAAGCCCAAGTTTCAACTTTTTAAATATAATTGTTTCTTAATAAAATGTATTTAAGAGTATGGTCTAGCTTCATCTTCACTGTGACATCTCTAAAAACTGCAGATTTACCCACCATTTGAGGGCAAATTTTTGGTACTGGAGTGTTGAATATCCAGAGCTCATATATATATGTACTTATATATACGAAAGAAAAAAAAAAAAAAAAGTTCCAGGAATTCCTCCCCTGAAAATATTCTGCAGATGAAGCTAGCCAGTCATCTCTGGGAAAACAATTCAGGACACAACATACCATTGCGTGTATTACAGTAAGCGTATGCACAGCTCATCTGTTCCAGATGGGGACATGTGATCAGCCCTGCAATGCGCAGTCCTGCCCCGCTTCAGGGCTGCAGTTAATTTGCTCAGCAACATTGTGCTCATCAACAACCCCAACCTTGGGGAGCCGTCCTTTTTCAGTGGGATTTGCACAAGTGAACGGGAGGTGCAGAGCCCTGGGCTTGGGGGGAGCACTCTGTGCTGGTCTTAATCTCATTGTCCGCATAGCCTCCTCCTCTGACTGCTGGTGCAGTCGGGGAACAGACTGAAACAGATGGAACAGACTTCCTTGCTCTGCCCCCCACCAGGCTCCCTGCACATGGCCCTGGGGCTGCAGGGGAACCTGCTGGGAAACAGCCTGAAGGAATCCCTGGGGTTCCTTCCCTCACCTGGGCACACACACTTCTCCCATCTATCCCAGTGCTGTTCCTACCCGAGATTAAATACCTTATCTCGCAGCCACCAGAGGGCATCTTCGTTATAAGCTGAAATAATCAAAAAGGTGAACTCCCATTTGTAGGCTGTAATTAGGGTGCATTTATAGTTACATATTATTAAAAACACCACGTTGTCGCACCTTTGCACGATAAAATGCAAGTGCTCCAATTTCCAATAATGTATTATTATTCATCACTAAGCCATCAGGAGGATTGTGTCCTACTATCAGAGAAAAAAAAAAAAAAAAAAAAACAAAACCTAATTTTCTTTTGGGCAATGAAATGCATAAGGGTGCTTGTTACCGTCCAGTGGGGAAACAAACAAACAAGCAAACAAATAAATAAATAAATAAATAAATCAGGAATCTAATCAAAACCAAACATCACCAAAAACACAAGTGCTCCAGGCAGGGTCGGGGAAAATCAACAAGTAGAGTGGATGTGACAGAGGAATACAACAGGAACAAAACAGCAAAGGAATTTTGGAGAAGTCAAGTACACTGCAAAGATTCAGCTCAGAAGAGACCTAGAAACCTTTTTCCCCATTAACTCAAAGCCAGTCTATTTGCATATACTCTTGGGAGCACCCCTATATTATTGTTTTATTTTCATAAGAGCCAAGACAATTAAAATTATATTAATTCATAGCAAGGCATAAAAGAGACAAACACCTTTTTCAGGAATGAAATAAAGCTCTGAAAATAAATTGGCACCTTGAGGGCTAAATGAATCTTCTATATCAAAAATAAAAGTGTGCAAAATATTTGGGTTGATACAGAAAAGTCTGCTTGTTTTTGCAAAGTTCATTCAAGAAGACCTTTCAGTGGTCATCAAAGATGAATTCTGTATCTATCCAGATTGCTAATGGAAATGGAGAAGGAGGGAGGAGGGCAACAGCAATGATAGTTATTTTTGCTGCCTTGTCTCTGACTGCAGTACAGCTTGAATCTAATGAATAAATTAACCATAATCCCCACAGGATGTTAGTGCTTCAAGTCTCAGATGCCTTTTGTAGCATCCCTTTTGATCAAGAGAAATCAGCTTGCGTACACATTTCAGATGGTTCACCTCTAATGCTGCTGGGTACTCAGCCTTATACTGTATCATTAATGACCAAGGCAAGGCCAGCAATTTTGACCTACACAATCTTTTTCTTAGATGTGGACTACAAGAAGTATTTGTTAATCTCTGCCAGGGATTTTGTCACTCTTCAAAGTAATTAGATGAATCACTTCTGGACAGGCCAATTGCTGTATCAGACAAAATAAAAGACCCAAAGAGCAACCAGAACAAATAGGACAGTTCATAGACATCAGTGAATAACAAGTACAAAATATTGTAAGTCTGGAAACATAAAGTACTTTTCTGTTTTGCATACGCCCTAGCCTTAGGCTAAACAGTGAACAGACACAGATCTGTATTTCTGGGCAAGGATCTGATCCAGGCGTGTGTTTGTAATTTTTGAAGATTGCTTTTCATATTGAACCAGGACTGGGGAGAAAAAGAAGTCCAATAATTTTATTTTATTTTATTTTGCAAACTTCAGACCGGAAAGCTTTTTTTTTTCTTTTTTTTTTCCCTCTGCATTTCTTTCTTTGCAGTCTCGAGCACTTGCGATTATCTTCTTTTGGCAGCCACCTCAATGTCAGCATGACTATGTTTGTCACAGGTTTTATATGCTGCTGCAAGCAGGACTCAAATTAGGATTGGTGTGACCAAAGGACAATAGCTCTGCCAACGAGACAGACTTTTTTTGATCTAACTAGCAGATGCTCTGCTAGCGTCTCTCACTTTTTGCCTCTCTTTTGCCTAGAGGACTGAAACCAGCCTGTCAGTGTGATCATATTCACGGGAACTACAACTGCTTGTACAAGATCTGAATCTAGCCTAATACCTGCTTTAATAGCTGCTTCCAACAGTTACTTGTGGAGACTCAGATGGTAAATTCCATTCAATATGTTATAGTTTTTAAAAGCAGAGATTTTTCCAGAAATAGTTACTCTTTTTATAGATGCTATTTTGCACCCTAGTGGATTATTTTAGATGGTAACAAGTTGCTCCTACGTGTCCCTGGTCATCACTCACTTGCAAGAATAATATTGCTGGGGGAGGAGGCTAGAAGGAGACCCTCCTGTGATTCAGCCCTTGGGTTCCCCTTTTTCCTCCCTTGTTACCTGACAGTAGTTTTGGAAGAAAAAGATGAAACTACTAGACATATTAAAGACCTGGCATAAAATATCGGACCAGTTTTTCAGGTGTCACCAAGGGGTAGCAAGTCTAAAGGTGTCTCTCCATTCCACATTTAAGGAGATCTTAACTAGCTTCAGCTTTTCAAGCAAGTCTGAAGTCTACTGGCTGCCAGTCATACTGACAAGGTGATGACTAACAGGGACAATTAGCTCCCTCTCCTAACATGCTGTCTGTCATGGGTATTTGAAAGGGAATAAGAACATTTTTTCCCCAAGGAAACAGGTTGACAAATGGGTTTGGGTCTGTTAAGGCTTTAACGTAGCTTCATATTAACAAAATGTCAAAAAAGTTGTTCCAATGAGGAACGGGATCAAGCAATATTGTCTGCTTTGTAAAATCCTATTTAATTCATGTTTACATATTTAAAAAACCACCGTATAGCCTGTAATTTCACAGGAGTGAGCTGCTGAATTTCCATTAATGCCAGAGGGAGAAAGATCCTGTTTTGTATTGTCCACCTGATAAAGTAACAACTTCATTAATTTTAAGTATTAACTACTTAAGCTGTGATTTAAAAGTAGCAGCTGTCAGTAATTTAGCTCATTTCCATCTCTTTCAGAATCTTATTTCCAGTTCGTAGAAAAAATTGAGACCCATCTGACTGGTAATTATTCATTATCATCATTATCCAGCTGCTATTTATTAAAGCTAATGCTTACAGAAGCATTCTGCACCCATGACGTGTCCAGAGTAAAAAAGTTAGGCTGTGATGCATGTTTGCTGCTGAATTTTAAGAACCAAAGTGTCTTCAGTTAGACAAGTTTTTTGTTTGTTTGTTTTTTTCCCTCCCCTCAGACAACACTTCTAAACAAACTGATTCATGTAGCTGACTGCATGGATCTCAGGAGAACTTGCTTAAAAGAACAGAGAAAGACAAAGGAATTACCATCACTTAACTAGGTTACTCCTCACAATGACTGAGAAACAATCAGACTGTAGTCTGAGAGCCACAGTGAAAAACTACATGACTAATTTTTATTTGCATGGTCTAACTGGTAGGAGGAAGGAGGATGCAGCCACAATAGTCAATTTATCGGAAGAACAATGTAGTCATTCAATGGGGCATTATTCTGAACTGATTTAAATGACAGTAGAGCAGCCCACGCTTGACTTAAGAAATCATAAGTCTTTCAAATTCCGTATCTAATAATCAAATTTTACCACTGACTTATTTGTTGACAGAAATTACTTATAGCTAATATGTTCCTGTTGCAGACCCTGAGGACTCTTTGTTTATGCTAAACGTGAATGTATTCTAGCACATGAATTACTATCCTCCTGCTTGTTTCTTGGGCGCCTCCAGAATAAGTAATACATTGGCATAACTTTGCCATTTGTCAGCCAGCAGTCTGGTAGCACATTTGCTCGTCAATCTAATTTTAACCTTTTCTCATATGAGCACTTGGTACTTCATGTAAATCAACCAGACAGTCTGTCATTTGATAGGACACTATCTTCATAGTCTTCTAAACTATGTGCTCTATCATATGTGTTCATTTTTAAGTAGCAGAGGAAAATTAAAACTAATATATTACTTCTGGTTTCTTAATACCAGAATGCCAGGAATCTCTTTATTACCACAATAGAGATAAATGATACGTCTAGCAGAGTTTTTTGACAATGGGCATGGTAATGCATTCAGCTCTTTCTGAATTGGAAGGTCTGTCCTGAATGGTAAGTAGTGCAATGTGTGGCTAAAGGCTTCATAGCACATAGAGTAGGTCTGTTCCTATTATCGCTGTAATTTGCAGCTAGGAATAAAAAACATACATTCAACTGATTAGTGAAAAATATATGTATAAATAATTACATTATGGTTCCGGTAAGTTTCTTGTTAAAATACTGAAGCTGACTCTGAGAAGGAGAACATAATTCATTCCTAAATATAGGTAAGTTTGTCAATGTTCATTTATTTTGATAATTTGTGTAAATAACATGAAAGGCTTACTGGTATGTCCTCTACTTTGTGAGGTTTTTCAGAAATTGATTTGGCTATGAAATAGTATGTTTGAAGTTACACTTTTAGCTGTTTTCTCAGGGTTGCTGTAACTATGCATCACTTCAATATCTTTTATTTTTTTAAACATGAAATGAAGAAGGTCATAGTCCATTTATACAGCCTAAACACATTCTGTTTTTTTTCAGCTTTTTTTACTGCATGAAGAATGTTTTTAAGATGAAATTTTAAAGTGGTACGGAAATGATCTCCAACTTCTGCTAAAAAATCAGTCCCATACAATACTTGTAATCATTCACTAAATAGTACAATAATTAACTGTTTCAGTAATTATGAAAACTAGAGTTTGACTGATCTATATTTTCCTTGTTAATACTTTGAGACTATTAAAGCTGCATTGCATTTCACTCAGGCTTGTGATAGATAAAATAAAACTACTTATTTTTAATACTAGATTCTGTTCCAATGATTTATGACATTGTACTTGGTCCGGGGCAGACAAGGAAGCGTGCCTGCATTTTTCCCCAGCACAGTATTTAGTAGTCCCTTTACCAAAGAGCAGAAGTGAAGCTCATTGACTCCTGTAACATCACAAATGCACCTCCTCAGTCCATTTTTTGCTGTGCTGCTGTTTACTTACAGACTTGATCATGCTTTCAGTCCATCCTTACTGCCATGCTTCCTTTCTAGCAACTTCTGTACATGGTATGCACCCCTTTATTGCTGTGGAATTCTCACCTCTGTTATGTCCCTGCTGAATGAGTTAAAATTAATTTCATTTCTTATTAAATTAATTGTATTAATATTATAAATAATTATATTTGTACAATCTCTACCACAAAGATCTGCTTCTGACTGAGGTTGTAGTGTAATAGAAGTAATAACATATGAATTGCTTCCACTACCAGCTTCACTATCTTTTTTAATCTACAAATCAAGTGCAGGCAATATTTGTTGATCAAGATCTAAAGTTATATATGACTTCATTTAACACAAAAATTGCAGAAAGTGCTAGCCACTGATTGATTAAGTATCTTCAGGAACACAGGCCTGACCATTTATATTCAATAAATAAATACACATCAGCAAGAATTTGTCCCAGAAAATGGTCAGGTAATTCTGTTACTTAATTTTGCATAGTGAAGTTACACGTGAGTTTATCTTCCATGCTCTGATGAAGTTTTCACATGGGAGTTTGTTGGTCTTCCAGATCTAGATCTTTTGGGGCCAGTCATCTGCAGTTTCAGCTCTCAGGGATGTATGTAGGCAAATTCAATATGGTTAGTGAGGTAGACTGTCACAAGCAGTGACAGCATTTGATTTCACTGAGCTTGTCAAAAGTAATTTTAGATGTAATTTGTTCACTGTATATGAGATCCTCTGTTTTGCCACCATTGATCTTACAGTTGTGAGGTTTACCTAGTTCAGGGTAGTGCACAGAACTAATAAATGTTTTCTCTGAGGAAAAACAGTGAATTTCTGGGGATGTAGGGGATGCATTATAACACAGGAAAAGTATTTTCTGGTCTTACTTATTGTTTGTGCATTGGAGCACACATCTTTTTATATCATTCAAAAAAAAAAAAAAAAAAAAAAAAAAACACCCTTAAATGCATTTTCAGGTGCTGCTAGTGAGACGGCTTTAAAAATGTCTTTGTCCCCAAGCCATTAATCATACAGATTCTGCTACTGTCCATTGGTTTCTTAATCTTGATTCAGTCCCTCTTGTTAGATGACAAGTCTAGGTATCAAGAGTCTAAATTTGGCTCACTTCATTGTTTACATAATGTTTCCTCAAAAAAAAAAATAAAATAAAATAAAAATGCAAGCCATATGAGGGACAAAGAAAGCTCAGTTATTACTTGCAGCAACCTCTGTATTGAATTGGTGCAAAAAAGGTAAGCACCACAACAATGTACTGTCAACCTGAGTTGCAGGTATTTAGGTTATGGTATTCCCCATATGGAAACTAAGGAGAATGGGAATATTCTGTCCTCCCTAGCGTGTCTGGCACCCTGACTTGTTTGGGTTTGTATACCTATCCTCCTCAAATCACCAGATTAAAAAAATAATAATAAAGAAAGTGAAGAAAAATAATGTACTAAAAATGTAGCTAAACTAGTGAAATGAGGACTTGAGGTGTTTCGCGTAGTTTACGCTTATTTAAGTAAATAAAAATACCAAAAATAAAGAACATCACCACCCCAGCTCTAATGAACTACATGATACAATTATAATTGAAAGTCATTCTTTAGGCATTTAAATTCTGTTTTCAAGGGCACTTAACAGTATTCCCTAATGTGCCACTCCCGAAGTATCACACTGATAGTAAGAGCCCAGGAAAAGGGCCTTTATGATTTGTATTATATAAATATGTATAAACACAGAGCTCGGCTGGTGGGTTTGTGTGACACCACGGCAGACGCCATGCGCTGCAGCCATGTTGTGTCTCAGCGGCCTGCTCCGGCTGGGCCCAGCTTCCTTCATCCCATGCGTTCTGGTCACTGCGAGCAGCTCTCGAGTTTGGTGTGTGGTGGGCCTGCTCGGTGACCCTATGCACCAGGCACAGCTTGCCAAGGTGTGCTAGTGACTTGTCTCTGACTAACTATGGCTAAAAGCCAGAAATGGGGTGAGCAGGGAAGTGCCTCTCACCACCTTGCTCGGCATACATGATCTCCAGACAGTTCTGGCCTCCAAGTCAGCTGCCAATTTACAACTCTAGGCCCTAATTAGCTCCCAGGGATGTATCAATAAAAAGCCACAATTCAGGTTTATAGGTGGCAACGAGTGTTACTGTTCCTCCTCAGCAAAATTTATTCTCTGACAGTTTTTCCATCCAGTCCTAAGGCACTTTTCTCTTATAGTGTAACTTACTGCTCTGACCTCACTGCTGCTACTGTCAACTCCATTTTGGGTCCATGCACGGTTCCCTGAAGCTTTCCTGCCTGCTGTTTGTTCCCGTCCTCCCTTTCCCCTGAACCACCTCCACAGACTGAATGGTCTCAGAGGAAATGGCCTACCACCCCTCTCCTTTCACACCCCGGCATGGGCTGTACTGAATGCAAAGCCATCTCGGGCCCAAGGCAAGTTTCTGTCAAAAAGCAGATGCAGGTGTAGGCAATACTGGTACTGAAGTAACCTCCAGCAGGCCCCACAGGTTGCAGCAGGGAGAGAGTCAGCTTGGGCCCGTTTTCTCCCCACCTGTGGGCATCAGCTGAAAGGGCTGTGCACAAGGCAGAGTGAGGTAGTTGTTAAATTTCTACTTGGGCCTGGCAGAGAGGGGTTTGGCTTTATTTAGTACAGTGGATAGGAAGAAGCAGCAATAGCGTCAACACCATGACTGCTGGTGGTGAGAGGTCTCCAGCTGGGGCCTAGGCCTGTGGTGGAGTTCTGGGGTCCGCTGCCCCTGCAGTGGGCGGCCTGGTGTGGTGAGGGGGGCAGTGGCTGTTGTCCCTGCTGGGCCACCTCAGGGTGCCCTGGGTGCAGCAGTCCCCAGCCCTGTTACATGTATTGTCCCCTGCTTGATCTTTCACTCCTGCTTTTCCAATTCTCCTCCATGTGCTCCCAGAAGAGAGCCTGACCTCACCCTGCTTACTTTCTGTTTGCTTTTCCCTCTTCATCGCAGTGTTGCCCAAGCTCTTCATCCCCTGCCCAGAAAAATAAGACTGGAGTTCTTTTGTTCCGTGTGCCCACTTAGTGTGTTAGAAGAGAGATAAGGTGATTGTTCTTCTATGTTGTGATCTGTTCGGTGCTGATGCTTTCTTGCTCATATCCTAAGGTAATTCTGCCTCAGTGCTTTTTCTGATTTTGTCTGGGGTTTGTCTGGGTTTCTTTTGTGCGTCCCAAACTAAGCACGTTCTGCTAATCTGGTCAAAGAACCTAAATTTTGTTCCGTTAAAATGAACGTATGGTGTAATGGGAAAAAGCACCTTCAGAAACCACAAGTGACATGATCAGAAGGAGGCAGAAGCACTGAATTTACAGGAATAGAGTAGATTAAGATTATAGCAAATAAAAGCCCTTAAAAATCAGAATGGCCTTAACATCAGTCTCTAATGGATTAATTATTCCAGAGAGATTGTGCTGTGTATCCCTGTGCTACCAGGTCTTTTATTTCTTCCCCCTGGAGAGAGGCAAGAAAGTGGTTGCTTAAATCACTATTGACATACAGCATATGAATTCCAGTTTTGATTTTATGAACAGCCTCTATCATCATGTCTTCTGTGGACTGTCTCATGCTCATTGTGCTGTGGGGTTAGACACACTGTCACCATCCCTATAAATAGCCTGCTTGGTTATAAAGGACTAGTAGTATTTCCTCTGGGAAGAATAGGACTTTTGACTGGTGGCATTTTAGGCCAGTTCTCTTTAAGCCTCCTAGAGGAGATAGGGTTTGGACAGTGAGAAACCTGCTACAGAAAGCCAATAATCAAGGTATTAATTGTTGAAGTGCAGGCACCCAGTGAGTGTGGAGGGTCCACAAAGAAAATTGAAGTTAGGAGGAGTAGGACAGTGGTGTGCTTTTAAAAAGAAAGGTCAGCCACAGGGCTGGTAAGGAGCAAGAAAGCTGCCATGCAGACAAAGAGAAGCTCCCTGTGATACAGCGGGAAGCAGAGCTGCTGCTCAAGACTATTGCAGCGTTGGATAGGTTTGCTCCACGCCCTAAAAATGCTCAAGTGTATTGGAGAATGGGAGGTAAGCTAACATTGTTTTCTGTATCTTAATTTTTGGAACAAAGTAGGAGGTAATTATGTATAGAAAATGACGTGTTTCAGCTATCAACTGTTTAGCTGATAGTATGGTCTTTTCAGTATGAAAAGACACCTTCAAGCAAATACACAGCACTCTCTCAAGGTAGGTTTGGTAGGGGTGGATGCTTTTAAGCTTGTCAAGAGAAGTTCTAGAGATATAGGTCATCTGGTCTGTACAACCCTGTTTCTGTGAAGATATGTGCTGGAGACACCAAAGAGAGCACAGGTTCAGCTGCCTGTGCATTGAGGCAAATTCCACTGCACGCCCTGTGAGAGGTCAAATACAGCATGGTGTTGACAGATAACAAGGCTTCCTAGGTGTCTTCTCCTGGCTATTGAAAGTAACAAATGCCAAGGTATCTGGGGGTTTTCCTTACAAATCTCAAATCATCCAGAATTCAGACATCACCTTCCACAGCTTGGGAAGTTTCCAACAGTACATTTAATTGTCAGAAGAACCCTTTGTGCAAATAGTGAGTCTGTACACAAAAAGATTGCTCTGCCAAAAGGAATGAAATAGACCATTAAATTTAAGGATGACTAACTTTTTCTGAATAGTGAAGAAAACACCACACTTGCCAGTTATCTCTTCTGTGCATTTCCTCAGTTGTGGCTGAGGCCATCTGATGACTGTTTCCCTTTCACTCCCAGAGCAGTGCAGTCTGTCTGCTGTCAGCAGTTAATGAAGTCACTCGCAAGCCTCCATTCCCCGGGGAAAAGCACTTCTATGAATAGACCTGTTACTTACGTCTCTGTTTGCAATGCTTGCAGCGCTTCTTTTGCTGTGCCACCATTTCTAATGATTGTGCCATTTTTGAACAATGGCCTTTCATTGTAGAGCTACTGCTATTCAGGATGCCAAAAAAGCTCTTGCTTCTGGCACAGCTGTTAGTGCCATGTGAAGGCTTCTATGTTGTCCTCAGTGACAGACACATGTTCTGAGGTACCACAGACTTACCAAAAATGTGCAGAAAGTGAATGAATAATCTATGCGCAGCACGTATTTTCAATAATAGTCCACAGGGAATTTCATCATGAGATACTTCATCAATACATGTCCTACAATAAGGAGGAAATAAAGGTTTTTGTTTCTGAGAACAAAATATTTCCATCCTACTGAAATAGAAAGGGAAACTTGATTTGATGAGAAGTACTAGAGAACATCACACATTTGCCCAGCTGAGCTTGCATGTCTGGTTATGATTAAGTTTGTGTTTGTACAGAGTTATGGGTTGGTCTAGACAGAGGTGAGCTATAAGAGAAATGAATATATAAAGACAGATAAAGAATGATGAATCATGATAATGTATTGTCCCAAGTATGGAAATATAAGATCTTGTAACTACGACAATTTGTAGGGTCTACCAGTGAAGTCAAAGACTACTCAATGGACTTAAGTCACTATTTGTGTTTTCATGACTGAGTTGTGTGGTTGAGGTCTAACCCCAAATAATTTTAGTTGAACACCTGTCTATGAAAATTTAGCTATGAATTCCAATAAATGGTCAAAAGGAGAGGGACTGAGTAAAATAGCATTTGGTTTGAACATTGCTTATTCTTTCTTTGGGAGATATGGGAGACATTTTTTTAAAAAAGGTCTTTTTTTTATATCCACTTTTATTTTTACTTTTTAAATTTTTTTACTGGACTTATTCTTAACAGGCTCCCCCAACATCAAGTTGTTAAAATTCTAGTTCTCAGAGAGTTATGATAAGCTCTTCTGTAAAGTGCAGCTGTCGATTTCTCTGCATCATGAATGTCGGAATTGTTCCTACATGAGCAGAGTTCAAGTTGTTTTCGTATATGAACCTTTGTTCATGTTCCTCATCCTCCTACTTATATAAAACCAAAACAAAAAAAACTTGTTACCCAGACTTCTCATTTGATATTAATTCTGGGTGGCTGAATAAGTCTGTGATTCATGACCCATGTTAAAATTTAACGTCAGCCTTTAATGTGTTCAGCCTGACACATGGTGTGTCTTATAATATTGATATATCTCATCGACCTAGCAATCTGCATCAGCTTGCTGAAACATGCCACAAAAGGAAAATGATACAGTTGTCCTGATCTTCTTCTCTGTCAAAGCTTTAATTAAAACATTCACACTGTCTGCTAAGGGTTTGGGGAAACTCATAAGATGCCTGTGCA
Source organism: Oxyura jamaicensis (assembly GCF_011077185.1). Taxonomy (NCBI): domain Eukaryota; kingdom Metazoa; phylum Chordata; class Aves; order Anseriformes; family Anatidae; genus Oxyura; species Oxyura jamaicensis. The sequence goes on from NC_048899.1 coordinate 22,837,092, forward strand.
GTCATTCACAACATTTCATTTTTAAAGTTTAGGATGATAGAAATATGCCTCAGAAATCAGACTCCTGTGACCTGGTCAGCATCTCAACAGCATCCAAAACTTATCTAACTTGCTCTCTGGAATCCTGTATCTAAGAAAACACAAATTCACGCATCAGATTTTTCCCTGATGCATTTGACAAGCATTTATTTCCAGTAACAACCCAAGCAGTTGCAGTGAATTCAGCAGCGCTGCAGAGCCAGAGCAGTGCTGTTCTCACAGTGGTTGGCATCCTGCAGAGGTACAGGGCTGAGGACGGATTTCCCCTTCATTTTTTCTTTTTTTTTTTTTTTTCCATTGCTGGCACCCAGGTAGCCGGAAGGCTGTGACAAGGCAATACTCAGCCATTTGTAGGTTTGTCAGCTGGGAGGCAGAGCTTGATCAAAATGAGGTTTCATTTACTGATAGCTGCTCCTGAAATGAGACCTTACCAGACCACCTAGGAACAGCACTTGTATGATAAAGCCTACTGGCTATGTCTGCAGAGGTTTCTTATTAAGGTCATATAGAGATTGTTTTTTTCTTACCAAGCAGAACCGTCTAGAGGGTAGGACTGCGAATGCTGCTGTCATCTCCCACCCCCAGGACAGAAAACCTACTTGTAACAGTGATCCTTATCATCATTGGAAGGTGCTTCTTGCTTCCTTTGGTCCCACAGTGCCATGCTAGCATCAGTTCCTCTGATCCGGTAGCAATGGATGTTAAAAGTACAGCCAATACCTCGACTGGATGTTTAAAATCAGCTTCAGCAAGCTTTGCTCCCTCTCTAACCTTTTCCTGGCTTCTGCATTCCCTATGTATGGCCATCCTTCACCCAGGCATTTAGGCTCAGATTTGGAAATCCCCTGTTCTCAACACCAAGCTGTTATTTTTCTGGCAGAATTTACCTGCTGTCCTTGTAGAATCAGGGCATCTGTGATGACTGTGCTGTTATTCAGAGTATTAATAGAAATTATAAACAGAAAGAGGTCTCAACCACAGGTCGTCAAGGCAGGAGCTTGTGATGCTCTGTCTGAGCCTGAACTAGTTGCAAGAGAGGAGCAGCTTCTTCCAGTGAGTGATCTTCCTCAAGCAATCTTCATCTCTATAATAACAGAAGAAGCACAGTACCAGGACCATTAAGAAAACAGTATGCTATGAAGACTGTGAACTTAGAAGAATGTAAACAGAAGGGCAAGACTTGAAAGATTCATTAATATGTAAGTTCAGAAGCACTGGCTAAATCAAACGATCATTGTTCAGTACAAAAACATGGCAAATAAAACTAAGAGGTGTTTTTTGAAGAAGCAGGGAGGAGAGAAAAAGAAAAATACCACTGTAGAAGTGGTAAGAATAAATCAGATAGTAACACATGAGAACACAGATATCAGTGGAGAATGAAGGGAAAAATAGGCTTTATTATTCTATATGAGCAACCTGATGTTAAATGAGACTTGTGAAATGAATGCTTTTATCAGTAATGTGACTTTGCACTGGTACCATGAATAGCTGTTTATCAGCAGATTCCAAAAACCCAGTCACACTCTGAATAAGTAACTGCAATGTTCTTGTTTGCTTTTCTGTGGGTTTTAAACCATAAATATTGAGCAGATTACAAAAAATGAGAGAAAATGATGACATAATATGAACAGATAAAGATGTACTTTCTCCAAGCCATTGCCAGCATATTCAGTTTGCTACTGGCACTCTTTATTATATAATCTTGCTTGATATTGTTACCACGATTTGGGTAGTAGGTTGTGTACCATTGCCCTTTATCTTTAAGTTAACGTGAAACAGGAAGACGTGGGCATTTCTGGTTTTCCCTTGTGCAAGAAAGGTTAAACTACAGAACAGTATAGGAATATCCATAACTTTGAATTCCACAAAGGTAGCTGAAAAAAAATATATATAAAATTAGCATTTGTTATCTTGGATTATTAATTTTCTGGCCCAGATTTGTTCTGTATAACAGTGAACACATTATGTGCCCATCTTTGGAGCCAGTCTATTTTTGACTGTTGTCTATAGAAAATGCAGAGAAAGGGGCACCTCCTGTGTGTGAGCCCAAGACTTGTGTTTACTGTTCCCTGGAGGTTTGCTTATAACACGTTCATGGCCTGGCACGCTCCCCGGGCGTAGTCATAGCACCAGTGTACAACCTGTTTGAATTCCTCCTTGGTCTCTACTGTTCCTCTCAGACGTTCCTGAGCACAGTTATTATTCTCTGATTTAAAAGGGCATTCAGGTGCCTCTTCTAGTAACTCAGCTGTCGCTCATCCTTGGTGCTGGCTGCAGGCTGCACAGCTTCATCAGACATCAGACTGCAGCAACGGCACAGCTTCTCCTTCAAATCTGTAGACCGTCAGTGAGTGGTCGACGTTTGTTGTAGACACAGGGTGCAAATTCCCTTGGATATTAACCAATTTGGGGGAGTTTTACGGTGCTGAGTAATGTCTGTCTTATCTGTTTATGGACATGTGTGCTGTAGTTACATCCAGGCCAATAACCTTGCTAAAGCAGCATAGTGAAACAGCAGATTCTGCAGTAATGGTTGTTTTCCACAGAGTTTCTCCTGAATCAGTCTCATGAGCCAGACATCCTAAATTATAATAGCTTCAGGGTTGGTTCTTCAGGTGCTAAAGCTACCAGCATAGGCATTCCTAAAGCTTTCACTCTTCATAAATAAATCCTGTATTCCCCTCTGGGAAGAAATTATACTATTCTCTGTTAGGTTTTGTCAATAAGGCTTCCTATGCCATTTTGCAATCCATGCAGAGAACTGGATTTTTATGTATCTTCTCCTCCTATCTCACATGGCAATTGTTAGGTTGACTAATAGTATGCTCACTAACCTCTTTATCCTTATTTATGTTTTTCATATGATGACCTTACAGTAGACTCTCAAGTGTCTCGCCTGATTAGGGTGGGTAGGGTCTTGCCCTAACATAGAATCTGATCCACCAGGTCAGTAACATACGGTAAATCAAAAGTAAGAGTAATGTTGGGAAGAGTCACATCATAACTGACTGACTGTATAATGAATGACTGATAGCTATGACTCAGTGTCTGCATTTCTTTCCTGAGCACAACACTCTATTGTAGGCTGGCTTTGAATAGTTTATTTTTTTTCCCCCACATAGTTTCAGGTAATGGTTAACTCCAAACGATTAAAATACCTTCAGGAGACCTGATGAGACTTCTTACAGGTACTCAGGTTCAAAAGTGAATTCAGGCTTTTACTTTATCACTTTCTTTAAAAAAAAAAACATATTTCTCTTATCTGAAGCTATTTTAAAACTACCCCACAAATATAAAGTCATCAGTATTACTACAGCATAATTTCTAGGTGAAATGATTGTATTCCAGGCAAATGCATGCACAGTACATGCATCCATTTTTTTTTTTTTTTTAATAAAACAATAAGACATTTTAGCATCTGTGGCAATACCGTCATTTCTGAGATGAAACATGACTTTACATCAGCTTACATTGAAGGATAAAAGGTGAAAGGAGAGACCACTGTGAAGAATACAAACTGGGAAATCTGTCTGAAGGAAAAGCTACTATTACAGCGTTTCATTCCTGAAGAGGGTGTGTTAAAGTATGCAAGACAATAAAGAGTAGCAGATGTCTTAAGAATTGATGTTATGGGGAGTGTTTTAAGGCACTTATCTTTTGAGAGGACAGAGGATTTTTCACAAAAAGTAGATGAACTCCATCTGAGCAAGTGTGGTATTCATTTTCTGGAAGCAGTATTCCTGTAGTTGATATCAATATAGTATAACAGGATTACATCATGTAACAATACTACAAAATATCATATGCTGACAATATACATCTATATTTCCATGTAACCAGTAAAAGTATTGTAAGCAAGACAATAGGAGAGAAGGCTGGGGGACACTTGTAAGTAATTTCCATGCATGGTCCTGACAAGAAGGACATGATGAATGCTTGGGGGAGAGAAAGATATGATTGATGCAACACGAACAGGAAAAATAAGTATTAACATGGGTGGGAACATGAGGTGGATTGTCTCGATGTCAGGAATAAAAAGAATGTGAACAATATAATTAAAAAAGTGCAATGTCATAGAAGACAATCTGAGGTATTTGTATATAAAAACTGCATGCAGGAAAACATAGGCTAGAAGTGCAGGGCCCAGCATGACCCTGAATCTCTCAAAGATAACAAAGTATGGTTGATGACTAGTGTGTGACTGAAACACTCTTAAACTTATGTGTAGACTGTTATGAAAACTAAAAATAAAAGCAAATGTACAAAGGCATCACTCAGTAACAATGCAGAGACGGCATGGGTGGGGTGGAATTTGTCAAACTTTTGGGGCAAAGTATGGTGAATAAGGGTCTTCTGAAGGACCACAAAAGGACTCTTACATATATTTCTAATACAGATGACTTCACGCATGAAGGCGAAACTTCCAAGCATTGTCTCGTTACGGGAAATTTCGATTGAACAGAAATAGAGTATAAAGCAAATGTTACTGATAACAGCAGACTGGTTATTCCAGGGTGTGATAGCTGGCAGATTTCATCACTATGCAGTCACTGGACTAATATGAAGCTATTCTAGGTGGTCTTTGTTAGGTAGTGATGCCATAGAGCAGCTGGTTGTAGAAAATAACCTAGCTAATGTTATCCCAACTTGATTAAATTGAAAATAAGTGAAAGAATAAACATAAATAGGTCTGTTAAATGCAGTACATCAGAAGAACAATTTTTGAGAAACTAGCTAGAGTTGTCAAGTGGATGCAAGTTCCAAGTGTGAGGATTAGAATTTCTTTAATTTAAATATATACAAAAATAATAATAAATCTGCACATTCTGCTCTAAGTTAGGAATGAAGTGTGTTAACACCTTGCTGGAGAAATAATATATATATATATGTATATATATGTATATATATAGTGAGAGAAAAATATATTAAGAATGAGCAAAGAATGAAAGACATAGGGGAAGCAGCTGTATCTTGGAAACCAAGAAGTGTAGAGTGCAGTCATTTTTGTTAAGTGGCAAACAGACTTACCATCTGTAAACCAATGCACAAAGACTAAAATCTTCTTGTACCAGAAAGATGAAGGGGGGAGGTCTGGCATGTGGTAAGGATGGGGTGTTGATTAAAGATAGTGTAAATACTGCCCAAGCCAAATAATTTTGTGTTTTGTTTTGTTTTGTTTTTTCTTCTGTGAGGAGGATGGTATAGATCACAGAGGAAAATAAACAAGATGGTAAGAACCCACAGAAATAAGAACTAACACTTACAAACTTGAAAATTAAATCCAAATAACAGAGTAGGCTCATAGTGGAATGATGTCCATCATCCATCCTAAAATGCTGAAAGAAACACCACATTAAATTTCAAGTACAGGAGCAGGTTTTTCTTAAAAGACCTATCAAATCAAAGGAGAGAGAAAAGTGGAGGAAAAGCGACCTCACATCTACAGTTTCATTAGTTTGACCTTAACCATATGCAAATTGTGTATATGTTTTGCTACAAATAATAAATAAAGATGTGGATATAAAAAGGAAGAAATAGAATGAAAGCAATAAATGTTTGATTAAATATATAAGGGCTGAGAATATGTATGGAAGATACCATCTGTTCTGAAAAGGGAATTACTGGGCTATCAGAGAATACAGATTTTCAAGTATCACAGTTTCAGCTAATCTCTGAAATTATTAGTGCTTTCATTGCTGCTCAAATAAGAAAAATATCCATCCCATTACATAGGCAGCGTGGGGGAACTTGAGAGCTGGAGGCATGGGATTGAATTTAATAGCACAAATTGAGGTGGAAATGATTTCTGTTATAAACTGCAGATTATCAAGCGGACAGGAGAAAGACCATAATATCTTGATCAGTCATAGAAGGATGCTCACAGAGCTGGGATGGAGCCATGGAAAAGGCAAAAATGATCCTCCTTAGATACGATGCAGGCGGCTGAGGAAGGAATACTACGTACAGGCTCCAGCGAAGGAGGCATTGGTCAGAGCTCTTCTGGAGTGCTGTGAACAGTCTGTCACCCATAATTAGGAAAGAGCATTGAAAGAAATGCAGAGAAGTAGTACTACACAAACCAAAGAATGAGCGATATACAATTGCTGTCTATAAATACATCAAGGGGAGGGGAACGAAGGGCAGGGCAAATACTGGGAAAGGAAAGAAGTTATTTAAGTTACCAGACAATGTTGTCACTAATACAAATGGATATAAATTAGTTAGTCCATCTAGGCTTGAGTTTAGAAGGTCTCCAGCGATGAGAAGAGTAAAGTCGCTGAAACAGTCTTCTAGTGAGAGTAACAGGAACAAAGCACTGTGACTGCAGGTGTCCCAGTAAAATGGAGCTTATTTGCTTGTGAGTTGGATGATGCAGAATTCACCTTGTTCTTGCATATACCACAAAGGTGAGTAGAGCCACTTTGTATTTGCCTATCTGCCAGTAAGATAAACTGTCTGAGCAGTCTTGTGACAGATTTTTATAAGTTCATGAACACAGCTGTATAAGGTGCAAGGACACGTATTTGGTATCTATGAGATCCTTCACGGTGTTGAACTGTTGAAATATCTGTGAATCTGTTGGTTCACAGAGAAAACATGACTGTATGGCCTTCTGGGACCCATTGTCATGCTGCAAAATATTATGAATGACAAATGAAAAAAAAAAAAAAAAAAAAAAAGGCTTTAAGTTATGGTAATTCTGGTCTTACTAGTTGTCCAGCCAAAATAAGGCGATGTTGTTGTATGTCAGAGGTAAGCATAAGGTATCAGTCAATCAAATATTATTAATAGGCTTTACATCATTAATTGTTTTGAACTCTTAGAAAGCCCTGTCAGGGAAACTCTGCTCTGCCTCATTCCTATTATATTACTCAGCCAAGATAATTGAAACTGATTTAGTTGGTTTTATTTTTACTTAGAGATGTTTCATTTGCATGTTCTTGGTCCTGCATGGTTTTTGTTTAGGTATATAATATCAACAGTTCTTACCAGTTCTTTAAGAAGAATTGCAGAAATACTACTCTTTCTGTAAAAGGTCAGTCTCCCAATATCCCTGTTTACATATCAATGTACCCTGCTGGTTTAAATTTCCTCCCTACACATGCTCATAGCAATAAAACAAGATTTGCAAAATACAGGAATAATTTATGTCAACAAAGATATTGGAAACAGTTCTGACATTTCAGAATCATGTTAGCTGAGCTTATAACAAAGACTGGAAATAATCTTCTGTTTACTGTGGTAGATGAGAGAGGAATTAAAAAAAAAACAAACTGTTAACAAAAAAAAATGGAACCCAAATATAACATAAATGACCAAATCATTTAACAAAGATGTGTGTTTTGACAGATTCTTAAAAATGTTGCCAGGCAAAATATTGTCAAAAGGTCACAGGGGAGTTAGTACCGACCACTTTTATGCCTGCAGGTTTTAAAGTAATACCTACTCCAGAATAGCAGGATAGCCATAAGATGGCAGCACGTTGCACAAAGAGCTCCTGAAACCCTAAATCTGTTCTTTCCCCAGAAGGAGACTGGGCCCTGTGACAGGAGGGGTGGACTGAATTCTGCGTGTCTGTAAATAGAAACCATACCGTCAGTGTTCAGAATAACTTGAAAGCTTCATAAATCTAGCTGGTTTCAGTCAGCGTCCTGGCCCACTTTCTCAGTTATTAGCAGCTGCTTGGAAGCTGAAGTAAACATGCTTATCTATTTTGGCTACTCTAGATTAACATTATTCAAACCCTATGTTTGAGCAAAGCCCTGGAGTTCCGTACCCCTAAGTATAGCAAGGGCAGCTATAACAAATAGAGGTCTATTTTCTCTGTGTAAGACCGGAGTGGAAAAGGTACTTTTTACAAGTGATTTAGTCCCAGCCTCATCGTTTAGAATTTACATCTGGATAAATCAGGCCTGCATACATCATGCTTACACATTCCTTTCAGCTTTTTCAAAAGCAAGGCATTGTCACCTAGCTCATTTTGCTTATTCATCACATTTCATGCTATACAGCTGCAACATGTGTGTCACAGGGCTGCCTTTGGCCCTTTTGTAAGAGAGAAAGTAGGTAGAGTTTGCACTCAGCAGTAATCTGAATGGAGGAAGCTGCCGAAAGCTCCCAGTTGAAGGGCAGAGACCAGACGTCTTGTGGAATTAAGCACTGTGGGGTTAATGCTCAGAGCAGTTCCAGCCACCAGCCCAGAGCTGAGGTGCTTCCTCTGGGGTCCCACCACCTCACTCTTATAGGGCAAGGAGGTGTACAGTGCAACTGTGAAAATCAAACAAACTTAGGCCAGATTCAATAGGCTGTGTGGCATCCCTGGCATGTTTTGAGTGCTGTGGGCTGGCTGACAGTCCTGGTTGGAAACCACGTGATTTTTCCACTGGTTCCACCTGAATCCCGGTGCAGTTAGGAGATTTGATTATTTGGCTTTGAGTGTGAAAGTTTATTCAAATCTGAAAATCAAACAGACCTTTCAGAGTGCTCAACCATGCAAAGGAAATTGAGGACAAAGGTTTGCTCACGCCCTCAGCTGAAACCAGCTGGGTCAGAGCTGTGGGTGAGGTGAACATGGGTTGAAAACACCCTGGGTTGTCTGCCGGCTGTTCACTGCACAGTTGGTGAGCAATTCATCCTTCTTCCTCCTCTTCCTCTCTGTTTGTTCAGAGGTAGGTTGTTGACTTGGCTCTGCCTTCATCTAGCAGCAGCGTGCTGCGCCGGAAACAAGAGGAGACCAGAGCATGAATCATGACCTGAGTCATGGATCTGCAACACCCCACTTTGTTCAGGGCCGGAGGGAAAAAATTCCTTTCCTACGTGTGGCCATTCAGCTCATGCAACCCTCTGGAAGGAGCTGCAGACTCTGTTCATCTCCTAAAACTGCTCTCCACCATCTGTATAGCAGTGCTTGCAAACAAAACACGAAGAGAGTTATGAGAAGCCTTCGTCTTATCACACACTTGCCCACACTTAACCTACACAGCAGTGTTTTGGTGCGAGTCCCGTACACGTCCCAACAGGGGCAGCTCAGCCACTGCACAGTCACGTCTTCACGTACTACAGGCTCTGTGTCATTTATACAGGACCCGAATGCCTACAGCAGTTTCTCTGGACTGAGGCTGTTTTCTGTTTTGAGCAATACCCTTGTCGCATGGTGCTGTTTAACAAAGAATGATAGCAAATAGTATCAAACAACATTAATATGCATAAATCCAAATACATTTATTTATTTTGCACAGTGATTTGGTAGGTGATACTGTTGTTTTCTTAAAAAAAAATAAAATATTCAAGTTTAGAGAAAAAATGTAAAATTACCAATTAGTTGCATTCACCATCATTAAATTTGATGAATTTCCCCATGAAACACAATTGTTCATTAGGGATTGTTGTTTCCTCTTTAAATGTTTTTGCCAGATCTCCCCAAAGTATTGCCAGCAAAGGTGGGGGCAGGACAGTCCTTCTAGTATTGTTGCCATATTTGCATGCAGTCTGTGCTGGATTGACTTGTTCACAGGATATTCCCATTGCTAGGTGGCTACTCAAATCACCTCTGTTTCCTTAGAGCTCAGTCTAAGCTTGGAAACATTTTTTCAGGCTTCCTTGCCTAGCTAATTGACAGTCATCCTCTGAAACATCTGTTGTAGTTGTTCTTCGGAACTAGGGCTGTCAGGCTGCTGAGGGATACATTTTTGGGAAGATTTTTTTTCTAAAAGTGCCTTCCATTTCTGCTGGCCCAAGAGTCAGGAACCACTTGACTGTGCAGCTACAGAACAGCTTCATCTTTTTAAGATTTTTTTTTCTCACTTCTCGGTAATATTTGCATATTCTTCAGTTGCCATCTTTCTGGTCATAAGGTTTGCCCTAAATTTTGATCTCTGTCTCACTGCTTCTATTCCCACAGGGCTGGGCAGATGAGGGGCAGAAAGAAATGTTTTCTGAAGGGCAGGAGACACTTCCCCCACCTTTATGAATACTCACAGAACCTTTTCAGCATGTGGGACACAGACTTCGAATTCCTCAGTGTTTTTCCAGGCTTTCAGATTGAGTGTGTATGAGAAGAGCATTGAGAATTAAGAGTTGGGTTGTGTGTGAAGCTGAGAGATCACTTACAAGAATTTCTCCTCCATGTGAATAGCTCTCCAGCTTCTAATTCAGACATTTTCCTTGCTCCAATGAGCTTGGAACATAATGATCTTTTATATTGACTGCTAGGCTTTTACTGGAGCTAACGTGCCGCCTCTTCCAGGCTTTGTCTAGCACGGGAGGAACTAATTGTTGATTGCTGTTGAACTGGTCTTCCTGGATGTGTAATTATGTTATATCAGTTCACCCTGTATGCAGGAGAGGCTGGTATTTTTTCTAAAATTAAGTAATTTTTAGATTTGAATGAGCCAATGATGAGGCATGCCTTTGTATGCAAACACTTCCCATTCTGGAACTTTTACAGACCCAATCACCATGACTTTTGGATTCAGCTAAATGTGCCAGAAAAGCCATACATTTGTAGAGGAAAAAAAAGCCTTATTAATGAAATGCTACCTGAGGCTAATATTTTTGTTTTATTTCTTATCCCCTGTCCACATCATTAGCTTTTTTTTTTTAAAAAAATATATATATATATATATATATATATATATATATTTTTTTTTTTTTTTCCCCTGTATTCTCTATATTCAATGTTGGCTACTCACCAATGAATTTGTTAAAGATTGGTTGGATGACCATCATATCTTTCTGTGCTATCTTTCAAGTATTGTAAGTGCCAGGTATGGGGAAAAAATGCAGTAAAGATTTTATCCTGTACAAATTTTATTACCTTTTAGAGAAGGACAAATGTGCATTGTTCAGTGCTGCCCATACCAAAAGATAAACAGCTGTATTCTGCTGGGATGTGTCATTGTAAAACCATAACCCTGATTTAAGCAAGACCAAAATTTGCTCCAAAATGAACGTGCAGTGGCTGATAAAAACAGTAATAACTGCATTATCTGTACTATAAACTACCATTTGTTATACCTCATTGGGCTGATGCCTCTAGTTTGAGTTAACAGAACAAGGCTGTCTTATAAACCTTTTTAAAGAAAGGGGAATCTTGCTGTCAGATCAAGCAGTGCCAGGACCTCAGAGGTCATCCTCCCCACATCAGCATGGCTATTCCAGATCGTGCTCTTCCAGTGTCTGTGAGAGCTAAAGCCAGTAAAACAGCACATTCATAAGACAAACTTCCTCGTCAACTTATCTTTAGATATCACATAAGATGTTTAGTGACATTGCAAAACAAATCTACTGTATCAGCATCCTCCCTAGGTTTTCTTGCCTTGCCCAAGATCCACTCTTTGTAGATGCTATCTCCCTTCCCGGACCTCTCTTATCACCCTGTGCCCCTATCGCTGAGATTGTCAGTCACACTCCATCCAGTCCTGTGATCTTCTCACTGTGGGTGCTTTTAAAAGTCAAAACTAACCTTGGTTCTTCTCTCTGTATATTTTCCTTTGTGTTTTTTGTGGTTGTTTTACTGTTGTCTATTCTTCCCCTGCTCTACAATCTGGGGAGGTCTGTTCTTAATAAATTGGAGGAACTTAGTTATTTTACTCAAGGCAAGACTGAACTCAGAGTTGGCAGCCATCCTATTCAGAGGCAGGCACTTAGCCTCCAGTCACGCTGTCCTTGCCAAGACCTATATAGAATATTACCACACAAACAAATGGAGAACTGATGCTATCAAACCGAATCTGTGAGTTTTATGTAGGTTGTATTATTCTTTCTGCACTAAAAAAGTTTGATATCTTGAATCTAAAAATAAGCCTTTACTGACTGCCAGCTCTTCGGCTGCCTGGTCCTTAACCTGGGAGACTTCTGATGTCTTTTGGTGGCTGAAGGACTGTCATCAAGTCCTTTGAGTGCAGGCTTTGAGGTGTTGTTATATTACCAGGGGCTAGTGAGAGCTGCAAAATGAACTTGTACATTGAAAGGGCAAGCACTAGTTTTTGGAGTTCTGCAAGGCTGTAGGCATAGCAACAGTAGTATAGGACGTACACACAAATGTAAACTAAAGACAGGGAAATAAAATGTGTTGGATGGCTCTTAGAGAAGGATTTTTTTTCTTTGTAAGAGCAAACATTTTCAGTCAACTCCACTTCATTTTGACCTTGTGTAGTTACATTGTCCTCATAGACCTGTGTCTTCACCGGCTAAGGGAACATAATCTAATTGGTGCTTTTTTCATGCCACAAGAAATTGTTGTAGGTGAACACATGGCTCACAAAGGATACTCTAAGGAATAGAAAGAAGTTGAAGGAGACTTAAGAATTTACTGTTGTAAATAGAAATGTTAGGATGTGGTTCCACAAGAGTTAGCTGGGCTAAATTCAAATGATCATGCTGCCACCTTCCCTGTCAGCTCTGCCTGCCTTTCCTGCTCCCTCTCCTGAGCCAGTGCTCACACTGGGCTGGGCAGTGACACAGTTCAGGGGACCCACCCAGGGGAAGATTAGCCCCCCAGCCTTCCCCACGGAAGGTGCTTGGCTTTTAATTGGATCAGGCTGAATCAGCTCACTGCTTGTTTGGACATCAGTACTGGTAAGAGCAAGGGGTGTGAGCAGGGCAAAGGTAGGCTTGACGTAATCCAGTTTGAGCTGCTATGAAAATACCCATAGATTGTGTAAATACTAGTAAAATCGGATGTGCCTGGGAATATTTCAAGGCACTAGAATGAGATTCTCTGTGCTATTAAACTGTTAAAATGCTCCCTGGCATGAATTTGACCTCTTCCAATTAACACTCCCTGCAAACAATTTCTGGGCACATTTTGGTTGCTAGAATGGTCCCAATAGGCAATTTGCGAGCATAAACTCAGGTCTTTCTGTGCCAGTTGGCCTCAATGCCCAGGAATGTTTCCAGGCATGTTGAGCTTACTAGTATAGACCTATCCCTACTGTCACATCCTGCCCCAAAATTGCAGCTACCACCAGGTTTGAAAAGGGAGGTCTGAACCTGACAGTTCTCATGGTGAGAGCAGCCTAGTTTTTTTTACAGGCTAGCTCCACAGCTTCAGTAGGATTCTGACTGTGGAAAAAATGATATATTTTTTTTAGGGTAGATCAACAACACAACTGATGAAATTTTAGTTTTATGCTGCAGTGTGTAGAGTCAGTTACAAACTCTTAAGATAAGAGAGGACTTGTCCTGAACAAATTATTTTCAAAACAAACAATAGCAAAGCATAAAAGATGAGAAGAGATGAAATCTAGAAATAGGAAATTTTATTTCCTTTAATAATGCAATAATGCTGTAAGAAAGGCACATTTTGCCTTCATTCCGAGGGGCGGGGGGAGGCAAAAACTTATGTTGTTGTATCCGTGCTGTACTGCCATAGAATATTTAGCCACTTACTAAACAGAATTGAAGCTGGAGTGATTTTTTTTTTTTTTTTCAAGTCGGTTGCAAACCTGGGAATACAATTATTCCTTCCTCTACATATTAAAAATTTCACAATTGCAGCATTTCCTTTCCAGTTTGCAATGTTAATAAAATAAATGTACTCTGTATCTTGAATTACCAAAGCCAGGTCCTCAATTATAACAATTGATTGCTTTTTGTTTTTTTCGCAGTTGCCTTTACAAGTTTCCCTCCACACCAGGGAATCTGAAAAAATGGGATTTTTACATCTCTCCAGGTACATTCACTTAGTAATCAAACGACCTGTCTGCCTAACACACTCTCTCAGGGAATAATTAAAGCAGTTATTTTAGAGGAGCATTTTAGAGTTCCTGTACACGCCAAAAACGCTCGCTTGGATGGCTTGCTCTAGGACCCAGAGTGCCAGCAATTGACAGAAGTCTTCACCTGAATGAATTTTCCTTCTGATTGTATACCTTATAAGGAGTACAGGAAAACAAGGAAGTGATAACCATGTTCAGGTTACTTTTATGCAAAGCTTGCCGTCTTTACCTGCCCAGGTAGCTGTTGTTTTTATTTTCATTCATGTTCTACCCTGATAGGTTTGAAGATTCCTTGCAGTCCAGTGTAGGTGATTTCTTAAAACGTACACTTTGGGAATGTATGGATTTTATGATGTTCTGTCTTTTCACAGACAATAAATAACGTTAATATTTTTTTGTCACACAGCCAGCACTGAAAACGAATGGGGATTGAATTGCTTTGCCTCCTTTTCTTATTTCTGCAAAGAAATAACAATGTTCAAGGTAAGGCTCTGGGGCAGTGGGATCCATTTCTAAACCCTTTTTTCCTTTGTTTCTTGCTTTAAGTTGATACTAAATAGCTTTCTGTCTTCTGTATTTAATCACTCCTTTCTCTTGGACGATTGGTGTTTTTTTTTTTTTTTTGACATACCGCTGTAGGGCAACCCTGTGAATTCATGTAAGATTTATGTGGTCATTACATAGCAGATCATGTAAAAGAGACAGGCATTTGAGCAACTGTGGTTATACTAATCAATGTCTGAACTGAGAAACTTAATACTGTGTATGTGACTCAATGTTTCAACAGTACTTGCACAATAAATTAAAATAATATCATGTATCTGCAGATGTTGGTGAAGCAATTTTAACTATATACAGTGAACATACATAATTTTGTGGTTTTGGTATCTCTGGTTTTGTGGGCAATGTCGTACATGCCCTATACCAGAAGCAAATATGAAGTTTTATCAAGTGCCCTCGATCAAACAAGTAGCATGTTCTCAGTGAATGGACATCTATAAAGCGTGCAAAAGTATGTATGTTAATTGTCAGTAATTGTATTGTTTTTCCAGAGTTAATATAATAAGTTAATTAATAAGTTAATATAATAAGTTAATTAATTAATAAGTTAATATTCTACCAGTAGAAACATCTTTATGAAATAACTTTATCAGTAATCCTAAATATGGCTAAATGTGTGTATTTTTCACTTCCCACATTCTCTAACTAGCCAGATTCATCATAAACTGAATGATTAACATTATTAACAATCTTTTGTCTTCTTTGATTTAAATTTAGGGACCTGTTCTCAGGAAAGCTCAGTGACTTGTGAAGATTGTGTGCTTTCTGGACCACACTGCGCTTGGTGTTTCCAAGAGGTAGATGATACAAAAAAATTCAAAGTAAAACTTGAAATGTTTGTAGTAGGTCTGAGTGATGAAGTATTGACTTAATTGGGTTAGCCTGTGGTTTTGTAATGCATGCACTGCTTAGTGAAGCCCTTCTGAGGATCAAAAGTGGAATTCAAATATAGACTTTAAGCTGTATTATTCTTTTTTATTTTTTTTAAACTTCCCCAGCTTAGTGCTTTTAGAGGGGCTCAGGTCACCAGCCCCAGGGCTGACTCACCCAGCGCACTTAAGGATGAAGCATCAAGTGCCAGACCAAAATACATTATATCATCATATACCAATTCAGGCAGTATAAACAGAAGGTGCTTCAGTAAGTCAGTTTGCATATAGAAATGATCAATCTTATTATCAAAATTAGTGTTTGCAAAATAGTTAGCTATCACAATTAAAAACTTGCCAGAAATAACAGAGAAATAAAATCAGTACTATTCATGGTAGTTTCTGATTTACACTTTTGTTGCTATTGCTAAGCAGCAAAATGATATATAGGATGGTGCTAATGTGCTGCTACATGAAGTATCTGAAAAACATCAGAAAGTACCTTTTTTAAAAAAAGAAGTGTGCTAAAAATAATTTATCAATTTGCATATAATGTTACCATGGGGGGGGGGGGGGGGAATAATATATTTTAAAATATTTTTTCAGTAGTTTTTATTTGTACTTTAAAACTTGGAATTTTACATGATCTCTATGTGTGCTGTAATCCAGAAGCAATTGGTGAGAGTCTTCTCCAGGCAAAGACATCAGACTTGGTCTGAAGCACAATAAACTGCTGTTCCCACCAGGTGTCTCCGTGTTGCTTCCACAAAAATACACAAGATCTTTGACAATTTTCATCCATGAAGGATTAAATTTTGGTTGGAAAGGAGAGGTCAAGTTCTGTTTTTAATGAGTTTAAAGTAAAATTGTTTTGCTTTGGATAGGGAGTTTCTCAGTTGCTGAATTCAGAGGGTATTTGTGGTGTAATGGCCAAACCCAAGATTGCTTGCCCAAACCTGTGAGAAAAGAATGGTGCCATGCTATGGGCCTGTGACCTTCAACCAGGTGTTGCGCATTTTAGTGCCAGTTCTGCCAGGCGTTTCCCAGGTTTAGACCGAAAAGAGTGGTTTCTAGTTCAGGAGGCAGCTGACTCATTCTGCGTATCTAAATGCTAGATATAACTCTAGGAAATGCTAATAAGGCACAGAAGTCTCTTTGTAAAACTAACCATTAACTTCACTGCTACATGGGGATAATACCCACCTTGCAGCAGCGTTGTGGAGAAGAATGCATAACAAGTGCTTTGAAATGAGGAAAAAAAATAAACTGCAAGATATCCGAGTGATATTGATAGGTTTGTGGTTCCCTCTGTGGGGGGCAAGGTCAAGGAGGGCGCTGAGCCAGATGTGAGTAGACAGACGTGAGCACAGCGAGAGCCCAATGAGAGCTGGAGAGCAAGGCGAGCTATGGTGCTTGCTGGGCACCAGTCAGGGTAATGAGGACATTCCACCTGCTTCAGAGAATGAGTAAAATGAGTGTTGAGGAGAAAGAGTAGGTCAGAAGGAAACAAAGTGATCAGTGAACTCTAGGCACCTTACCTCTAGTAACTCAGAAAATGTGTAGTTTATTATTTGCTTTTGTGTTATCAAATATTCCGCTAGCAGTTCAAACACTGTTTAGGAATTTGTGGCATAGCCCTGTAAGTGATTTCCTTGGGGAAAAAAAAAAAAAAAAAAAAGCTCACAGGGGCTTTGTGTTCCCATTCCCAGTGCTGAGAGAAGCCAAATGTAAGTGGCACAATTCCCATTCCCCAACAATAGAGCAGTTTCTTCCAGGACACCAGACTGGTGTAAGTTACATTAATTATACACCTGTGCGACATGACCCATGAAGGGCAAATTTAGCTTTCTATGCCACCTAGTTCTCTTTCTGCACTAGTCTGCACTTATTGTATAACTTGCACCTTTTGTTCCTGGTCCCCCTGCACTGGATTGACCTTTTGTCAGCCAGGTGCTGGTGGCCAGTCAGTAAATACATTTAACTCATCCATTCCTTTTCCTGTTTGCTTTAGAATTACACAGACTCAGCTGGAATTCATGGGAGGTGTGATACCCCAGAAAACCTTTTATCAAAAGGATGCCAGTTGAATTTCATTGAATTTCCCATTTCAGAAGTGGAAATTCATAGAAACAAGCCACTAACTATATCGACCCAGAAGAACAATTCTGATGTCATGCAGATTTCTCCTCAAAAATTAACTCTCAAACTGCGACCAGGTAAATCACTCAGTTCATAAATACAGGATTTATTTTTTTCTGGTGATGTGATATTCTGAGATACTGTGATATACTCAGACTGAATGGTGTAAAAAAATCTTGATAAAAGACAAAATACCTGTGTTGAGTCCAAAATTATGTGTTGTTTGACTCATCAGATGAAATCTATGTTTGGTTGAATTCAAATAACCTTTGGAAGTGCTGGGTATATCATAAAAGTAAGGATTTAATTTTCAGTTCTTCTATTCTCTTGCAATTAAGGTGGCTTTGAGAGAATGGAAAACCCCATACCTCTCCAGCCCTGTTTTTGTTGCCTCTCCCTCTGCAGGTCTGGCAAATAGCATATCTCAAAAATTGTGAGGATTTACAAGGTACTAGCAACATTTATGGAAGTACTCCAGACCTACTCTGGGGTCCTTGAGATGTGAATTTTTCATGGAGAAAACTTAGAATAAAGAAACATAAGAAACATCCAGTTAGGTCATGCTATACAATTAAGATTGCATGTTGCAATTGTGTTGCAATTGAGAATAAAACCTGGTGTACGCTCTGTTTTTCTTTGGTTTTCTAACATACACGGCATGTTCCATAAGTCCTACCTTCAGTTTTGATTAGCTTCCTATCTGAATTTTTCTGCATACTGCCCAAAAGATGTTCTTATATTTTATATTACAGCAATCAGTTGTAGTCCATGGCTACGGCCTTACTAAAGAACAGTTTAGAAAAAACACTAGAACAACTTTAATTTTTCGGACAATCAATTTGAGATTTTTATTGCCAGGGAATTATTTTCTTAATTGTACGGATGATTTCAAATGCTAAATAATTTTCAATATATGTATAAGTTTATGAACTAACTGACATTGTTCTTAACTTCTACTTAAAAGTACTAAGATGTATCCCATTTTCCCATGACCTTCACAGGACATGAAGAAACAATACAGATCAAGGTTCGCCAAAGTGAAGATTATCCAATTGATCTCTATTACCTCATGGATCTATCAGCTTCCATGGATGATGATTTGAATACAATAAAAGAGTTAGGGTCAACTCTTTCCAAAGAAATGTCAAAGCTGACAAGCAACTTCAGGCTGGGTTTTGGATCTTTTGTTGAAAAACCAGTTTCACCATTTATCAAAACTACAGCTGAAGAAATAAACAACCCTTGCAGGTAGGCAGGGAAAGTACCTGCATCTGTTTGCATGCCACCATTAAGTCATAATATTAATCTTGAGGGTAAAATCCAATTTAACAGTCTCACTGGAATCTCTTCTCTATTCTAGTAGTAACTGAGTCAGTTTGGGAAACAAGATTTGATTCTTTTAGTTTCATACTCTGAAACTGTTGCATCTTATGTTATATAAAGAGAGGAATTTGGATTAGCAAATAATTGATTAGCAAACAGGTAGTCTATATGTATATATATATACACACACATATATAAAAGATTTTTATGACACTGCTATCCTAAACGGATTCACGCTCATACCCAACACAGAATAGCAGTTTCATTCATTTACCCATCAACATTGTTTTCCTGTTTTTGTTTTGTGTGTTTTCCCTTGAGGCCTAGAAGTATCCTTTAAACCTGTGCTGCTCCAGTCTTTTCTTAATCTACAAGGAGGAGAAGATGGCTCTCCAGCCTTCGCTGCTCTGCAGTCTGAAGCAGGAATGGAGAAGCCTAATGGTATTTTCTAAATGTCATTAAGGGACTACAGATCCTAAGTGCTTCTGAGTATGAAAACAAAATGTGTCAGGGAGCACAGCAAGGACTGCATATTAACTGGCTAAATTACTCTGCTTTAGGTGGCATTTCCTGTGCTTTATACAGGCTTGTGTACAACCCAACTAACTGAGTGTAACTGTGCTCTGTGATTCTCTTATGTTTTTCACTGGACTTATCTCAGACACAGAAGAGAGATGCATAACTAAAAAGTAATCCAGCCAGGCCTGCAAAGTAGCCATTGTAGTGATTTTCTCTCTGCGTCATCCATAAACTGTCTCATTTCTTATGCAGAAGTGTACCATATGAGTGCTTACCC
Organism: Oxyura jamaicensis; assembly: GCF_011077185.1. Classification (NCBI taxonomy): domain Eukaryota; kingdom Metazoa; phylum Chordata; class Aves; order Anseriformes; family Anatidae; genus Oxyura; species Oxyura jamaicensis. The sequence goes on from NC_048899.1 coordinate 22,856,540, forward strand.
ACCTTTGGATATAAACATGTTTTGTCACTAACAAATGATGCTGAAAGATTCAATGAAATTGTGAAAAGACAGAGAATCTCTGCTAATATAGATACTCCAGAGGGAGGATTTGATGCAATTATGCAGGCAGCTGTTTGCAAGGTAATTGAAAATTGTAGGTATGATATTAGTTATTCTGTATGTTTCCACTTCCACTATTGTGTGGTTATATATCAAATAAGCAGATCATTATTTTTCAAGATTTTTTTAATGCAGTCCAAGAGCCTCATTAGGTTTGTGTGAAAATACTTTTGGCTGTATCAAGTTAAACATGCATATTGCAATATTTTAGTATTTCTTTTTAATTGCCAGGGATAATTATTAGGTCTGTTTTCTTGATTGTTTTTTCTTTAAATATTTTTGATTAACTATGTTTAGAGTAGTAAGCAGATTGAATTGGACATGGCCAGCACATTTAATAAACATGAGAATGGGAATACAAAATGTTAGCCAAAGACAATAGAATGAACACCAACATCTCTTTCAAGATAATGACACTCAGTCTTACAACAGATGATGTTATGTGTTTGATACACCTTTTAAGATGTTTCCCTTCATTTGCTTTGAGATGCCATTCTCTAAATCTTTTGATGCTTTTCTATTTGTGAGTATAATACAGCCTGCTAAATTAATGTATTTTAAATGACAGGAAAAAATTGGATGGAGGAATGATTCTCTGCATTTGCTGGTGTTTGTGAGTGATGCTGATTCCCACTTCGGTATGGACAGTAAGCTGGCAGGGATTGTTATTCCTAATGATGGAAACTGTCATTTGGACCACAATAATGAATATTCCATGTCAACTGTTCTGGTAATTTGCTATGAACTTTGTATAACTCTTGCATTCTGTAAAAGTTAAAGATAAATTTAAATAAGCAAATTTAAAAGCTAGTGAAAGTATACCTTTACCAATGAAGTTTGTAAAAGTTGTGGAATCCAGACATTTACCATTAGCTATTTTATTAGTAGTGGCAAATTTTTGTAAAAAGAGAACAATTTGTTTGTATGGAATTATGATAGATTGTAACTGTGAGAGAAAAAAAGCATATATCTTATTCCTGATAACCTGGAAAACATGTGGAACAGGACTGACTTGTATTTCCTCATACAGGGAATTTTGTCATACTCATTAATCTTGTTCCCTGTAGGGGTGTGAATTCAGGAGGAGTTCAGAAAGCTTTAGGACACTGTTCATGTAGGAAAATTTCCCAGGTTAAGATGCAATTACCGAAACTAGTACAAATTCCAATTTCCTTTGGCACAGTGTTGTTATTCAGACTGTATCACAGATGCTACTGAACCCAGTGTCCCAGTGTGGAGGTCAACACTGTACTTTTCTCAAAGGAGCTTTCTTAAAATCAAGGCAAGGAAATTACATACACTTTTCTTTTGTATACATCTACTGCCCAACTATAGTTTATTTTATGCTGATAATATAGTATTAATTATATTCGGTTGACTGTTTTATGGGAGATAATTAGCAACTGGACATACGTGAAAAATGCATTGATGTGACTCTCTTCTGTTTGTTTTCAGGAGTATCCCACAATTGGACAATTAATTGACAAACTTGTGCAAAACAATGTTTTATTAATTTTTGCAGTAACAAATGAACAAGTTCACATATATGAGGTGAGGAAACTAAAATGTTCAGTTTTTAGTATTTGCTTTAAGGTTCACTGTTTTTCATAGCTAATATAATAACTTCAGTATTGAGGATACAATTCTGCAAGGTATTTATGTAATAAAAATATCTAGGAAAATATGTAGCGGAGTCATAGAAAGGCTCTTTTACTTGGAAAATGCTTCTTCACATACTGATTTTGAAGTTCTTATGTAACTTTCAGATTGGATTTCAAGTTGAATCACTCTGCAATTCTTAAGTCAATAGGCAAGGACTATCAAACTAAGCATTTCTAAACTATTCAGTGTAATCAGTATGATTAACCTTCTGTATTTTGTGAGGCTAGGTAAGGACAGTTGAGACTGTTAATCCTTTTATAAAACAAGAATACATTCTGAAAATGAGCATCTTCATGTTCAACTCTGAAATAATTCTTTTTTTTCAGCTGACCTGATAGTTTTATTTATTTTTCTTTCAGTACACACCAGTACTGTTTTCTGTTTCTGTTTTCCTATTTTCTGTCCTCGAGAAGACCCTCAGTGCTTCTGTGATTGGTTCCAGTTGTAGAGTTGTCTTGAATAAGGATAATACTCCAGGGGTTGGACAAAAGTTATAAGAGTGAGATCTTTCACAAACCGATTCTCAGATTATAACCTTAACAATGGAGGAAGCACTCTTCATCTTGGAGGATTTTTTTAAAACATATTGAATTTTGTGCTGAAGAGTGAAAATTCAAATCAATAATAGTAGAAGGCAATTATTTCCAAATTTAGTGGGATTCTACAATCATAGCATAGCATAGTTAAAATTTGTGCATTAAGAAACTTTTGCTAAATCTTATTGTTCAACCATTTCTTAATAGGGGCCCAATTTATGACAAGTGAAATATTTGCACTAATTTCAATAGGTGCTGAACAACTAAGGGCTGTTTTAGAAGGTAGTTTGGAAATATCTTTGATTTACAGAGCCTTATTTTGTCTAAAGAAACTTTTATTTTACTGATGGCATTATATTTTCCCTTGGAAATTGCTGGTGGTCACCCTCAGAGTTGGCCAACAGTGTTCTTATCAGGGGTTTTCTATTTCAGTATCCCTGTGTCAGTGTTATACCAGTATCAGTTATCAAGTGGCACCCTTTGTTCACTAGGAACACTAAACGAAGATTTATACCTTACAAAAAAATGCAAGTCATTGTTAAAGCAACTGTAGAATTTTTTTGTTCTTGTTACTTTCTTTCTTAGAAAAGAAAAAAGCTACTATCTATCTCCTATTTTGTAGGGTATATAGGAATCCCATTGAATATATTCTATCTGCTACTTTCATCTTTTCAGTACTGCTTTCTGTCACTTAATTGGATTTCTGTAGTTGTTATGCACTGCTTTCTATTCTGTAGATGTAAAAAATCCAACAAAGCAAATACAAAAATCAAGTCTCACGGTGCCTTTTTTTTTTTTTTTTTTTTTAAAAAAAAAAAAGTATACTTTCAAGGTTGTATGTAGGACATGCACACAGCACTCTAGTGTCATGTTTTCATCTGCATGATTCAAATTTATAAATGTAAACATGCAGTCATCTGTGCTTAAGAGTGCAAAAAGAATAAAGCAAGGCAATAAGATCTATTCTTGTGTTAAGGGCAGTGTTCACATGGCCTGGAAAAGCTGGGATAGGAGACTAAACTGGCACTTGGGTGTCACCATTAAACCCCTCTTGGTTTTTTCTTGTTTGTTTGTTTGTTTGTTTGTTTAAAAAAAACTTAGTGATGGAGATTCTGCAGTTTCCCATATTCTCCCATATTAAAAAACAACAACACCCAAGCTTAATTATCATTTGAGGTAGAAAGCTTCTTCCCAGATATTTTATCTAAAATCTACTTGAACTCAGCATCTAATTATACCAGACCCAAAATTGACTGCTCTTATTTATAATTCAGTTATTGGGGACAAATGTGCATTAAAATGACTGCAAGGACTTAGAAAACATCTTTTTAAATAGACTTGATAGATTCCAGTAGTCTTAAGTGCAGTGTTCATACTGGCAAATATATATTTTATATTTCTAGCCCTGTGTAATCTCCAACAGTTTAGCCCAAAATAATTTGGTCGTTTAATATTCTTGATCCTCTTCAACTGAATTTTCAGTTTATTCACTTACATGTGTACATGTTACCTAACACAAAAATATTATGGATTGCATGAGCACAATATATATAACCCTGTAATACAGCTGGTTTTAATTTTGATCCTCCCATATGACCATACAGAAACTTCCCTTAAAAGAGGGGGAAGTTTTAGGTCTGATGCTCTCCCTGTCAAGTTTTTCATGTTTTGCCTGATCACAAGAACTTTAAAAGCAGTCATGTGGAAACATTTGTAAACCCACTCAAAATTAAATGCAAGAGAGTGGAGGAAGGTCCTTACACTGAGCCCCGATCATTTGAGATTTTATTTATAAAAAAAGATTTAAAAAACAAAATGTATATTCCTTTAAAATATATTCACGTCTAATGTTTTGTATCATTAGTTTCAACAGAATCTTACCAAAGAAGCAGGGAATATACTTATTTTTTTAAAAAAACTATTCACTTAGAAAGTATCTCTGAATATTGCAATTACAATAATACTTTGATGGACTTTAAATCCTATTTTGGTATGAAACAAAAGACTAGTCTTCAAGGTTTTATCGAGTAATTATTATTATTGTTGATATTATTTGTTTTCAAGCAGAATTCTTTAAAAATTATTCAAACTAGTTGAGTGAAAAGATTCTCTCTTTAATCCTAAATAAGAACTCTGCTGAAAAAAGCAGAAATTACTCTTTTTTGAAAAAATATTTATTTTTATATCACGTGAGAATACAGCTTGAAAATTGATTTATTTCAGATTGTATTTCAGTGCTTAAAATTGAATTAAAAATATTAGTCTCCAAACTTATTCAGAATTTCAAATGGTTTGTGTTTTTTTTTTTAAAATAAATTTGGTATGACACTTTATGCTGAAAATCCTTCTGTCATTTACACTGCTAAAAGTTAAACATAGCCCAACTGAACTAAAACATACAATTCTCAAATTGCATTAACATGAATGAGGAAATCTCTAGAAAAAGGCAGTTCATCTTTTGATGAATATTTGCTTAAAGACTAATTTCAATGGCATCCTTTGGGTAGTTTTTGGTGGTAGTGCTCCATAAGCATCAGTATGCCTCACCCTGTTAATGGTTGATAGAAATTATGCTAAAAAGTAGGGTTTAGCCAATGAGCTGGAGGTTCACACTTAGACTGGGAATGCACCATCATCTTTGTGTATTAGAATGCAGCGAATTTTTCTTCAAAGAGGAGATAAAGTCTTCAGAACAGGATATCCCCACTGTTTGGTTTGCATGCCACAGATTAAAGGATGCTAGACTTTAAATTCCAAGTCTATTGTCTTTTTTTATAATCAGCTCATGGATGGTCCACATTTACAAAATGGAGACTTTCAGTATTCTCAGAATCCTTGAGAGAGCACTACTCACAAGAGGAGGCAAGAATGCAAAGTCACCAGCTGTAACATAAAATGTAGTTAATCCCACTGATTTACAATAGCACTTCAGAAATCTAACGAATGATAGGTATTCCATACATAATGTATAAAGTAATCACAGTGCTTTTGGAGATGTGAAGTATAGGGGAAAATAAGAGTATCAAATTATCCATGTTTATTAATAGTTATCTGGATTCTTTAAAATTAAAATAACAGCATTGATATTATGATAAATTACAGATGGAAATGAATGCTACAATGTGTGTTTTTAATTATGACCATTTACAATTCTCAAAAGGCATAGGTACAAATAAGAGAAATTTGCGTAGTTAACAATCAGGTAAGATAAATTTTAATGAAGCATATTTAAATTGTATCTGCTAGATGTCATTATAGTGTCACAAAACAATTTAAGGAAAAAAAAAAAAAAAAGAAAAAGAAAACTTACCACTGAAATAAATTCTTAAATTGGCACTATATTATTAACATAAAGTCAACATAAAATCAGTCATAGCCCCTGATCACTGGAAAATGTGGGTGGTGTTACAGCAATCAGAAACCAGCAGCAGTTTTTTAAGGGCCTTTGTTTGAAGTTCTTGTAACCCTTAGTTGAAACTTCTTAACGTTTGTGCGTTCGCTAACAAGATTTCAAGATTCTCAGTTGCTTGCAAGGACAAAAAAAAGTGACTGCTGTCATTGAATGTAGGGTTCAGGACTCAAATGTTACAGCAACAGTTGAGAAGCCGAATCTCTTTTTTTGTTTATTTTTTGGTTTTGTTTTTAAAGAAAAAACAAAACTCCCCTGGCTTGTGCCAGGGGAGTTTTAGGTTGGATGTTAGGAAGAACTTCTTTACCGAAAGGGTTGTTAGACACTGGAACGGGCTGCCCAGGGAAGTGGCGGAGTCACCATCCCTGGAGGTCTTTAAAAGACGTTTAGATGTAGAGCTTAGGGATATGGTTTAGTGGGGACTGTTAGTGTTAGGTCAGAGGTTGGACTTGATGATCTTGAGGTCTCTTCCAACCTAGAAAATTCTGTGATTCTGTGAAAATCACACTGGTTGACAGGTTGACAGGGTGACTGGTTGACAGAACTGTTCTATCAACAGTTGAGAATTTAAAATTTAGATTTTTTCATTCTAAATTTAAGAAGTATAGCTAGAAAATACTACAGCATCAAACTCCCAAGCACATTTAGCGCTTCCTGTCCCACTAATTGTCAGTGAAGCTAGCGCTCATCAATAGGATTTTTGCTAATATTACAAGTGTGTTATTGAGTCAGCAAGAGTCCTTGAAAATGTGACTATTATTTATTTCAGTTGCCTCCAAGGTATTTCATTCTTTTTCAGATGGTAGCTCCTTGTCACCTACTTTATCATCTAGTCTATTTTATGTTTTTATTATTATTATTATTATTTTTTTCATGTTTTCAGAACTATGCAAAGCTTATTCCTGGAGCTACTGTTGGACGACTGCAGAAGGATTCTGGAAATATTCTTCAGCTGATAATTGCTGCATATCAGGTAAAGTGTTTATAATGTGTTTTCTTCCTGCATGTCTGTATTTTCAAAGTCAGATTGCAATTTGGTAAATACAAGCGTCTTTGATTTTTTTTTTTAATTATTCTTCACTGATTACAAGAACATAATTTTTTGTGCTTAGTTGTTGATCTTTCCTGCAAAGGTTTTGTTCACTCCGAGGATTAAGTAAGCACAGAAACAGTAGTTTTACTTGTAAAACTTTAACTCATTACACTCTACTGAAATGCTTAGTTAACCAAATTAAATTTTGACTTTCTAAGCTACAGAGTGAATGCTTTGGCAATGTTCACACTGTAGATTAGAAAGTCAAAATTACCATTTATAAATTGTTGTTAAAAATCAGGATTTAGGTCCCCAGCAGTAAGACACCACCACTGGTCATGCAATTCACTATTAACTTCTGTTAACTGTGAGCTATCGAACTGTCACCAGGCAAAGCAAATGGGACACTATATGTAACTAGCACTTGCTTTTGCTATGCAGTGCACTATGGAGAGTGACTGAGAGGTGGTAGCAGGTACATGGCATAGGCAGCTTTGTAGCAGTGCTTTGCTAAAAAGCTTCTTTTATAGGTTTATCCTGGATTCTGCATGCTTTAGTTGGGTTTATTTCCAAAGTATGTTAAATCTCCATTAACCAGTGATATCACAATCACTTGAGGTTGAGTGTTCTGTTACTTAGAACTATATCCATATAGTTCATGGTTTTCCAAACAGAATTCCCATAAATTTCTGTCACTCCTTACTTGTGCTGGAATGCTAAACTCACATTAGTATGTCATCTGTCTTTCCTTTCTCATAGTCCTCTATTTCATGCTTACTCTAAAGTCTTCTTTAATATAGGAATTCAGGTCATCCAGTTCAATACTTCTGCAGGGACACAGTTCCCTTCCTACTGTAACTCTCTCTGGAGTGTAGATCCAATAGTTCTGCATGAACATGTGGTAGAAAAAAGCACTATTCTGTGATCAGTGCTGTTTTCTGCTTTAGCAATTTGATGCTGCCCCTGTGAGGCTGTTCTGAGGTTTTTAAAAAGCAGAACATGGGAGACAAGAGAAGACTTGAATGTGTTTGTTTAGATAATACCAATAAAGCCAGTAAAGATGACAGGAACGTAAACATAGGGCTGCTCTTCAGAGTTTCATTTGTAAAATGCATCCTGGCTGCCTGGCTCTCTTCTTTCAGAGGAATATTTTTTAGACAGTTTTACAGGTTTTTACACAGATGCATACATTTACTTGTATGATGATGTGCCACAGATTTCTCTTTTCACTCTCACCCTCCTTTTTATTAAAAACCTGCTCTAACAGTTAGCTGCAATGAAAAATAACTCTGCAAAGAATATTTTATATTTCTTTCCCTGTTGTGTTGTTTTATTTTTTCCTTTTTTTAAAAAAAAATGGTTGTTTTTTTTTTGTTTTGTTTTGTTTTTGTTTTTTTTCTGTCTGATGTTCCTCCTCTGATCTGCAGCACAAGACCATCATTATAATGCCCCAAAATTATTTTGGTCCTAATGACAGAAAAGCAAAGCAAACCAAATTCTTTTAAGTCTTTTAGGAGCAGTAAAATTGATTGGTTATGATTTTAAAATGAAATATAAAATACCAGAAGACTTTCTATCACATGGAAAATTAGATAAGTGAAGAACTTTAAAGTTAATCTTGAAAGTCTATTAATTGTAGCAAGTACGAGGGAAAACTTTGGCACAAGTAGTTACCTCTAAACGTCCAGTTGCACCAGAATTTCACTTCTGGAGTCTAACCTGTCATTAATTACATCTGCCTCCTATCAAGATTTCTTCAGGGTGATACTCTAACTTATAGACAGAGGTTACTACATTTAACAGCTGAAATACTTTTTTTTTTTAATTGGTCCAGTGTATAATGAAAAAATATAAAATAATTGTCCCAGTGTTGTGTCCTGGAGACTTTGTTGTAACATTGTGCTTCCTCTAATTGCATTTTTATGGTCTCTTCTGTCTTGCTAGAAGCTGGGAAAATGTATTTCTGTATATACATATAGATATGAGGCAAGTTATCTATCTATAGATATCTATCTTGCCTCTTTCCATTAGTGTCTGCTCATGTATGCTGTCTATGATATTTTTTTCTACTCCCCTGTTTGAACCCAATGATATTTTCTGTCTCCAACACCTCCTGCAGCAAAAAAGGTGTTCAGTTGCTCGCTCCCAAGTTCAGCCATGCTGTGGGCAGGGTCTGGAGGAGGTTATGAGCTCAATGCTTGGTCCTCTCCAGTCATGGCAGGAAGGCAGCTGCAGGAGCTGTGCTCTAGCCTTTAGGTCATAGCTCATAGCAGGTACTGGACCATCCACCAGAGTTGCTTATAGGTTCTTGAAGTCCCATATAAGTTTCAAAGTGTACAAACTGTACAAGTAGCAACAAGTCACACTTTCAAAATTTCCCAGGGCCCATTTTATTGCGCTTAACCTTAAAGGTTAACAACCTTATTGCTTCATGATTGATAGTTTTCAAGGCAGGAAACACTGAAAAACACCTTATTTGACATAAGTGAAGACATCTGAATTTTTGGAGTGGGAAATGAGGGTGGACCTATGGTTAAAAATTACATGTGGAACAGAAAATCTAATTCCAATTTTGTCACAGACCTTTTATGATACTCCTAGAAGTGTAATTAAATTCCCAATGTTTCTATTTCTTTAACTACAAAAAAGGAATAAATAACTATTTGCCCTAGAAGAGTAGTGTTAGGATAAATCTTTTAACAGTTCTAAAGTGCTTTAGAGTCTTTGCTGTACAAGCACAAGGTTTGTTAATATCATTTACCATGCGTTGCTATCCAAAAGCTTCAGAGGAAGTAAGCAAGTTAAGAAAGTCTGAGCTGTCAAAATATTTGTTACAAGGAGTTCTCGTGTTCTTTCCAAGTATGATTCATTTTCTTCTGAAAGCATATTTCTGCCTGCTTTATTTGACATTAAATTCTGTATAGCTTTGTATTGCAGAATCATAGTCTATCTTGCACTGTGGTACATATCAGGCTTTTTGATTGAAGTTATTCCAGGATTTTAAAACTTTTAAGAAAAATTTCATTCCCCCCCCCCCCCGCTCCCTCATCCCCCCCACTGCTTTGCTCCCTTTCAACTTACAGGTTAATAACACAAAAGAATAATAAGAATAATATAATAAAACAGCACAGGTAACACAAGGGAACAAGTTTGAAACACTGTTTTCTCTATTGCTTCATTCAGAAAATGTTTTGAACTGCAAATATTTCTTTGTGAATGGCTTAAAGCTCACTAAACTGCTTGCTATTTTCCCTAGACAGTGGCTTAGTGGATTTAAAACACCATTAGAAGTCCCCACAGATATAGATCTAAGAAACTGGAGTTTATCACAGTTCATGCATTTCAGTGGGTTAAGGTGTGTGTTTGGATGTCTCACAACAGCCAAGGGAGGCATGTTCATATTGACCCGGTACAAACAACACAATTCAATGTATTACGAATATGTGTTCAGCAGCATCGAATTTTCTCTCATAGCTGCAATCTATTTGAGCCTCATAGTTTTGCAACTGACAGAAGAAGGAATATTTGGTGATACATCCTATAAGGTTAACACATACCAACTTTAACAGTTTTATCTTGAAGCTTGCCGTATTTGGTCATTTTGTGAGAGTCCAGCTATTGCAAACAAATCATTATCTAAGAATCTCTGCATTGTTTCAATAGCAACATGAGCACCGTACTCCAAGACAAATGTGAGGGGAAAATTGGACACATCCACAAAACGTGAATAACCTGATGCCCAGTGCAGTTTTACTGCTCTGGATGCATGCTGGAAAGAGCACTGGGTATAATGTGAATATGTCTCGCATGACGGGTGTTGCAATCCTTTACTAAAGTGCTCTGTTTTACTGAGAAGGTTTTCCAAATAAAAAGGAATTTAAATACAAAAACAAACAAACCAAGAATCCAGCCACAAGTCTAAGACAAACTTCCAGAGAATTCAGGATGTTTGGAAAGGACAGGGAGTTGTTTTCTATGTAGATCTCTAACTACTCTACTTTTAGTTTTGGGTAGTGTCATTGTTTTCACCCCACCAGACCTTTACTCCAGTGAATCAACCTGATGCCTTTACTAGAGTGACTCACTGAGGTAAGGTCAGCAAGATCCTTACGCTCTGATTGAAGTACAGTGGGTATTTTGTAAGGCAATTAAACTTGCAAGAGCACAAAGCCAAGGCTTTTGCTCTGTAATTGCTTAGGTGCTTTTGAAAAATTTCCATTTACTGGATCGACAGTCTGATGAAGTCATAGGGAATTTCCCCATGGTCTGCTATAGGCTTTGGATTAAGGCTAAACTGTATAACCAAAGTTGCTATAAAAATATTTTAAAGAGTTAAATATTAAAAAAAAACAACTGGGTATGAGAGCATTCAGGAAGATGAAGAGCCTTTTTCACTTAAGGAATGAAAGTTTGATCTTACAAATTGATTTAAGAAATGAGAGCGTTGTTGAATACATCTTGAAACAGCACCAACAGCTCATGAAGAAAGAATTTCCATCGGGAGAAAAAAGGAACTGAGTGAGCCACCCGGCTGTGTGAGCTAATCATGGAGATAGACTCTGGCTCTTGCTCTGGAAACATTGCATGAAGTCACAGAGGCCCTGCATTAAGGCAAAACTGAGCTTGGAGCCTGCCCTGCTGGAAGGGAGATTGTAAGGTTTGATTCTAATAGCAGAGATAAACAGGGACCAATATTGGCATACGCTGGCTAATCAAGAAAAGCTCAGCACTAGCAAAGCAATCAGAAATACAAATCCATTCCTTGGTAAGACCAGAGCTAAAAGAAAAGCCTGTATCAGTCAACAAAGCACTTAAGTAATGAAAGATGATTTAATAAAACATTGAATTTGTTCTTCTACAAGAGCAGGAAATAAGCACCATGATACCGGATATTAAACTGATACCACCATTGCTTTTAACTGAAAGCCAGCTCTGTCGGCACTTTCTTTGTTTCGGTTGCTCTCCATTTTTCTTGCAATAAAGAACTATGTAAATAAAGCGCCAAAACCATGAATTTACTCCCGTGTAGGTTGGGATAAGTTACAAACCATGTTACACAGATGTGGAACATTAGCAGCATTTGGCAATGTTATCACTTCATTCATCACACTCCTTTTCCTTTAAGGAGCTGAGGTCTGAAGTAGAGCTGGAGGTCTTTGGAGACACAGAAGGACTCAATCTCTCTTTCACTGCAATCTGTAACAATGGGACCTTTTTTCCACATCAGAGGAAGTGCTCTCATGTGAAAGTGGGAGACACAGTAAGTAAGGAACAGATTCCTAAAATACGCTCATTCCTGAGAATTTGGAACACTATTTTTTTTTTAATTTATAAAATAATCTTCCTCCAAGCAAGTTACAAAAAACAGGCAGTGTCTAAGACACTCTTGTTCTGTGTTATTCATGTATCTCCAGAATATCCTGCAGGCCTAGGTATGCCATAGATCTGATCGGACACCATTTTCTCTTCCAGGTCTCTTTCAACGTGAACATAAGCCTATCCAGCTGCGAAAAAAATAGAAGGCACATTGTGATAAAACCTGTGGGTCTCAGTGATACACTGGAAATTGAAATCCAACCCCAATGCAGCTGTAACTGTCAGGCTGATGCTGAGATGAACAGCTCAAAATGCAGCAAGGGGAAAGGCTCTTTTGAGTGCGGAGTGTGCATCTGCAACCCTGGATACATGGGTCCACACTGCGAGTGTGATGAGAACTCTCTCAGCACAGGTTCTTGCAAGGGCTCTGTTGAGCAGAGCTCCTGCAGCGGGAGAGGTAACTGCTATTGTGGGCAGTGCGTTTGCCACCCATCAATGTATGGAAAAGTGTATGGGCCCCACTGTGAATGCGATGACTTCTCATGTGTGAGACACAGAGGACTTCAGTGTGGAGGTATGTTCCCTTTGAACTATTTCTAGTGTCTATGGTTTAGAGCACTACTGTCCCACTCTTACTTATGAGCTTGTGAATCTCTATTTTCATTATATATTCAATTATAATCAGTTCTGTAGAAAGTGCTATAATGTAGTATTTCTGAATGATCTTTAGATTTGAAACAATAAATATTTTCTTACCCTATTTTCAAATTTTAAAATGAGACAATTAGCTACTCCATAGCTAGTATAAATTGTCATGGCTTTCTTGGACCATACCAGCTTCCGTCACACTGGGTCAGACTTTTAATCGTTGCAAACAGTTGTAGCTCAGAAGAAATTTAAGTTTATTGACATACATTGATATTAAGCAATGTACAATTTCACCCTGACATAATTATTAAAGTATAGCCATCTTAACCATTTGGGGGCTAATTCTGATTTTTTATTTTTTTATTGTAATTGTAACCAAGTAATCTAAATGACTTCAACTATTCTTGGTTATGTGAGTATGATACAATCAGAATGTGAGCATTTGTATTTATATCTTTTTCTTGGGCTATACCATTATCAGTCAGAAGTGATTCTACTGAAACAATAGGAATAGTGTTAAACTGGCAGGAACAAGCAATGAGATTGAATAGACAGCCTGGATATATGCAGCTATAAATGAAAGAAGATTTACCCATTATGTTGTGCGCTTTTGGGAGATAAGAATCTATGTGGAAGTCTCCAGTGAAGAGAACAGAGTTGCACTGGCTTATGGCCAGTCTAAGCTAAAGAAAAAAAAAATCCTCTGGCTTAAAACTAAAAATGCTAGAGGAGGAAGAAAGAAGTTCAAGAGTGAGAAGAGTTGGAGTGGTGAAAATATCTGTTATTAAGGAGAATTATTTTAAAGGTCATAATTCTGATTCATACTGAGAGACTGTTCTGAAATATAATGTATGTTTTCCCAGGCAATGGTGACTGTGACTGTGGGGAATGCGTGTGCCACAGTGGATGGACTGGTGAATATTGTAATTGCACAACTGACACTGGCTCCTGCATTTCTGAGGATGGGACACTGTGCAGTGGGAGAGGCGAATGCATCTGTGGGGTGTGTGCTTGCACACATCCTGGGGCTTCAGGCCAAACATGTGAAAAATGCCCTCTGTGTGGTGACCCTTGCAGCTCTAGAAGGTAATGTGCTGGGTTTGTGTCTCTGATTTTGATATCATCAAGCTATTTCCTTCTACTGCCTCAGTAATGTGCTTACTGCTACAACCATAAATTGGACTTACAGGCCAGATCCCAAGAACTTCTTTCCCCTTCAAAAGGGGTAGTCATACACCATACATCAACCATTTATTATCAGTTTATCTTGTATAAAAAAAATAAAAATAAAGGTTAAGGGAAACAATTTAATCACCTTCATGCAGCACAAGTAAAACACAATTTTACTGCTATCCCTGGCTGTACTAATAATCAGAATGGTGGCTTTATCTGATAGCATCAGACAAATACAGATGAATCTCCTTGCAGTCCAAAATACAGAATGAAACCATTTCAGCATAGCTCCTATAGCAAAAATGAGGACTCACAGGGAAGAAACTCAGAAAAGTTTGGAATTTGCATTACAGTTCTCATATGTATGAACTAATAAGGTCATGCTGTGCATCTGCTCAAGCTTTACACATATGCAAATTTAGTCCAAATTCAGTTAATCTTGGTTGAATTACAGAGGCCCAACCATGATAAAACTAGGTCATAGTCTGGGGATAAAATCAGTGGGTAGCTGTATATCATGTGTAAGTTGATGATAAATTGATTGTAAATGGCGGAGTGTCTTCTATTCACTGAGCATACAAAATTTATGTAGCTTTCCTTTTGTGATGCATGGTGTATGCTGTGGCGCATGATAAGAAAAGGAATGAAAAAATGTGTGACTTAAAGCTGACCACTCTAAATACACATATGCTTGTGCTAGTATTTGGTGAGCTATTCCAGGGCTAAAGTCAGTCTAAAATGAGTGAACTTCGGTAGAAGTTTAAGCTAGATGTTAAAATAGGCTATGAAGAATATGTGTTACTAATGACACTTTTTGCCTGCTGAGTAACAAGTCAGAGTAAGCTGCATTATTGTTTCATGACTATGTCACATCTACTTACTCGGAGTTGAGGCCCATTCCTCCTCCACACCAGCTCTCCACCACTGTATTTTCATGACTGTTTTTCCAGTCTACACTGTATGTGAGATGAGAATCTTTTCTATGACATGCATTGTAATTATCATTTATGTTAATGCTGAATTTGACCTACAAAAGCAAGCCAAACAGTTTGTTCAAAACTCACGTGCACAGGCCTCAATTTATAGAACCTTCTGCATGCAGCTGCTCTAAACACAAAGTACAATGCTGCTGTTTTGCTCTGCCCAATTTGGCAGAGAATAAGAAGTATAAAGTTACGTATTAGCCTATTTAAGCATGTACATGCTATGCAGTGTTAGATCTTTTGTCTCTGTTGCAGTCACTTCCCTTGCTGAGATGCAGGGCAGGGAGAGCCAGAAGAGTGACACTTGACATACCTGGGTAGCGTAACCGAGAGCACTAGAAGGCCAGGTCAGAGGGGACTGAGATGAATGGCTCAGCAGCTGAGAAAAAGAGAGTGGTAGTATGAGAAACATGGCAAATATGACAAAAACACCAACAACACTGAATTTGTCTCTGTGAGATAGGGGCTATCCCATTACCCACTCGCTTTTACTATTCATCATCTCCAGAGTGAATGAGTGTTAAGGTCATCTCCATCCAGTGAAGATAATCTCAGTAGCCTCAGCATATTCTCATGGATATATGTAACTAAGTGCAACAGGAGATGACGAGGTGTTCTCAGGTCATTTTGTTGCTGTTACTCTCATTTCTTTTATTTAAGCTATCACTTCTTCAGGGTGGTTCTTAAAGTCTCAGCTCCTGAATCTGGCTGAAGCTAACTGTGAAGAATCAGCAAGATACCTTTTTCATCAAGAATTTCATATATGACTTCTGTTTATTTTTTTTCCCTTTTTTTTCATGAATTAACTCTGTGTTTATTAAAATCCTCATTGAATTTCTGGGAAGATTTTTAGAGACTTTTAAAGGAATTGGTTTAAACTCTATGGTTATAAATAATATTTTAGTCATTGCATCATTAAATAAAGTAAATAATTTGAAATTCTTTTACAATAAATTGCATTAGTATAATTAGCATCTAAATAATTCCTGAGACAAGTAATCACATTTGAGAGACATCTGTTGAGATGCCTGAACTGTGTTTTAATACATTATTCAATCAACTTTGAACAAAGGAAGACTTATAACAGGTGCCCCAGCTTGATCTCTCTGAAGTCGATTTCAAATATTCTTCATCTGATAGGCATTCCTTTGGCTGGTATTTAGTGTAAGCTTACTTCAGAATATTTATACTTGAAAATGAATGTTATGTCTGAGTAACCCCATGTCTTTGATAGCCCCACATGAATAATGTTGCCTGGGGTTCTGTCTGATAGCTAATAAGCTGGGAGAGAAAGAGGACAAGAGGGAGCTTATCCACAATACCTTTATTCAGGTAGACTTTTTTTTTTGTGGCAGTCCCTATCATATTTCTGAGAACTACTGTATCCATAGCACAAGACCTTTTGTTTAGCTTCTTTTTAAAATGCAGATGCATACATACTCGCTTTTATATTGGTGCTTTGTGACAGACAGAGATTGATGAGCTGCTGAATTGTTTTGTGCAGGAGCTGTGTGGAATGTCATTTGGCTTCTGATGACAAGTCGCAGGGAGAATGCAGTGAAAAATGCAAATCAGTTGATGCAACTGTCAGCGCTGCAGAGGGTTTGTATACTCAATCTCTCTTTTTTGTGTGTGCGTGATTAGTGATAGCTTCCACTTTCGGTAATTTTATCTTTGAAAGTAGCCTTGTCTTTCTGCTGTGGAATTATATTAGGGCCCATAAGGCAATCACTTTCTATCTATGGTCATTCTGCAGTAAGTAGGAAATGTAGATCAGGGCTGATATTACCCCTGATATTACCCAATTAACTCGTTGGATCATGCCTACTTGATAAGCAGTTTATGTAAGAAAGGACAGAATTTAATAAATACCAGTCCCTGAAAATCAGTTGCTGATGAAAGCCCCTGAGGTTGTCATGCCTGTACTGTCAGTTCCAGTGGGGCTTCTTTTGCCAATCAAATTCAAACCCTGACTCCAATCCTTATGCAGATGGTTGATTACATTTGGCAACTAGACACAGTCCTTTAACCTATGGCAAAGATGTTCTGCTGCTTGTCAGGTTTTATTGAGACATTTCTGGTATCTTAAAGGCTAAGCACATCTTTCAGTTGACCACAGTAATTCAAAGTTGCGCTCCATCAATGAGAGTTCCTGAAATAGGAATTGACCTTGAATGAAATATTACCCTCGGTAAGAAACATAACTAAATGGAATTGTGCATTGAAGCATTTTTCACTCCTGTAGAAGAAGGTGCTTGCCTGTACGGTAGGTAGGCTCTTTATTCTAAATGCAGCTAACCCAGTCCTATGGCAAAAAGCAATTCCTAGGTGAGGTAGGACATAGGTGCATTATACCCACATCATAAATGTAATGTAAGCATTAAATCTGATAAACATGATAACTAGGATAGAAACACAGAATGCTGTATGCATAAATAAGGATTGAATCTGCTAAACTGTTGGAAGTCCATGTGCATACATGCAAAAATTTCACGGATACATATCTTTTCTACAAAGCTCCAGCTTTTGTTTTTGATAAATCGCTATCTAATATAGAGCTTGAAAGTTGCAAATATTTCCCTTTCATGGAAAGCTAATTCAAATGTTGTATTTTTATTACATTATTATTTTACTATGCCTTTCAAGATTTCAGTATTTATTTATAAATATGAAAATATCTTGACAAGTTTCAAAATGTGTAAGAGCTTTTTTTGTACCTATGTAGTTAGCTAAGTTTTCAGGTTGATATCACCATACAGCAGATGTTTGCAGGTAGGAACATATGAGGCGTTCTGCTTTCAGATATAAGGAATACTAATCAATAACAGGAACAGTCACTCATGGTTCTGTTCACACACACACACATGAAAGGAATATGAGAATGACAGGAGCATGTTCTGTTCCTGTATATCTTCTTTTTCAAGCCCTCTGTTTCCCCGATCAAGGATGTCAGCTACTTCTTTAGCTTTAAAATTTACCTACAGCAGATATAGCAACTGCTGTATTGAAGGCTGGATAGTTGTTTCTGTCCTAGCCCCTTAAAATAATTAAAAAAAGAAGCCAATGCAAATTGTTTCATCTCAATTTACTTGTGTAATAGTACAAATGATTAGTTTTGGCATCAAGGTAGCCTCATTAAAATGTCCAGGACGGGAGACTTGAAAAAATAAAATAAAATAAAAATCTAAAATAAAAATCATATGCCCCAAACAAAAGGATTTTGAAAGTAGTATAACTAAAGCACCACACAGTATTTGACAGATTTTTAAGGTGATTTCACATGGTAGGATAATGCTTCATTCTGTTTTAAACTTCAGTTTCTTTAATTTGTCATGGCATTTTGAAAACTAGAAATATCTCTAGGCTAGAATGAATATTAGCACTTTAAAAGTTTACTTTCTCTTTTGCATGCATATGTTGCAACACGGTGGCTAGAACGGGGGAGCCATAAAAAAGCATACGCTTCACATTTTTCTGTTTCCTGGGAATGCCTGTTTTAGACTCTAGGCAGTGCCTTTCGCCCGCTCTGTGGCAGTTCATCTGTTCTGGGGGTTTTTCTTCCTGCTTTCCTGCAGCGAGGTCACTCACATGGCTGTGCTGCAGGAAGCCTCTGGGCCTGGAGATCAAGCAGGGCACATGATGACACAGCAGCTCTGGAGGTGCTGATGAGCTCACATTTTCTGAGCTGGGGCTCATCTCAATTGCAGGCATCTCTTTTGACTCTTTACTTTAATATGTTTTGAATATTTATGCAAAAAAAATAGGCTAGTCACTCCTTTGCGTGACGGGTCTAAGAGGAGGTGCTGTTGCTCTACCTGCTACCCAGGGGAAATCACAATTCCTAAAAAGTGACTCCTGCCACCACCCTGGCCACAGAGCACCAGGCTGTTCATGCCACAAGGCCAGCAGGGACAGTTATGCTTTCCTAGGAGAAACTGAGTTTTTTTCCCACCCCATAGCATTGATACCACACAAATTCCCTGTGCAACAACAAAGAGGATGCTGGAGCCTGAAAAAAGAATCTCAGTCAGCACTGCTCTGTGGTTCTGTCTCAAAGTGAGGTGAAACTGCCCCCCAAAAACAATTCTGTTGAGCAAAAGACAAACAAGAAAGGGCATAATGACATTTAAATTTCCAGACAGATTTTTGTCGACTCTTTTATCTAATTGTCTGTTAAGACACAGGTAGTCTTTCATACTTTGGGAATCCATCTTGCCACTGTTGCCCAATTCTTCTTGCAGTGTGACTCCAGTGATGTCAAATCACATTGAAATTACTGGAATTAGGCTGCAAGCACAAGATGAAAAAGTATTATGTTTCATTACAAAACACAGAAAATGACATAGGTGTAAATTACAGAAGTTTACCTACCTAGGTGAATTTTTGCACCTATGAAATGAAAATATTCTAGTCAGTAGTCTCCCTTAGTGATCCATCATCCTAGTAATAATATCAGAGAAATAAAAATACTAAGTATAAATTGTTTTCTAAATAGTCTGAACTGGCATCTTCATTTCTGTGTCCTTGCACATAATCGCATTTCTGCATGCTTTGGTCTGAAATTATGACATCAAATTAAACATAATTTAAAAATAATTAATATATTTGTAGTTTTTAACCTGCTGTTTGTTTGTGTTTTATATTTGGAACGTGCTTACAAGGTTTTCTCTGCTTTTCAGGAGGGCTAAAAAATACCCTTTTTAAAGAAAAAAGCTAATATTCTTTGGATCTGCTTGCTTAAAGGAGTTGGGAAACAACAAATATTGCAAAACTTGTGATAGCATTACTGGAACTGTGACCTAGCAATGAGTGTCATTAATTCAGTACATTCAGTCTGGAGGTTTTAGTCCTTTTAACAAAAACAAATCTTGATAAATTGCCACGTCTTGTCTGCCTGTCACCTTGATAGATATCATGTTGTTCTGACATCAAGGACAGGCAACAGGTTAAATACAAGATTAGCACAAATCAAGAATATGTTTCTATCAACCAGATGTGATTCTCACTTTATAACAAGCAGAGAAAAGGGCAGTCAAGTGTTTATACTTTTGTACCCTCTGTACTGTCTAATAGTGTTTGCTATAAGACCAAACTTTATGATAAAAAAAAAGTGAGAATTTCTTTCTTTATATACGATAGATGCTTTAAAATCCATTATTCTTCTCAGATTACTACTGGATATTTCATTACTTTTCTTGATGCTAAAATTTGAGGACTGAAGATTTTTAGCACAGTTGCTCATGAAATTTCAGTAAAAGTTTTGACTGGATAAGAAATAATGGAAGGGTTACAGTTACAATTGATCATTTTCACAAAAATGTTTCAGAAGCTTACTGTTGTGTTTTTTTGTTTTGTTTTGTTTTTTGTTTTGTTTTTTAAATCTTTTTAACCTCTGCAAATAGAAATTGAACAAGTTTTTCTAAAAATGTATTGAAAAGCATACCTAGCTTTCCAATGGTCTTTTATTCATGGGTTATATGGAAACATAATAAGCATTCAGCCACAGAGGTATTTTTGCACAAAGCTATAAGGTAGGATATTTTTGCCCTGTGAAAATATTATATAATGGTTAGGCTCAGAATTACAGCATTTCTGGCATTGGACTGGTAGTCTCAATTTTCAATTTTGCTTTATATTGTCTGTCACAGGTAGCTTTCTCCTGTCTCCCTCTTGCCTTTTGAATGAACTTTTCTCAGCAGAAAAGGTTTCCCAGTTAGGAATCATCTTTTAAAAAAAAAGGATTAAATTTTCCAGCAGATCTGCATTAAATGAAGAGACAAATAAACCGGGGCAGACTGTCATCTCAGGTTACTTTTTATCTGCTTCCTTTTGAATCACATTACAAAGATCCCAGAATCACAGCTTTCTGTTATTAATTTATAGTTACTGTTGTGACAACATTTGGCATACTGATCTTTGAAGTAACTATTGCTGAAGACATAAATGTCTTTAAACGGTTTCCATTTCTGTTTGATATGTATGTATCTACTTTTGAAACGTAATCTAGGCATGTGACTAGCTCCAAACCAGAGAACATACTGTTTACTTTGTCCTATAATTGGGGACTATTCTATTTCCCAGACAGCTGGTGGTTAAGCACATTAGAATTACTTCCAATTCATTGAAATTCACACTACAGCAGATTAGCAAAGTGCACTGGATGGTCAGTGCAGATTGACAACACCTGGATCTGTTCTTCTGAAATGCAAGTGAAAAATCTGAAAGGAAAAAAAAAAAAAAAAAAGACAAAAAAAAACCTGGAGTGGGAGGAAAGTATTTAAAATTAGTAGAAATTATGAGGGTATTTCTGCTCTCATCTTTCACTCTTTACCATATACACACAAGGGTGTGACAAATGTTACACCAGCAGTGTCTCTTGTTATTGCATGTTAAATTTCATTTGATTTGATGGATGACTTTTTTCCCCCCTTGCAGATTTTTCAGAGGATAAATCCATTCCTTGCTCTTTGCAGGGGGAAAATGAATGTATAACCACATTTCTACTGGCAGTAGATGAACAGGGAAGGACAGTCATTCATAGCATAAAGCAGAAAGGTAAGCAGTTATGTTACCTTTTCTACATGAAATCTGGTTTAAAAACACAGACGAGACAGTCAGTTTGAGCAATGCCAGAAGCTGAGCTCTTTTAAACAGCACTGCACCTCCTCGTGTTTGTAACTGTCCTCTGCCCAGCCAAAAGAGCACCTCCTGAAGCACTTATTTAATGCTGCAGTAAAATACATGCTTGGTCTCCAGTGGAAAATGGGCAGAATGATCCAGTCGATTAATCAGACATTGCTGAACTCTGCTCCTCAGCCCTTCCTCTCTCTGTGGGCTGAAATGAGGCACTTCACCTCTCTCTGAGTTTCATACCCATAAACCTCTTATCACCCCAAGGGCTGCAAGAGTTTGTTAACTTTTCTAAAGTACTGTGCAATTCTAAGATGATAATAACAAATGTCCTTTGTTTTGTATCAGAAAACTGTAATCCACTTTGAAATGACATACATTTTGCAAATTTCACTATTTATTCAAAACACTGGCTATACCTGACAAAATGAATCTTTATAATTATGTTTAATGTAATAGTAGTATTAAGTTTTGAGTGCCTTGCATAAATAACAAATATTCAACAGATCTTTTTATATCCTTTCATTTAACTTTTTTTTATTTACTGCTATTTTAATACTGATTTTTTTCAGTAACACTTCTAATCTTGTGGGACAGGAGAGAACACAGGCGCCACTTTTCAGCTGCCAAGCAGTTTGGCTTCCAGGCAATAAAATTAAATTTTTTTGGTCACACCCCGTGTCTCAGTACTAAATGTTGGTTATGTTTTAGGGAAAGCCAGGCAAATTTGTAACAGCTCTGTTAGTACAAGTGGCATTTATTTTGTTAACCCTTTGTGTAGGTTTTCTCTAGCATACATGTGATAATGAAAGTGATTTCACTGCACAAAAAAGCAGCTTTTATTATAATAACAGTAGTGTGGTTTTATATAAATTATGATTGTAGCAAAGATCACTGTACTAAAAATTAAAACTAAAGAAACACATTTGTTTGTAAAATATACCCCCAATACTCAAGATTTGAAAGGTAAGCCACAGAGAGTTTTTCTCTTTATTAAATACATATAAATACAACCCAGCCCTATTTTTGTAACTATAAAGACACAAATAGGAAAATAACTTTCTAACTTTCCTCTTCAGAATCTGGGTCTGTATTCAGCAGCTGCTAATCAACATGGTAAAAAGGTTTTCCTTTTTACTTTTTTTTTTTACGTTTCAAGGCAATATTTTTCAGGCTTGTTGACCCTTTAGCAAGCTAGTAGGAGTAATGTAATATGGGCTTGGAGGAAAATGCATACACAGCTCCCAGCAAATGAGAACCACAGAATGCCTCTTGGTTGTTTTTAATTGTCTAAAACTTACTGATTGGATATCTGCAGTCATAATTATTTCTGTTTTCACAGATTGCCCACAGCTTCCAAATATCCCGATGATAATGGTGGGTGTCACCCTTGCTATCCTCCTGATTGGCATTGTTTTGCTTTGTATATGGAAATTGCTGGTGTCAGTTCAAGATCGAAAAGAGGTGGCCAAGTTTGAAGCAGAAAAATCAAAAGTTAAATGGCACACGGTATGTTAAATGCATTAATTTTATATGAGATTCTTTAATTTTGTTGCGTGATGCACAAATACCTTTAAACTCTGTCTTTAAACTCTTTAAACTCTGTTATGTTCTTTTAAATTGATAGGCTTTACTCATAGATTTTCATTACTTTTAGTATTCTGTAAAGTTGAAAAATTCTATTAAATCTCTAATTTTTTTTTAGGGATGAAGAATAGCTAGTGTTCAATCTCTTGGTTTAATTTCTTCCGCATGTAAAATGGTGTAGATAATACTTTTATGAGTTGTTTTTTTAACTAGTACCTCAACTCTGATTAATCTTAGCAAAGTTGCTCACTGCCTACATAATTATCAGAGGTATACTCCTTAGATATAGAGCCTGCTGTAGGAAAGCGGGGTTATCAATGGCCTCTATAACAATGAGAGCCCGCTTACACTTAGCAGCAATCTAAGCTGTCCAAAATGTAGGTAAAAGGACAGAGCAATCTAGCCCTTAGCTTCTATCTATAGCGTGCATATGTCTAATGCAAGCTGATACCACGTTCCGTTTTCCTATTTCCTTTCTGCCCTTGGCTTTTTTGCTCTTCTGCAATAGTTCTATGATTTCTAAGACTTTTTGAAAAAAATCATGTTGAGTAAGCATTTCTGATGGGTGTCAGGAGGATATGCAATATGCTACAGTTTACTTAGCTACATTCCTCTACAAAACTTGATGATTGCAACATTTCTGCAAGAATGGACACTGCCTGCCTTTCAGTTTTTGAGACGGGAAAAAAAAACTTACTTACAGGCAAGGCCACTTGAAAATGTTTTCCTAAGCCTTCAGGAGGACTCTGTGTGGTAAGAGGGAAGAGAAGGATACAGTTGATAGAAATATTTTAATTTTCTTTTCTGCCACAAGAGGAAATGATACAAAGGGAATTGTATGAGGCCAGTATTAAAAGCCTAGGTAGGACTTACCCTTCTAGTACGTGGCAGTTGGCGGGGCTCACACAAGAAGATGCTGACAAGTCACATCTCACAGTTGAGTTTCCTTGGTATTTCTGTGCATTTTCTCTGTGTTTTTAGAGTGGTTCAATCATGACATTTAGGACACAGTAACTTACATATTTGATAAAGTATTGTTTGAGTATGTGCCTTACTTTAATCTGGGAGGCAGATGCGGAAGGAAGTATGTTTCTAACCCTAGACTGACTTGTGTTGCCTGAGACAGACTGGATTAATTTTCAGTGTCTTGGATATCAGAAAGTTGCTAAAGTCTATATTGAAATTATCAAAGTTATGAAATTACTTCTGCACAAAGAATATACCAGAAGTCCTCACTAGGGAGAAGAAATAGCGGGAGGAGAATGTGATACTGGTCTATAAAATCATAATTGGAGAAATTGAATATGGGACATTTTTTCACTGACTTTTTCCTGTACAAGAACAGCGAGATAGCAGGCTCCAAAGAAGCAAAAGACATCTTTACACAATACCTGTTTGAGGCAAATGATTTATTTCCACAGATATTTTAGATGATAAAGTTTGTGTAGATATAAAATATCTTTACACAAATCTGTAGAAGGATGACATCCTCTCTGATCTGGGAGGTTTGCAAAACACCTGATAGCTCTCCACGGTCAGCCTGCATTGCCCACTGCTGAGAACAAATTGCTGAGCTAGGCAGGTGTCTGGCCTGCACATTGGGAAGCAGAGTGGTACCAGCTGGTGTGTGTAAGACTTGTATCACAACAGTGGGCTAGCAATTGTTGAAATCATGGATCAAAATTAACCCTTTGCTAAAGAGGTATGTTAAAAGCAGTGGTTTGCAGCAATATATGCTTGCAGCTGAAGCAATGACAAGTTAAACACTGTGTGATTTGCATTTCTTCATTTTTATTTATTTATTTTTATTTTTTTTTAAAGGAAACAAATCCACTGTACAGAGGCTCAACAAGCACTTTTAAAAATGTCACTTACAAGAACCAAGAAAAGCAAAAAGGAGCCACGGCTGCAGATTTCTATTAGCACTTTGGACACTACAAACTTAATTTTACTGGCAGGAAATCTAAAAACTCTATTTGTTTCTTCTCAGCTGATTATATGATATGTGTTCGCATGTTGCAGTAGTATAATCATTCTGTTAGAGAAAATATCTTACGATGGGAAAACTATAGATAGCACCAATGGCAAAGGTTAACAGAAATTAAAAACAAAAAAATGGCTTTAATATTAAACCACCCCCATCTTAGAAAAATAACATCACCAATATTTTTAATTTGCTCATTACTACCGAGGATTAAAAATTATCAAAGTAAGCTCATTTTTGTGAAGTATATAAAATGAGCTGTATACTACTTTGTTCATCCACAGAACCCAAATACATTTGTATTTAGGAATGTATTTACACCAGACTGATTGGTGGGCTGGTTTAAATTCAATACCATAATTTTTTCATCAATGCTGCTTAAACTACTGTGGTTAGGGGTTCTTCATATCAGCTGTTTGACTAAATAGTTTTTCATCAGAAACAACTACTGCTATGGCCTACCTTCCATGTATCTGAGGTATAGAGATACCTAGATACCTCCTCTTTAATTCTTCCTTCTTGTCCTGCTTTCCTCTTTCCTTGTCCTTGAATTGGTTGCTGTTTGATGTTCTTTAAGAATCCTCCACTCCCTGAGGTTATCTCAGGGAAAACTAAATCAACCTCATATTTACTTGCGCAGTTGTTTTCTGTTCAGGTATAAAGTTCTTTTCTTCCCCCTCTCCTTTAAATTCCAGTAGAGAGGATCAAGAGCAAAAGAGAAATATTTTTAAATTAGTGGCCCTGGTAGAGAAACTTTAAATGAGAGGATTAGCAGAATTTATCCCCCATCCCCCCTGCCCCAGCAAAGTCTTTTTAATATTTATCTCCTTTTTAGGCACTGAAAATAAACCTCTCATGCTGGACCATCGCATGAACTGTTGCATGAGCTCTTTATGTGCAGGAAAATATCATACATTAAGACACACAAAAAGGCACTATTTTTTTGTTGATATATCCTAAAGTGGGAGGTTCTTTTAATGCCCAGCAGCCAAACATTTTATTCATGTGTGAAATAATTAATTCATCTCTCTTAGACTTTTTTTTTCATACTAAGCAACAAATAGTTCTATGAATACCACTTGATATTCATCTCCATGACACTAATGAGGATTTTTAAATCTTAGTTTTAACTAGTTATTAATGACTTACCATAACTTCTTAAATTGTAACATTTGATATCGTGAATGTCATTAAGAAAAAAAAATCCTCCACAAAATCAGCTAACATGATGGCATAAAAAAAAGTTACAGTATTGGGCTATTTTAAGCTAACGATAGATTAGTTTACTTTTTAATACCGCTTTTCATCTGCATTTTTAATTATTTGGAATACTTGGTCAAAATATACATACAAATGTACTTACATGAAAAGACTTAGAAAACAAAGGTACATTGATACAGTCACAGACAAACAGTTGTGTACATTCCCTATGGTAAACCATGTATTTGATCTAAAAACTTGCCCATTTTGTAATGAATATTTACAAAGTCTGTGCAACCTCAGTCTCTGTATCCTCTGCCACTACTGGATATGAGACTGATATATCAGCTAGGTCTGACCCATGCCTGTTTTAGGGCCTGATCCAAAGCCTACTGGAGTTAATGGCTACAGATGAGGATCTAGTTTCAGTGAAACTATTAGTTTTGGTTTACAAAGATTGTTTTGTTTAAACAAACCAGTTAATACTGTCTATTAGTGGATTAGAACCTATAGTATATATTTCTGTGCAAAGAGAAATAAACAATATCTGATGCCTTTGGAAAGGAACTGATACTATAAACACGTAAGGAATTATTGCAGTGTGAAGGGAATGATGGCTGTCATTAAACTGGAACAAGTTAATTACAGGTTCACATCTATACTCTTCAGTACTCTTGAATATCTCAAGGAAAATGTGCACAGACAAAGACCTGCATCTGCAGCCCTTCCAACCACTAAAACCCTACAAATGTCAGTGCAAGCTACATGTGGTACCAAATCCTACTTCCCTGGCACACGGATAAAAACCCATTGCAGGTAAAGCTGGCACCTGAAGTCTGTCTCAAATTCCATTTGGGCAAGGAATGCCCAAAGGACTGGGGAAATCTGGATTCAGCCCACATGAATTATCTGTTACTCTTCTATTTTTCAAATAGAAGTCATCTTTTTCAAGAATAAATTTGTGGGTTTGGTTTTTTTGTTTATTTGTTTTTAAGTAAAAAAAAATATCTGTACTGTTTATTAAATATCTTTTAAGTTCTGTTTCTGAGAAGGCTGATTTTGCAGCTCAGTATGAGAGCTGAAAGCCCTTCTTCTGTAGGTCACTCATTTCAACATTGAACTACTTTTCAGTATTCAGACATTCTCAAAGTGGTGTTTACGTTTCATATAAAATGTTGAATGGTCTATGTTCCCCGTTCCACCAGGAGCTTTCATTTCACAAAGCTATGCAGTCTGTTACTATCACTTACATCTTCTGATCATCAGCAAAGTTCTGATTTTGTATGGAGTCAATGTTTACATTCCAATTAATTCTCCTAGCAATCTCTCTGCAAATTATCAAAAATGTACATAAATTTAGGCAGTATGTTCTTCAATTTCCCTGCTGTAACTGAGTGTACTACAAATGTGCTGTGCACCTTCAACATTTTCAGGATGAAAATGACTCAGATAATTAAGAATTCATCAGACAAGAGAAAATAGAAGGGCTTAGTGAGAAAGATTTCTGTTATTGAGGGATGAGCCATTCTTTTAACAGCATTAATTTAGATCATAAATTTTGACCAATAAAATAAAATAAAAAAACTAGATTTCAGGATCTTACTTGACATTCGCCCTAGAAAAAGAGTGGTGTTCATACCTTTTTATTAAGTATATCATTTTATCTTGTAGTATTTGTATCAAAGTTCACCTGTTCTTTTTTCCTCCACCAAATTCTGAGTGGGTTTGTGTGCGATGAGTGGGATGAAAAAGTATTTCTGCTCTTTTCATGAATATTGTTTTGACCTGGGGCTGGACCTTGAGAGTGATCAAAACATTTTTAATAGAAAATCTACTCACTGAAGAGTTAAACTAAATAAAAACAAAAATCATTAGCTATATTGTTGTATTGGTATATCTTTTGTAGAATGGTATTTTCAGTAATATATATTAAGTGGTTAATTCTTGCTTTGATTTATAGAAGTTACGTGTTAACCTGTATTGTATATGTTCAGATTGCATTCAGCTTTGGTTTGTAATCTAACTAGTGGGTAATAAGCCGGGATACAAGAGCAAAACGTCAAGTGCAATACTCTCCATGTGTTGTCTAATGTTATACAGAAGTCCAGGTTTCTTTTGCAATGGGTGTAAGGGACTTATTGCCCCACAGTACTTATCACACACAATCTAAAAGTAAACAAGAGGTATTTTTTATCTTGGTCTATTTGCAAGAAACAGGTAAATGCCTCAACTTCTTTCTGTAAAAGAAGGATTATTTAACCTTCAATAAAGATTATAAAATATAATGCATTTTTATATACTTTTATTCGTTCTTATTTTCCATTTTATCATGTGTCTTTATCTTTTTTTTTTTTTTTTTTTTTTTAAATGTGATTTGATTAATCTTAGCAACTTTTTCATGCTTTGGCATACCCTAGAGCTAATTTGACAAATTCTTTCTCTACCTTTCTTAACATAGTATGTGAGATTTAAGATGTCTGGATGTTCTTTTATTTGTGATCCTTTTACTTTTTAAGGAACTGATTAATGGGTGAATCCCATAAGCAACTGATTCCAGGAGATATGATCGATTACATATGGCATTCTTTTCATACAGTGGCACCTAAAATACACAACTTGCTTAAAGCTAAAGATCCTTAGATCCATTACTTTTGTAAGTGTAATAACAGTAATATCTTTTTGGAACTACATGGCAAAGTGCATGTTTTCTGTTTAATATGAAAGTTACCTCTACTTTTTTATTCCTAATCAAGACTAATATATTTTGATGTCTGCTAATTTCGTGCTCTGAGGAAGCGAACATTCCTTTGCATCCTTGAAAGAGCTGTATTTAAAGCCAATTCTATTCTCCAGGCACATAATAATATCATGTTCTCTTCAATTTCACAGTGGGTTGTTAGAACTGAAATTGATATAAATGTGTAATGTATACTTATTTTATGTAATTTAGAATTTAATCTACCTCAAAGATTTCTATGCATTCTTATTTTGTTTGGTTTGTAGGAATGGTTCATGCTTAGAAACTTTTCTTCTGTGTTTTCACTGAGGTATATACCAGCTAACACTGACAGATAGCAATAAAAGCACAATAATTACACAGTGTGGCTAAATAAAAAAGCTTTGGCTTTTCAAAGATTTTAGTAGATCAGAACATTGTTTCTTGAAGCTGGCTTAGTCTCTTTGTTCTACCAATCTCCATGCACTAAGCAGACAGAACCAAAAGCTGATTTTTGTTGGAACCTCTCCCTACATCATGTTATTTACACTACAGTTTAGCTTTGTTTCTAATCAAATTAGATCATTTAAAATTGTTTCAAGATATTTATGTATTCAGATAGATTAAGTTCTCAAGGCATTATATATTTTTTAAAATGCTATTTATCCACAGGTTGTTTAACTTTGCTCAAGAGTGGCTTTTTCATTACTGTTTCCATATTTAGACAAGGTACAAATGTAAATAAAAAACAAGGTCTTATGTATGAAAAACAGGAAATTTCTATTTAGTGTTCAGCAGTTGGATGTTACTTGTGTTTGGAAGTGTGTACCATCAACTTCTGGCTTCGAAGTTAACAACTCTAGTTCAAAGGTAAATTGTGGCTACTGTTGCTCATCTTAGGTGAGAGGTTAAGACTTGCTTTCTCTAAAACTCAACTGACTTAAAAATCAGACCCATAATTACAGCATAATTACCATGTAACAAACCATGTAAAAGTTGCTTCTATTTTAAGTTATGGCAGATTTGAAAAAAAGTTATAAAACAAAACCAAACCAAAACAACACTGACAAAAAATAAATAAATAGAAAAACAAGCAGACAAACAAAAATCCCCGATAATGTTAAAAATGTTAGAGAACTGTTACAAAAATATTTGACAACACCTCCCAATGTCTGCAGATCCTCAATAATAATGTGTCATGAGCCAATTCACAAGGTGACAATTAAATGAACCATAGGCAAGCAAGAGAATTTGAATTTTTAGATACAGTGGTCTGTACATTGTGTTCATCCTAGAGTACTTGCAGCTAGTGCTTCAAGATGTCTGCGACAGCAGCTGTAAGAAACCAGTTCAACATCTTCCTGTAAACTGTAGATTTTGTATTCCCCTTCTTATGGTCCCTGAATTTGGCAGGTACAGGTGTTAATCACTGGAGTTTTATCAGAGATAGACTTGTCACTAGACATGGTGTTTACTGCGTTCATAGTGGATGATTAATCAGTATTCCCAAAGAGTGTGTGGAAAGACTCCACATCAGGGTTTGTCCACGAGTAGCACTCAGGAAATTCATTCCGAAATAAATCTAGGAATTTAATGTGGGTTGGATAATTCCAATGAAAACTGTGTAGACAACATCCATGTTGAAAAAAAACTGGTCTTAATTTAATTAATCTGTATTCCAAGGTAAGGACAGGAGTGTCTGAGCATGTTTAATTTAGTTTGTTATTTTCTGTACAGATACCAATTTAATTAATTTAGATTAAATTTTGAATTCTTGCATGGTGAGTTTCTAAAGAGACAAAGAAAGATGAGTAACAGAACTCCTCTGTTTTTCTTTATATCAAAGGCCAAGATACCTGAACGGACTGGTTTAATAGCATTGGTGGCAAGTCATTCCCATTGGTTATAAAATTGTTAGAGCCTTTCCATGACTCATAGCCAGAGTATCTAGTCTATTTCAATTCAAGCATTTAAGTTTTTTGATTGAGCATTTGCACCTGATGATAAACTCAATCTCATTACAGTGAATAGAACTTCCTGCAGAGATATGGTGCTATTCTGCATGATGTGTCCAGGTCTTTCACAAGAAAACAATCCACCAGCAAATGTTATTCTCCTCCTACCTGAAATGAGCAGTAGCTAAAGAGCTTTGGGTTTTACCAATGAAGTTACGTTTCTTGTCCTTAATTTTTCAGTTTGTGTATGGGAGAATGCAAAGGAAAAATCATGTCTTTTTCTGCTTTCTTACCAGCATAAAGTTTAGAGAAAACACCAGAAATGTTAACAAGTGTTTCCCTGGTGCATACTCTTACGTGTGCATGTCTGTAAATATAATACAAAATATGTAAGTAACAAAGACATATTCTACCACTGTTTAAAGCCAATGGGAGTCCTGGTTTCCAGACTTTCTTAAATCCAAGTTCTTAAATACTCAGATATGAGACTGACCGCATATCGGATTTACCACAATAAATAAGAGAAGAAAAATATAAATGTATATGCATTTTTACTGAGTGCAAATAAGGCACCTAATGCATTTTTTTTCACCTGAAAACAAATTGGTTAAAGGAAAGAGGCAAAGTATAATTACTTTGGGTTTCTCTGTGTTTATATTCTCCAAAGAGCGAGGACATTCTTTTGCGCTACCTGTAGGATTTCTCTCAGTCTACATGTGCACGCATGGCTGGAAAAAAGATAAGCTCTTTGGGGAAGGAATGTACATGCTTCAGGGGCACACCCTCTGCCAGCCTGTAAAGTCATGCCAGTGTTAGCACTGGGTACACCTTGTGTCCTGCCGTTCCTGCCAGCACCTATCCTTGTTCTGAATGTCACACCCAGTATATTTTGGGGTATTAGACTGATGGCACATTGCTAGAGGCTGTCTATCCTTCCCAAGTAGTCATTCTTGGTCTCTTAGTACACTGTGGCTTCCATCACCTCCAGTTTAGACCAAACCAAGCCCAGATTCTGCCATGCTCCCACATCAGACACCATTAAATCAGCAGGATGCACAGCAGAGCAACAAGGACCGGCAACAGGCCAGTGGTGGCGGTGGCTGCTGGAGGGCAGCAGCTGCAGGTCTGAGTTTCAGCCAGGTCCTGTTGTGCTGCCAAACCACCACAGCTTTTTGGCGGGGCAGCATGGCCCTGCAGGTGTGGGGGGAACACAGACTGAAGGATTTGGGCCGGAAGGCATCCGCGTGCCTGGAGCTAATAAAGCGCAGTATTCTCTGTGGCCCACTGTCAAAATCAGCATCCACTCCCATTTTTGTTCAAGAGGAACCTGCTTATTCCCTGCTACCCTGATTTATGAAGCATTGGTCTCACAAAATGAAGGGGGGAGGGATCAGCTTAAGGAAGTGGTTAGCATGGTGTGAAGACATAAACTGGTCAAGCAAATCTGGAATGGTTTGTGCCTACAGGCCCGCTTGCATGTGATCAAGAAACAAGGAGAAAACTATCAGTCACTCAGGTATGTTTTAAACTACAAAATAAAAACTGTGAAGGGTTTATGGGATTTTTATTTATTCTAAAATGTCTGCTAAGCAATTATATGATGATTTTTATTGGTTTGTTTAAAAAGTGTAATGTGCAGACTTGATCACAGTGTGTGTGGGTTTTGGTATTGACTACAGAATGTCATAGGTCTGTTTAGTAATTAAGTCTACTGTTACTAGCTCTTTTTAGGAACACACTAACTACTCCTTTGTGTCAGATCTTTGCAAAAAAAAATTAATCTTATTCCAACGTTGATTTCACTCTACCAGTACTAACAATAGGAGGCTCCCTATATATGCCTTGATGGCAGTCACGTATATGTTAAGCATACTAACCCTAGGTTAGCAGAAGCAACAAGTCTGTGAGAAAAATGAATTACTGTGAATTTGATGAGGGCTTGTAATTGTGGATGTGTATGGGCCTCATACAGAAGGCTGAGTTAATTGCTAAGAAAAGGTACCGGGAGATATAGAACACCTATGCAGAATACCTAAATAGTGAAGGCAGAGGAGCTCAGACAAGTGCATCTATAGCTGTCCAAATAGAAAACAGATCATCAATTCAGAAATGAAGATATAAATATTTTTTTAAAAGGAGAGTTCCAGACAGAAAAGGAAATAAAAGCCAAATCACTACGCCTTGAAAGAAAGCGTAGAATAAATAAATTTACAATTTACTTTGCAAAATAACACAAACTGTCATCAAGTTTGCTTCAGAAAATGTTGCTAACCATGTTGCCAGCACTATGCCAGCAAAGACGTCTCATTGCTGTAATGCAGCTAGTACAGCTTAGCTATAACTGCAGCTGCACTAGAAGGAATTTAGAGGTTTAGTAAGAACAGAATATATCCCCAACAGTAAAGAATTGTTTAGTCAAAGAGGAAAATGTGAATAATAAAGAAAAAAAAATGAGGAAGTAAAACTACTCAGAACTATTAAATTGCCAATTCGTATTCAGTAAAGTATTTACATAAAGATTTTGTATGTCCATTGTTAGGTATCTGTAATCAGAACATGCTTATTTCAGTCTTAGTGAAATGAGCAAAGAAATCCAGCTGTGGCAGTGCTCCTCGTAGCTTGGAGCAGCCCCGTTTTTGCTCACAGGCACTGTTTTCTTCAAATGTAGGAGCGCAAACACACTGAGAGTCAGCGGCAGGTTTTCTGGAGCTCAGGACTCAAAATGGTAGCCTACGCTCCTGAAGAGATTTAGACAGTTCAGGGTGGCCAAATTTTCAAAAACAGCTCAGTAACAAGCTTCTCTCTCAAAATCTGAAATTCTCTGAAGGCTGCAGCAATCCTGGGGGGCACGTTAAGATTACTGAGAGTTGGAGCTCTTCTGTCTTCTGAAGCCTGGTCACTTCTAGGACAGCTCGTTCAGTGATGTTTTCTGCTGCTTCTCTTTTCTGCCAGACATTTTTATTGTGTGCAAAACAGGGAGAAAACCCTCCAGTCATCTGCTTCTTTGTAAGTGTTGGCCTTCCCTCATTTCTCAATTCTTTCTACCAAACTACCCGTCCGGAGCTCCCCCAGGCCCAGCGGTTTCTGTTCCTGTCCCTGTACCGTGACTGAAGTGGGCATGGGGGAACAGATGCCAGTCATTTCGGCTCTGCTTTGGCACTGTATGCTTACGCTTATACATTTATATATAAATGTAGATACTTATTTGTCTGCTATGAATGAAGAACAACACAGAAACATGCCCACGCTGATTAAAACCAAACTTGTGATGTGGATTCCAGTAAAGCTACTCTATCTGAAACCCAGAGCTTCTGCTTTCGCCTTTCCCCCCACTATTCATAGCTTCCGCACGACTGAAACTCTCCCAAATGGGGGACTTCCTACGAAGATGCGACCTAAGGACAGAGATGTACAAGAGGGAAGAAGGAAATTACTTTTCCTCATGCCAAAAATGTAAAGTGCCTTGACGTGCTGACCTAGCTAAAAAACAAGTCTCTGTAAAAGTTTGTGTGAGGACGTGCAGTGATGGAGCAACAAAGCGATGAACACGAGCTGCGCTGTCGATGTTTTCCTGCCTCCAGCGTCTTTGTGTCACTCGGCTCTTTTTAGGAAAAGCAGACTGGAGAGCAAACACCAGAAACCGCTTAGGGACTGCAAACGAGGCGCGTGTGGATCCTTTTGGCCGCCTCAGCCCACGACCGCGGCCCGGGCGGCCGGGCCGAAAGCGCCTCCACAGCAGGCCCGAGGGGGGGCCCCTGGGCCGGGGAAGTTCCGCGGGCGGCTGCCGCGCTCCCCCTCACGCCCGGCGCTTCTCCCGCCCTCCGCGGGGTGGGGTCGCTCCTCCGCCCTCCCCGGGGCCGGGCTCGGCGGGGCTGGGCCCCCGGCGCGGAGAGGAGCGGGTGGGCGCCGGGTCGGGCCGTGCCGTGCCGGGCCGAGCCGTGCTGTGCCGTGGCGATGCTGGGCGTGCGGCTGCGGCTCCTGGCGTGCTGCCTGCTGCTGCTCGGCGGCCGCAGCCCGCCGCGGGGCGCCGCCGCCCTCAGCCCCGACGAGGTGCCCGCCCTGCGGAGTGAGTGAGGGTCCCGGGGCGGCGGGGGGGACATGGCGGGGTGGGGAGGGGCTTCTTCAGCCGGCGTCCCCGGTGAGGTGTTTGTGCAGGGGGGGACACGCGAATATTTCGCCTCCCTCCCGGTCCTGTCCCTTCGTGCGGAGGAAGCCCCCGGCCTCGCCGTGCCCGCCTCGGGGCGGCCCGCGGGAGCGAGGAGCCCAGGGCAGTGCCCGAGCACACGCCTTGCTGTCCTCGCACCTGATCCCGGAGGTCGTGCCGAGGGGTTTTCCTCGCGCCCGAGAAATTCCAGCTGTTTTCCTTATTGCCACTTAAGCAATTCTCACTGCTGTTTTTTGGGGAGGGGGTGGGGGAAGGAAATGGGAGGTGAAGAGGAAGGAAGAGAAAAAATCTTGTCCTCCTAGCTCTATTATACATTATTTGTAGTGGCGAACCTAAGTAAACAGGAACCCGGACAGCTCTCGGATCTTATAGGTTTGCTTCTGGCACTTTGCTTCGTGTCACCATGCCCTTGTGCGGAGGGGCCTGGACGTCAGGAGAAGAGGGATGTTCCCAAAGGGCTCTCTCTGCCCTGTCAAATCCTTCGGAGCAGGGTTTAGGATGTTCTGCTTGGCCCCTCTGGGGTGTGCAAGCTCATGGAGCTCCTCGTGGTTCATCACCCACAGGGTCATGGGCACAGGAATCCTGGGTGGTGTGGGCTTGGTGTCGCTCCAGCTGTCTCCTTGTCCCACCTCCGCTGGTGTATTTGTGAGGTCTCTGTAAGACCCTTATCTTTCCTCAGCAGTCGTTGCAGCTCTTAAGAGCTTTACGGATAAGGGCATTCGGATGCGTTTCATAAGGCTGAGACCCCTTCATCTCTGAGTTGTTTCTTCTTGTTGCTTGTGCTGTTACATGGGAGGCACCACGGGTGCAAGTGGAGATAAATTGGGAACTTGTATTAGAACTTTAAGTGTGAATCCCGGTATCATGGTGAATTAACCTCATTAATCAGTGTTTACTGGTGCTAACGACATCACAGTTTCTACTTATCTAGCAAATTAACAACGTATTTTCTTGGCCAGCCAAGATAAGGCTGCTGTAGGAAAGCCGTACTCCAGCATGAGAAGCAAAAACCCTGTCTGACCTTGTAGTCTGTGCTTGTAGATAGAGGCTGTGCCACCTCTATGGCCCATGGAGGGTTGGGATGGATAGGGAGAATGAAGCACAAGCTGCACAGCTTCATAGAAAACTCAAAAGCGATGTCCCCCACCGGGTGTCTGTCACAGAGTGATGGTGTTTCAGTGAGCTCGTGGTCGGAGGGCTGTAGAAACGTGATGGACTAAAGGAGCGTAGTAAGCTCCTTCAGGAACCTTCCTCAGCCCCCTGAGAGTAAGGACTTAAAGCCAGGCTACTGCCAGGTGCTTGGAAATGCAATTACATGCAGCAGGCTTGTTCTTACCTGCTGTCAGTCAGAAAGGCTTGCCCACGCTCCTGCACCATCATGAGCTACAGACAACCTTAGCCACGTGGCAGACAGCACCTGATCCCAGAGATACAGCTTGCAGAGGGACTTCTGTCCTCGCTGTATGTCTGGCCACTGGCGGGTTCTGTGCAGGACCTGTAACCAAACTCCTCTCTGTAACCTGTATCTTGTCTGGGCCGCTTGTTTTGTGTGCCATGTGCTGGTGAGCTGGTCTCCTGTCTGTCATGCAGCATTGCTGGCCGAAGGCTTTCTTGTGGAGAGCTTTACCTAAACCATAGGTGCTGAACCCAGACACAGCATCTGGGTGGGCTTCTGCATCTCATACTCTAGATTTGGAGTATCTTTTTGTTATTGTTACTTCTTCAGGATGTTAGGGGTAGTGAATTACGGATAGAAAGCACATGTGGTAGAAATTATTATTGCAAAACTTCATGGCAAAATGGAAATGCTAATCAGATTTTCAGGGAATAATCTCCTGAGACATAAGTATCTCACCTATAATGTGAGAGGAACTCCGTGGGTTAATTGTCACTGGATTTCAGAATAAATGAAATAGCTGAGCCGTTATAGGATTTATTTTGCTGATTTCCTTAGCCCCTCTCATTTTTTCAGTCTATATGCACAGTTACACATTTGTTCCCAAGGCATTAAACAACTGATTTTTTTCACATGCTTATAGTGTGATGTCACGTTGTTCAGTGAATTTCTACACGATTCCAAGAAAGCTGGGACATAAGGCTAACCTTCCCATGTCTGCTGTGATCCAGCCAGGGCAGCCATGTATAGCTCAATAATATGCATCCAGTAGTTAAGGCATACTTTAACTCTTGACCAGCTCTTGTGACTGAGATAAATCCTACCCTTCCTGTATCATACATACAACGCAAAATATGTTTTCTGCCTCTGTAGTTGCAGAGAGTGAGGCTTGAAAATGGCAGAGAATGTGGCAAATTCAGCCTTAAACTTTTTAGCCTTTAACTGGAATACCCCATCCCTTACAGAGAATTATTTAACAGCTCTGAATATGACTTGCTGTAACACTTAAACCTGTACCCCATTGTGAAGTATTTCTTGGTGAATGATGCTTTAATTCTTCAAAAGTGACTGATGTTTTTTGGATGACCAACTTGCGAAATACTGCCTAATCTCACAGTGATCTGTCAAATGGTCCATATGTTACAAACTTGGCTGGCAGTAAATTTAGACCAGTGTTCTTATTTTTTTGTGTCAGATAATCTGATGTGTCAGATAATCTGATGAATGTTTTCAGTTTTCTTCATAAATAGCTAAAACATGTCTTACAAAACTATTTCATCATCTGTAGCATTCTGCAAACTGAGGTAACTGAGGTTGTTTTTTTTTTTTCCCCTCCATACAGATAAAGGGATATTTATTATCCAAAGTTCAGACTCCAACTTGTGCATCAAGGTGGATCCAGCTGGCCTCGTTCTGGAAGACTGCAGTCAACTCTCCAAATATATGCTATGGAAATGGGTATCCAATCGTCGGCTTTTCAATATAGGCAGAAGTACCTGTCTAGGACTGAACATCAGTAGACCAGAACAGCCGCTGACTATGCTTGAATGTGATTCAACTCAATACTCATTATGGTGGAATTGTGATGGAAGAGCATTGGTTGGTGTATCAGAGTACAAATTAGCTGTTGAAAACAGCAAACATATTGTTGCCAAAAAAAATTCTAATTATCAATGGACACAGTACATGTCCTATGATGAAGACCTTTGTGAACATCCTTTCCAAGGTAAAAGTCAAATTTGTCACAGAAATGTATAAAGGAAAAATTTTCAGTTGTTTTTGAAGGAAGGTCTGATTTTTTTTTTTTGAATAGTCGATAGTTGAATTGAGTACACTGCACAATTAATTTTTGTCCTTGTCTGTTATATGGGCCCCCCAAAAGGCTCTAGTGTCCTTGGCAAATCCTTGCCCATTCCAAATGGTGTATAAAATTAAAAGCTGAACTAAGTATTTGCAGTCCCACAGCTCTCATTGTCAAGTAAACCCAAAGAGAGATAAAGAAGGATTTGGAATTCAGATTACTGACAGTCAGCCTGCAATCTCAGTGTGCATTATCCAACCGTTTGTAACATTTAGCACCTGGACTCTGAACGTGCCAAACTTTGGAGCAGAAATCAGGCTTTTGATTAATCCTGTTGTACAGTTAGTCAAGGCATAGGAATTTAAGTCAGGATCCAGACCTGCAACCCTTAACAGTTTTCCAGGAAAAAGGGTGAAGATAAACCCATTTTCCATGAACAGCCACAGACAGGGTGCACCTTGACCCTTTCCTCAGCCTCTCCTGCAGCATTTCTGCAGAAGAATGGCCTAATGTTTGCATAGCATGTCTCAGGCTGGAGCTGTTGATTCTCCCCATTTGAACTGTTTTTATGGGGTTGCAGAGCTCTGGTCTCCACGTATCTGGGTTGTGGAGCTTTGATCTTGGTGGTTTCCTCTGTAGGTGGAGCTGGGCTTGGCCTCTGTTCTCTCCAGGGGGTTGCTTTGGGAGCTGCGATGCCTATGGAAGCGTGGCAGCATCCCATATCTCTAAAACCTAGCAGAGTTTATACTTAAGACCAGACAGAAAACATTTAAAACCATGAAGTCTTAGAAGTTTGCTATGTACATTCAGCGAGATGGAGGTAGACCTGGTCTAGTCCTAGAGCTGCAACAGCCTGGGAGTTACAGGATGCGAACAAGTGACTGTCTTGGCAAAGCTTCTTCCCCTTCCAGTTTCTGTTTCCTTCCTTACACTTCAGCTTATGCACATGGAAATACAAGCCAGCCTGTTAGTTCAACAGGCTGGGGGGGACCCCTACCTTCAAAACAAGTGTGTCTAACTGTGGTGAGAGGAACATAGCTGTCAAATTTTGTTTCTTCTCAGGACTGAGATAATCCCTTGAACCTCTGTAGCTAGCACCATGGTAGCAGGCAGAGGTGCAAACTTGATTTCTTTTAACCCGTTTTATTTGTATTATCTGTTAGAAGGCTTTGAAGGGGATTTACAATCTATAAACTGCATTTTTTGCATGTGCGCTGCCAGCCATTATCTCTGGGAAACTGGCAGCATGTCCTTATTCTGTAGTTGAAGGACTTTGATCTTAGCATATCAGCATGGGATCTTTGGCAAACAGTTTAATTCCAAGTATGACTGTGGTTCTTTGACCTTTCGTAGAAGCATGTGCTCTGAGGTTAAGGAGATACTGAGGTAAATCTTTTACAACTTTGGGTTGCTCTTGATTCTCTCAGTACTCAAAATACAACAGGGCAACATTTTACATATTTTATAAGCTAATAATTGATGTGACAACAAAGGTACATAACATCAGTTCTTTAGATTACTATTCCCCCTAGTATAAAAAATATTTTAAAAATTTATTTAATTTTCCTTTGTCTTTCATGTTTCCTTTCCCATAGAATGACAATAAGAATGGAAAAAACATCAGAAATCCATTTAAACAAGAGTGGGAGGAGCAGAGGAAATTATGCTAAATTGCTTGTCTATCACAGACTAGCAAACAAAAAATATGCAGAGCGTGCATTTGAGCATGTCCTGATTATGCTAACTATGTAGTTTTTATGTAGTTGTTCTCAAATTTAAGTGCAGGATAATAGAATATAGGATAATTGCTCTTTTTTTTAGTTGCAGTAAGTTATGGGAATGTGCCTTGTTTCATGGTGATAAATTTCATAAACTAACATTTCCAAATTCTATTCACTGAAGTTATGCTTCTCAGGCTTGTCTCAATGTTGTGGTATTAATTATGATTTCAAATAACTATAGATATTTTTACTTTACTGTTGCTGTTAAAAATGATGAAATATGGGGGGGAATTTCTGTGAATGTGTTCTTTTAATCTCTACTTTTCTTTTATTACAGAAACATATACCTTACTGGGAAATTCTTTTGGTTTCCCATGCGTTTTTCCATTTAAATATAACAACAAGTGGTATTATGAGTGTACCAGAGATGGAAGGGAATTTGACTGGTGTGCTACAACAACTTACTATGAACAAGATGAAAAATGGGGGTTTTGCCCAAATGCTGGTAAGGTGTTGCCTCTCCCTCCCTCCTAGAGTATCTGTGATCCTTATGAATAATTCTGGGATGCACTCTGTTTTGGAGTACACGATTACTTATTAGAGGGGAATGTTCTCTTAAATAAGAGGAAACTTCAGGCTTTATTATAATCTACCACTTATGGTCTTTGGAGACCTGAGTCCTCATCCCAAAAGCAGTGCTCCAGGAGGTGAGCTGCAGGATGTGAAGTGCTCACTGCTCTGTGCTACCCATTGACCTTGCCCTGCAGCTAACCCACAGCTGTCTCTGCTCTCCTCAGCAATCCGTAGGGGGTTTCTCTGAAGCATGCAAAGGAAGGATTGCTCCTGCAAAGGATTGCTCCTTGGACACATGTTTTGGGCCTAAAACACTTAGAAGCAATATTTTTGAAAATATTGGTTGAAAGATTTTGGACATACGGTATTCATTAATATTTAATTTATAAATAGCAACTTGTAGCTTCTTCCATAAATATGTAAAAAATATCTTCTATCAGCAGAAGTGGTTTGGAAAAGCCCTCCCTGTTCAGGCTGTGTCTCAGATCTCTGGTCCAAAGCATGTTATAAACAGCTGGAAATGTGATTTCATAATGGGAATTTCCAGGGAACCATTATAATGAGGAGTATTTTCAGCCCTGCTTCTATATTGTAATTATAATAGCTTTAATCTCTTGAGTACTGGGTAGAAGGAGATCCAGGTGACTGCTCCTCCACAAGTTGGGTGAGGCACTCATAGTGTGACTATTCCAACATCCAGCTTTAGGAACAAATGACCAGCTGGTGCGAATTAAAATGTAGCTCTGTTGGCTTCATGCAGGCTGTGAAAATCACCACCAGCTGCAGATGAGCTCCTGAGAATTTATCAACCACCTGAAAAATGAAGCAGTGTTTTATTCAGTTTGTGTCCTATTTCCATACATACTTTAACAAAGGAACACTGGAGTTCATCATCATGCTTCCGTTGAGATGCTACTGTCATTAATTAAATTTCTAAAGATGCTGTACTTCTGATTAGCTTGTAGTCTTGTGCTGTCGGTGATGAGTCTGTTTCTGAGCAGAGAGCGGCTGTGATGCTTTTTGGAAGAAGAACCCCGCCACACACCTCTGTTACCAGTTCAACTTGGCGTCTGTGCTGTCGTGGCATGAGGCACGGGCTGCGTGCCAGATGCAAGGAGGAGATCTGCTCAGCATCACCAGCCTGGAAGAGCAGAGCTACATCAGTGACTTAAGCCGTGAGTAGGCACAGTGCATTGCTAACAGTGGGTGTAGGCACATGCTTAGTGTGTTCAGATTGGAGTCCTGACTTGGAAGGCTATTGAATTTTGTTGTAGCCTTGGAAAGGTGC
Source organism: Oxyura jamaicensis (assembly GCF_011077185.1). Classification (NCBI taxonomy): domain Eukaryota; kingdom Metazoa; phylum Chordata; class Aves; order Anseriformes; family Anatidae; genus Oxyura; species Oxyura jamaicensis. The sequence goes on from NC_048899.1 coordinate 22,898,436, forward strand.
AGAGTGCACTTTGAAGCAGGAGTCTTCTGTCCCCACTGTGAGGACAGGTTGCGCTCCTCTGGGAAATGGGTTGGCTTGACTTTCCCTGGGGACTGCGGAGGAGGCCTGTGGTTAGATTTCCATTTTACCAGTGAAAAGCTTTGGAGCTTAACACTATGTGTTACGTCTCTCCCATTGCTGCTGGCAAGGCTTTGTCACATAGCACACCTAAGTACCTGACAAAGCAAGAATGAAGGTAAGTTACAGCCTTAATAAACCGAGTTCAAAAGCGGTGGTATGTGTTATGTGAGGCTGTAATTGTCTTAATTCCTGCTCGCACAGTGACTTCTATTCATATTTGCAGCTGTGGTTATGGACATGTGGGTTGTTAGGTGTTTGTTTTTGTTTTCTGAGAGTTATAGAGATGTTTACCTTCTCTGCCGTGCACCATAGTGTCATTTTATTCCTGCAAGGTTTCCTTTGCAAACTGTACTTCACCAAATCTGAAAGACTAGAATATTCCTGCAGGCTTGAAATAAATTACCTCTATAGGGAAAAAAAAGACAACCTTGTTTTTTATAAACAGATGGTATTCCCTCTTTGATAAGCTCCTTCGTGTCCCGCATGTAGAAAGTCTCAGACCAGTTCTGCATAGTTCTGCATCGGAGGCGATGGCATTGCTTTTGTGGCTATTTTGGTGTTGGTGAAGAGGACTGAGTGAAGGACCAGGCACTAAAACTGTGTTGTGAAAGGCAGCTTCAGGTTTCTTTCCCATTGCTTCCCATTATTGCTGGTTTTCAATTGCAGGATATAAGCTAACAGGAAGTTTTTAAAATAATTTCATTAGCTTTTTGATATGTATACAGGCTGTAGAGAGACTGGAAGTTGTTTGTTTTGTGTCTGACAGCAGGCTGAGACAGGCTGGCGTTTCTGTAGCTGGTGTTACAGATCTAACATCTAAGGCCACCAACAGCTTACGTGGGGAGGGTTTGCAGGATGGGCAGTTTTGGAAGGGATGCAGGCCTTTTGAGTTTATTCCTCCTCAGCTGTGTTGATTACCAAACTAATAGACTTTTTCTAAGGAAAAAAATAAGCCTGAGCCTTCTGGAGACAGATGTGAAATTTTGTTTTATTCTGATTGTAACAAGTCAGGACAGTATATCTATACCCGCAGATATTTTAAAACATGGGGAGTGTGTGAAGTGTCATTTTGTTTCTTTTTTCTGTTTCAGGGCAGTTAAATGCCACAGACATCATGCTTTGGACGGGCCTGAATAGACTGGGAGAAGATACTGGCTGGCAGTGGTCAGATGGAGCGCCACTGATGTTTGTGAACTGGAGAGCAAGTACGTGATGTTCCTCTTGGATTTGTTATAGCAGTGTAATTACACGCTCTCTGTAATTGCAGCACAAGAGAGCTGTTTGTACAGCTACGTTTGAAAAGTGAATCAAGTGGACCAGCGTACCTCTCTTTTTGTAGACATCTATTCATATTCATGAACTAAAGCCCCTTCTAGGGATGTGGGTGGCATCCATGGAGATGCATTTATTCAAAGCATTAATGATTTAGTCCTTCCGTCATTTGCTTTTAAGGGTATTTTTGAGATTCCAGCTGCATATTTAAAAACTATGTTCTACCTGGTTGCGTGGAGGAAAGAAGATTTAATTTGTTTACATTAACATGAGCTTTGAGACGTGGTTTGCTATATTTTGAGGTCTGTCCTCCAGCACATATAACATTGACACCAGAACTGGATTCAGCCTCTCATCTGATAGCAGCAGGCAAGGAAAGATTGCTATATATGTGTAAGTGGTGGTTAATGTTCAGCTGTCCATAGGGTCGGTGTAACACTGCTAGAAGTTTGGCTGTGCAGGGCTGATTATACATTTGTTCAATAAGAATACGGTGCCATTTTACAAGAACTGAATTTTTGTAATTGCATGCTTCTCAAAAAAATGTGTTTCCAGATGTCTCTGATGACCGTTTTAGTGAAAATCATTGTGCGGTGATTAATTCAAAATTGAAGTACGGCTGGCAAAGTTACTTATGTGAATCTGGATTGCCTTTTGTATGCAAGAAATATTTAAGTAAGACAGAACATGAAACATTTGGTAAGTCTCTCGATGTTAATGTGTCCTTTTTGTGAGTATGGATGGAGAACAAGAGGAAGCTACCTGAATATAAATTTATGAGAACAGAGTTTTAGCTGCAGTATAGGTTTGCTAGTTTAAGCTGAATGCCATTTACATTAACTGAAGTGATACCACTTTCTTCTGTTCAAATGCAGTTCTGGACAACATGTTGAGAGTCTTAAAACTGACAAATCATTTTAATATGCATAGCATTTAATTGGTTCCTTACATCATCAGAGGCTTACAGAATGCTCATTCCCTTTATATTACAATAGAGCAACACTTCAGAGTTTAAAAATAGGCTTTCAGCTTAGGATGGAATTAGCCAATTGCATAAATACGGCTCTAAATTTGCAGTTATTTTTACGACATGCTGTGCTTTTCATATACCAAAAGAGCATTGTACATATGTTTTTAAAAGTGTTTATATAATGACTGTAAGGTATATAGTATGTAGAATGTCTCAGATGCCCATTCTGTGGGAAACTTAAACACAATTTTGTGTTTATTAGGACATTAATTTCTCTTTTGATGAGAAAAGATAGATAGGTTCAACTTTTTCCTGATAAATAAAGTTTCCCTATTTGTTTCAGATAATGAAAAGGGATTTACCAAACTCTTTGTAGGTAATGCATGTGAAAAAGCTTCAGCTGGTTTTGGATCAGGCCCAAAGGAATAAGGCTGATAAAGGAAGTTTTAAATTGAGTAACAGTTCTGTAAGTGTGCTTGTACTAGTCCAGTGGCCAGAATGGTTGAGTCATAAAATAAGGTGAGAAAAAACTTAGTTTGCTCTGTGGGTAGCGGTCCATAGAGCATGTGTTTTGTCCTCAGGATGACTCAGTTTTCAGCATTTGAAGAAAATAGTCTAATGCAGCACAACCTTTGTATTTCTGTCTAATATACTCTAACCTTGCATGGTTAATTAAAAGATAAGTGGAAGTATTATGCCACTCGTTGTGATGCTGGCTGGTACCCACACAATCGCAACTGCTATAGACTTCATAAAGAGGAGAAGAGCTGGAACGACGCGTTGATCTCATGCCAGAGTGACAACAGCAGATTCGTTAGTATATCCTCCATGGCAGATGCGGAGCTGCTCCGTAACTTGCTTGAACGTGGTGAGTTTTGAGAGTTAAAGTGTTCTATGTTTCTTGAAGTGTTTCTTCTGTGTAGCGATTTAATGTTGTTAGCCTTGTAAGCCCAATATTACGTGGCACACCCAGATGATGTTTACCAAAAAAAAGTGTGATGTGTGTTCCTTCTAGGAGTCTTTAAAATGTAAGGCATCACCTTCAATAAACAAAGAAATTAATCAACATGTTGGAACAGTGAGAAACTGTATGCTCCCCTTGTTGTTTCAGGATTACCTCACACCTGGGCTTTTGGAAGACTGCTGCTTGTGCTTTATGTGAGTGCAGCACTTGCACTGGAGCATGCTGGGCAAATGGCAGTCAGTGGTGATACCAAAAGTCAGAGATCCTCAGTAAAACAGCATCAATTTTCTTGGGCATTACCATACTTCTCATGAACTTTCAACAATCTGGCTTCTGTTCTCTCCTGTTGTTGATTAGTGCTATGCAAACTGTTGCAAAATACTCAATTATTGTCCTCATGCAGGAATTGTGCTTAGAAGCAACAACAATTCAGAGTGTCTTTTGCTTTGCAAGTTGGCCTTGTTCATGCTGCAGAGTTTGTGATGCTGCAACTGTGTTGGTGGAGTCCCCTTTGATGGTGCCCATCAGCTCCATGTTGCCTTAAAAGGTAGCATAATTATAGAAGGAACTTAATGAGCAAAAGCTCTTAGTTGCAACAGTATGAAGAGTTTTGTTGTCATAACAGAAGCAAAGAGGTGTAAATATTTTATGCCTCCAGCTGACATCCCTATCCTGGCAGAACTGCATGATTTGGCCGTGAGTTGTAGCTTCCTTCAGCTGGGGGCATAGTGACATGTTTTATCAACTCTGTCCCATCAGCTGTGGTTGCAAAGTGGTGCCTTATACTGGAATTACTGGACATGGTCACCCATTCTCCTCCCTTACACCACCCGTCCTCTTTGTTGTCCTGTTTATCTTTCTTTGGGAGATTAACCACGGGTTGTCTTTCTCACCTCTGTTAGCATCCTCCATAGATACCAAACACCATTTTTTTCCAGAGATGCCGTAGTAGATAGAATTAATTATTGTCAACTTGCAGTCAGCTTCAAAATCTGCTGCTGGTGTTTAGCCCTCCTTTATCATTCTTTTCAGGAGAAGGGCTTATGTGCCTGAAAGCTCATCTCTTTTCACTAGCTATAGTAGTCAAGTAAAGCATTACGTCAAACCTCAAGAGTCATCTTTCATAGATTTATTAACCACTGTGGCTACAACTGTGCTCTCACGGGGACATAAAGCCATTGCTCAGAGAAAACCTAAAGCTGAATGAGCCATGAAAGATTATGAAAAGAAATCTTTCCCTTCCATGTCAGGCTTTCTGCCCCATGCAAGCTTCAAGAGCATATGCTATTGATTTGTATTTTTCTGGGTTTCAAGGCATATTATTGCATATGTTGATCTACTTTTGAAACTATTTAGTCTTCAAGGGAAGTAGGATATTATCTCATCAGTAAGGTTACCTAAAGTTCATACAACTATTTATTTTTTCATGAAATAAGATAATTCTTATTGAAATCCCATGAATAATTTCAATAGTGGTGTTGATATTACAGGAACAATACGCATCATTTCTTCATCATTAAAATATGAAATCTTTTATCCTTTTACAGAAAACGTAACTGAAACGTGGATTGGGTTATTCAGTAATAATACCCCAGTTGTTTTCAAGTGGTCAGATAGCACCCCAGTGAAGCTGTCCAACTGGCACAGCCAAGAACCTAATACCTTTCAAAGAACAGGGCAACTCTGTGTTTCAGCACAAGGACCTGTAAGTTTTCTTTTCCTTTTGAAAGAACAAGACGGACACTCTTATTTCACCTCACAATATTTTATTTTCTCACTATGTATACATTTGTAAACCATGACCTGCAGTATGTCTTTGTCTTTTTATTTTTATATATTCAGGTTGAAATAAATATAATGTAGCCTTTAGAAACCACTATATTTTGCAGTGCTGCTGCACAGAAAAGTTAATCATTGTTTTTGAGGTTATGTTCAATTTAAAAAAAGGTTACATATGTAAAGCTTGCCAGATGGAAGCAAGCAAATATTCTTAGGTATTTTGATAAAGACATGGTAATTTAAAATCCAAGCGGTGTATATTATAATTCATGACTCATTAATTCCAGTCTTTAAAGCTTCAAGTTGATATTTTGAAAAATGGTCAACTGCTAATTCTGTGTTGCTATCAGCATTTATAACTTTTATGAAGCATCTTTCAAAAACAGGGAGTAGCATAGATCTACATAAAACTATAGAAGTTGACAGTGGTAAGATTGACCCCAAATCAGTCAGGTGTTGTAAGATTGGGAGTAACATTCAAATAAGCTTAGACTAGGCCCTGTTGAACCATGGCTTATGACAGACAGGTTTTTTTCTTAATTTGGTCATAAATGTACTTTACTTTTACAATACTTAAATTCACTCAGACCTGACTTAAGTAGCACTATAATTCAGTTTTTCAGTAAAGTAAATCTTGTGAAAGCATGAAAACTGTATCAAAAAGTGTTTTCTGTTGTTTCTCCTGTAGTAGGTCCAAGTTGCAATCTTTAATTCATAAATAAGAAAGCCAAAACAATTATAATGACCTGGAAAAGTCAGCTCTCATTTGAAGCAGAAAATAGGACTTTGGTAAAAGCCTGGTTTTAGATGCACAAAACTATATTTTACTGATTTTGCAAGTGTAAGCAAACAAATGAAAGCATAAAACACAGTAGTGGAAAAGGAGATTCAATATTGGTACATGTCCAGTATTCATAGATGTCTAAAAGATGTATCATAAAAACGCTGTAGTATTTTGAGTAAGGGCTGTTCAAATATAAACGTTAATCTTACAAAGAACTACAATAGATGGGAAAAAGGTTCAGTATATGATTTTGAAAAGCGTTCTGGCATGCCCATGGTTTTAGTTAATTAAAATGCATTACATCCCAAGGAGTGATTCAAAGAGACAAACTCCCTTGTATGATCATCAACAGGACTTTTCAGATCAGTGTTAGTAGAGGTAAGTGATCCATCTAAAAGTAAATAAAGGAATAGAGTGAGAAAAAATAGTCTGTTGCTTGTTTGTATTAAAAAGTTAAAATAGGAAGAGAAATTGTATAATATAACATCTGTGTATTACACATGTATGAGAATGAGTATGTAGAGAACATACGTTTTTTTTTTCCTTTCCCCTCAGGAGGGACATTGGAAAGTTAAAAAATGTGAAGAGAGATCTTTCTATGTCTGCAAAAAAGCAGGGGAATTTAATAATGTTTCTTCTGAGATGGAATCAAGTTGTCCAGAGGTAAGAGAATTAGTGTTTTTTTGTTTGTTTCAGAACCTCATTGATAAAACAGAATTATAAATAGAAGTGTAGAGTATATGGATGTAAGTAAGTAGATAGATAATTTTATTTTTTCATGCTGAAGACATGCATGTTTTGCTAGGAAAAATCTCATTGTTTGCCTTAAATATGTAAACTAAAATGTAAGGTAAGATTAAAAGCTTTCCCCAAATGCCTCTCATGGTTCGTTGCATTGTCAGCAGTTGTGACCCAAGTTCCTATTTCTTTCTAGATCAAAAGTGAAAACCCTTTTGTACGCCATCTGTGCAAATAATGGCTGTTATATGATGCCTCATCCCACACATGGTTTCCATACATTTAAAAGGAATGTCAGGGTGAAAAACAATCGGTTTCATTGACACGGAGAATGAACTCTTCCACTCATACATTAACATTCCTTTTACTTTCAAGCAAAAATGGGAAGGAGCACAGCTAGCTACCTAATAGGACATTACAATAGGTTTTCAGGCTTTTAGGCTTGACATTTTGCTAGTAATAGGTAACTCATTAAAGTATGATTTTATTTGCCATTGGTTCCTTTCCCTATGTATACAACAGTGTAAACAACAAACTTGTGGAATTTATGTTCTTAAAATGTTGTTATTCAAAACTCTGGAGAAGTTTTGTGAACCTCTTCTTTTTCTTTCAACAAAAATATATCCCCTCTGACTTCTTTAGCCTTTAGGTCATTATCTTCTTTTTTTTTCATTTTTTGCCTCTTTTCTCAGTTCAGTTAAATTGTAAGAAGGTGGAAGCTGAATTGTTTGGAGCTGGATGCTGTTTTTCCCCAAATGTACAGCGGTCAGGTCGAGCATTCTGGTCATATCATTACTGCTTTGTTCCCAGTTAAAAATTCCAAAATTCAGGATGATTGATTTCATTTGGACTAATGCATTTTATCACTCAAGGATGCCGTGTGTTAAAAGTGTTAAGAAAAGTTTGTTAAAGTCCTGACCATGTGAAAAAATGTGCTGAGCATCAGGACAGTTGTAGTTAGGAGCTGACAGCACTTGAACTTTGGGTACCTCACAGGACTGAGATTTAAGAGTCATTGGTCTTAAGTAGTTTGGTATTCTCTGGCAAGCTTCCTGTTCAGGATAAATTTCTGCTTGTTAATGTTTCATACCCTCTAGAAATATATAATGAACGCTCTTACAGTCTCTTGATTTCTATAGATTATTTTCTTTCTGATGTGAAGGAGTCATATACATTTAATCAAGTGAAGTCAGTTCTAAGCTTACTGAAAGTTGCATTTTATTTCAGACATTTTGTCTTGGCCTAATTTTCTAGGGCTAGCTCTTTATTTTATAAAGTTACACTTTTTTCTTTTTTTTTTTTTTCTGTTGCTAATCTACCCTAAACGTATAGAGTATCTATTGGTATTTCTCACATTTGATCTTTTGCTTCGTTAACCTTTTACAGTCATTCATGTTTGATGGTTGATACACTCAGGGAGCTTTGGCCTTGGGCATTATTATTTGTTTTTACAAAGCTTTATAGTCTTATCAGTTATTACTGAGCTTTTATCTCATGTTGATTTTATGACTTGTGAATTGGATGAAGTAGTCCTTAAAATTTTCTGTGGTTCTGCTGAGTGATGTTTTTGCAATATCAAGTTACAGCAGAAACCTACACTTCTGTCTTTTGAAGACACAAAAAGTGTTAAGCACTTCTTTCACTTAGCAGGTCAACTATTCTTTTTTTTTTCCTAGTTGGCAGGCTATTAGTGACAATAAATGTTGTATTGCAAAGGCCACATTCTCTAGGTAGTTTTTCCCAAAACTGAAATAACAGCTTTAGACATTTTCTTTAAACCAGCTTTTGAAACAGGCTGTGGAGTTGTCAGCTGTTTGATAATTGAGTTGGGAGTTTCTGTGTGCAGAACTGACAATATTGGTACTGGTAACAGTCTTCTACACTTTAATTAGAGCATTAAAAGATAACAGTATAGTACTAAATCAAGCATTTGTGTGTATGGATGTTGTAGCAGGAGAGAATTGCATTTTTGAGAAGAGAATTGCTATTAAAGCTATAAAACCTCATAAAGAGAAGGACAGCTGCTCAGAATAAGGGTCTATCCAGGTCGTGTTCTGCTTCCCACCAGTGGCCACAAGCAATGTCTGAGGAAGAGCAGAAAAGGGCAAACGTGGGTAACACAACCCCCAATTTCCCTTGACCTCCAACCATTCAGGGTATTTCCAGAGCCTTTTATGATTTGTGTATCTAACAGCCCACACTGGATTTCCCCTCCAAGTGCTTGTCCAATTTTCCCTTGAACTCATGCTAATTCTTTGAGTTCACAACATTACTTACTGATATCTATAAATCTGCTAACCTTTGTGTGGAAAAATGCTATTTTCCATGTTGAATCCACCTCCTGCTTGCTCAGCTTCGTTTGTTGTCCCCAAAGTCTCCTGTTGGAGTAGTCACACCTGCCTCTGTGGCACTCCTGATTTTGTACATGTGTGTTGTACCCTCCTTAAGGCATCACTTCTCCAGACTAAAGAGACCCAACCTGCTCGGTTATTATTTATGTGGATGCACTTACATATGTTTGGTCATCCTTGTTACCGTTCTTTTCTAACATCCTTTTTTGAGACTGGGGGCTGCAACTCCAAAAAAATGAGAAAAAATGAATTTTAAAGGACATAATTATTTTCTCTGTTCTCTCTCCCCTTCTAATTCTTAATGTTTGATCTGACTTACTAAGCTGGTGTTTTCATGGAGGGTAACCCCCAAATCTCATTCCTGTCTGGTAGGAGCAAGGTAGCTGTCCCTCACGCCACACATGAAATGATTCAGTGGGGACAGGAATGGTCCCCATAATATATCACATCGTATTTATCTGCACTGAATGCCATTTTGTTGACTGATTACTCAGCCTTTAAAGTTTGGAATTTCTCAACCTGTGCTTGCCCTCAATGCAAACTTACCATCATCTAGTTACTCCACAGTTGTTATTATTTTTAATAAAGATTAGTGTCAAATTTCTTTCATCCAGACTTAAGGCACCAAGAAAGCTTTCAGAGGAAGGTTATGAGGTGCCATTTGTTCCCAATTAAAATTTCGAAGAGGTTAGGATGATTGTGTTTACTTAATTTCATGCAATTCACTTGATCACTGGAGGACTCCAGCCGAATGGAACCAGAGCTTTGCTGTTTCTCACCTGCCCTCCCACAGAGCACTTGGGTGGCTGTGGGCCAGGCCGGATGATTTGTTGCTCTGACTGTTTGTATGGCAGCCTCTCCCACAGTTAATTCAATTTCTGACCTCTCTACCCTGCCAAAAAGGACAGAGAAGTGGTAATGAGAAGGGGAAATTTGTTGAGTGGCTAAACATGCCAAGAGTTGAACAAGGAAGAAACACACATGAGCATGCTGTGTGAAGGAGGAGGCCTTGTGTCACTATAGCTATTTTTTTAAAAAGTTTTTTCTGTAGTTGCCAGGAATGGTGTAGAGGGGCTTTGTAGTCAATACTTTAAACCTCTTCCACCCCCCAAATCCCAGAGTTTACATACATATTTCAATTTACACTTGAAGACAAAGGGCATATGTAATGCGTTTTTTTTTTTTTAAGCAACTTAACTGAATCTAACAGTGCAATGTTTACTTTGCACTTCAGACACTTCAGATATTCAATATCAGGAATGAGCTACCACAGCTATAAACCAGAGTGCTACTACATGCTTTGTGCAAAAAAGCTTGGCATAAGTCCCCAGACTAATTCAGTAAATCAAAGTATAAAATGCAAACAGAAGTACTGTGTGGAGGGAGTGCCTTTAAGTTGCCCATATCTGTGTCCTGCCCATGAAAGATGTTACTGCCTGTGTGTATTTAGCCAGTTTTTGCACAGTTTAAGGATTTCAACTTTCTTTTGTTAAATTCACCCACCTTTTCAATGACCTTGAGGGTAACTGCTCTGGAGCCACAATGGAAAGGAAGAGGGCTGTAAGGTCATGAGTGATGAACAGACAAACAACAAAAGGGGATCAAGTTTTTAACAGCTATATAATAATCTATAAAACAATGTTCATTTCTTTAAAGGGATGGGAAAGACATGGTGGATATTGTTACAAAATCGACAGTACCCCTCGAAGTTTTGAACATGCTTCCAGTGGTTATTTCTGCCCATCTGCACTTGTATCAATAACAAACAGGTAGTTAATCCTATCAGACAGTGTGAAGATGCTTCTAACAAGAGCTATTCTAACTTCAGAAAGCATTGCATGGCAAAAGATATTACTATTATGAAATAATGTTTGTGTGAGAGTTGAGCATAATTACTAACATTGGCGAGAATAAAAGGGTTGTTCTGCTTTATTTTTTAATTGAAAATAATTTTAATAAAAAGCAGTTGTTACTCTAGCTTTATAGGAATGTGCACACGTGAGCATGCAGGAATCTAAACAAAGCACTTTGTACAGAGGTGTGTAACATCTTTAAGAAATTTTACCAATGTACTTGGAAGCTACACTGAAAAATGACAGTGTGTTTAACTTTTATGATCAAAATCCTTAAAATTTTAATCCAAATCAGTTACTGTTTTATAAATGTTTTTATTTAGTTTTGCATTTTACATGAATCCTCAGAAAACCCAGGGGAGAGCATAAATGTATGAAGAGCATCTGACCTCTGTCTTCCCTTTTTTTCTATCTACCTATATATTCCAGCCTCAGCAAAGCCTTCTTCTCTTCAGATGTCCCGATGCTTGGGTTTTCTCTGATCTGTTTATGACTTACCCTATATGTTGGATTCCAATTAGTTTATGACATACTGATATATCAAATATATCTATTTTATGCATACCTTAATCTACACTTATTTGTTTTTTAAAAAATCTTAACAGTAACAACAAAAACAAACAAACAAAAAAGCCTTAATGAGAAAATCTTCCATCCCTTTAGGATAGGGGAAGCACTGTAACCACTCATGATCAGATGTGTAATAGCTAGAAACTTCAGGAAAACACGGGCTACCCAACATAAGGTTTTAAATTAATGGAAATTTGGCCTGTTAGGTGATTTCAGGATTGTGCAAAGTGAATACAATGGTATACTGCAATGCAGCAATAATCCTTACTAAGAGAATAAAGGACAAATTCTGGGCAGCTGAACTCAAACTTGAAAGGGAGCTAAGGGCATGCTGCACACCACTGGAAGCATGTGTTCTGTGCTTTTCTGTTTACTTGTTTTATTTTTGCTGGGTGTAGCCATCATTGTTTATTACGTTAGTTTCCAGTTCCAATGTGGGAGCAACAAAGGAAGATAAGTGTTAGTTTAGCTTAAGTTTTAATTACTGCTTAGCTTTGTTGCTCTGATGTGACAAATACAAAAACTTCTCAGTGTGTTGGTTGTAAAATATTCATTAAAATTATATTGGATAGAAAGAGTTGATACAAAAAGAGAACATGCAAATGAAATGAAAAAATAAAAGAAGTTCTCAGTCACTCTGTTACAGATACATTCAGATTTTTACATTTACATCATTCTTACGGTATTTAGCAGTTCTTTTCACAATCTGGAGGAAAAAATAGACAAGTTTTATAAGTCTTTATCAAGCTGAGAACTTTGACGTATATTTTCATAAGCTGATTAAATGTGCTTATAAACTAAAACATTTTTGTATAATGCTATACCAATTATATCTGAATAAATTACATTGAAGTGACAAGGGGCTGCTGTATGCAACCATTATTACTTGAAAAAGATCTAAATGTCTCATCTAAGTTTCTAAATGAATAAATTTCAGAAGGCAAAACTAATTGCTTCTGCAGTCAAAACAGCTCAGAACAGCTGGTGCTTTGAATCCTTCAGCTCTGATTTTTAGTGCCATTTTGTGTGTCCAGTTCTAATTAGATAATTCAGTGCAAAGACTTTGCTTTTCTTTATTCTGTATCTTTTTGTGACCCTACTATCTCTTCTACTTTAAAGACTTCCTTACTTTTATCTGTTCATCATGAATATATTCTGTTTTAACATTTTGTACCATAAGCATTGAGAGATTTCAATCTATGGTTCCTTGAATGTGCACAAATGCTGGAGAGGAAAAAATAAAAAGGAAGAAGAAGGAGGAAAAATTATGCTTGCTTTATACTACAGACTTCTGTGTGAAATTTACCACAGAATTCTATAAAGAAAATTCAATATCTTTTAGATATTTTTCTATTCTTGGGTGATTATTTTTTTTCATGATACCTACTTACCGCAACACCAATTGACCTATATTCTAACAAGCTTTTTGTCCTGATCATTTTGTTAAGGTTTGAACAAGCTTTTATCACCAGCATGATCCATAGCATGGTAAAATCTGAGAGAACTTATTTTTGGATAGGCCTGCAAGACCTTAACAACACAGGGGAATACTTTTGGCTAACAACAGATGGGAAGAATCACTCTGTGAGCTACACAAACTGGAACAAGCATCAGCCACGTGAGTAATGCACTGATTCAAAAAACAAAAACAAAACAAACAAAAAACAACAAAAACAAATAGCTTATGGGGAGCAAAATGCTATCACTACTCATGATTTGCCATTTTGCATTTTATATGACGAAGAGGGTATTAATTGTCTTCCATATATTTCTGGCAATAAGGACACTGTATGGAGGTTTATTTCTTCTTCCTCTTCAGTTTGCTAATACTTAGTTTGCTTGTTTGATTGTTTGCTATATAGTAATACAAAGGAAAACTTTACAAGAAAACAGAAATGAAAAAATGAAATAGCAGGTTAATGTACAGAACATTTGAACATTCATTCAAATATGACCGCTGATGTGGCCAAGGTTTTGACTCTTTAGACGACTAAAATTTAAGTTCTTCATATTTTGAAGCATAAACGTCTTAGAGATACCTGAGAGACATGAAAATACACTCCATTTCACTAATTTCTTCCAAGTTTTTGACTCTACATTTATTGCTTTACTACTGCAGTTTGTTAAAGTACTATTTTAAGTCACATTTTATCTCCTGCATTTTGTGAAGGGAATCCTTTGTTCGTTTTACAAGCTCAAGTCAGCCAAGACAGGCTTACAACGTGGTCACTGACCAGAGAACATGCTAGTTTTGTAAGCTCATCAAGATTTTATATAGAACTGGATGCCAATAAAACAGACATTTCACCAAAAAATCACAAAATTCCAGTGCTTTATTCCAACACTTGCTGCTTACTACTGTGCTTTAGGTCATTCTGGAGGATGTGTGGCAATGCGCGGAGAGAACCCTGTTGGTTATTGGGAAATAAAAAGCTGTAGGAACTTCAAAGCAATGTCATTGTGCAAGCAAAAAATCAATTATGAAGAACCTGAACCTACTTTTACAAGACGTTTGAGTTCCTGCTACTATGGATGGGAGTCAGAAGCCAACCTATTCAACTGCTACAAGGTAAGTGGCAAACTTGCATTCAATTTCTCAGATTCTGTATCAGTTTAGGAATAAACTGTTCCAAAAATATTTAAATAAAACATTTCTTCTACTTAACTGTTACCATTCTTCACTGCATTTTAAAGTGAATAAAAGTCTTAAGACTTCAATTGGAACTATGTTAGAAATATATAAGACTTTATTGTAGGAAAAGCTGCAAATAATATTTGATTTTTATTGGCTTCTGAAACAACTTGCTCTCCAAAATCAACTACATTTATGACGGTGTTTATTTTATTGCAGATATTTCACAGTGAAAAAGTTCTGATGAAAAGAACATGGGATGAAGCAGAAACATTATGCCAAGATTTTGGAGCACATCTTGCTAGTTTTTCCCATATCTATGAAGAGACTTTTCTAAACAATTTGTTATATACAATTTTTGATAGGTAAATACACTTTATTAACATCTACAAAGTTTATCTTAAATGTACTAATCTGTAAAAATAATGTATGATTTAAGGCCTTCCATGCTCTTTAATAGTATCTAAGGAAGTCACTACTCTTTACTTGGGAATTTGGAAATAGGTGAAAAGAAGTGTAATAGCAACACTGTAATGTAATTCTTTTTGAAGATGATCTCTGTAGTAGGTGTCAAATGACTATTGATATCAGTGTCTTGTGAGTTAACATGTCCTGCTGAACTGAAGGTTCTGCAGTTTGATCCTACTTTAAACATTTTCTTCTTTAAAATAAAATTTAACATTTTAGAAACAAATCTAGAGTTTACTTCAAGGATACTAAAATATTAATAGATGTATTACAGTATGATACCTTGACTTATAGAAATGAATACGAGTATTTGCGCTAATTAAAAAATAATCTGTGAAATGGCTAAGGAAAAAGTGTGTGAGAAGTATTTTTCTGTTCCCGTCACAGGACAGAAGAAAGACAATTCTGGATTGGATTTAATAAAAGAAACCCACTTTCTGGAGGGACGTGGCAGTGGTCTGACAGAACACCTGTAAATACATGTATACTATATATTTCAGAAACCTCTCAAGTCATATGTGCGCATCAGTTCCCCAAATCAAGCCACGTGAACTAACGAATGCTGGCCAGGAAAGCTCTGCTTTTTTCACATCCACATAGTACATTTAAAGTAATTGTTACAGTAGGTTTAACATTATACTACTATTAAAACAGCCTGTGCAAAAGAGTTGTACAACTGCAAAAGGAATTTAGTAGAATTACAAAGTTTTGTGGATGTGTGCTTTCCTGCAAAGCCTGTTGTGGTTAGCCCAAGATATGTCACACTGCATTGTAAAAGATTTCTGAACAAGCATGTGGATTTTGGAGCACACAAAAGGGTCAGTTTTTAAACTGTAATTAGTTTTCAGCCTTAAGGAACAGTGCCAGCTCTGCCGTCACTACTTAAGTAATTGCAGAATGAGTTCAAAGTTCAGTCATGTAAGGTGCTGAACCAAAGCAAAGGCTGTTAGGCTTGGACAACCACTGCTAATCATAGAATCCTAGAATATCCCGAGTTGGAAGGGACCCACAAGGATCATTGAGTCCAACTCCTGGTTCCACACAGCACCACCAAAATCAAACCATATGTCTGAGAATGTTGCCCAAATGCCTCTTGGCAGGCTTGGGGCCATGACCACTTCCCTGGGGATCCTGTTCCAGTGCCATGTCAAAAAACTGTTACGTTTTATAGCTATTCAACTTTTTTTACAAAGGTGGAGTGATTTAAGGTGATTTAGGATGGGAAATTGAACAGGACATAGCAAGAAAATGAGTATGGATCCCATTTTTAATATTTTACAACCATAATTTAGGTACTCCTCTAGTTCCGTAGTCTGGAAGTTACTTCTCATGTTCTTACAATGCGCACATCTCCATATCCTTCCTTTTTTTCCATTATAATAATTTTGAAATGCGTTATCTTGAATTTTCCCTGAAAAATAATGGCTGTGCTGTTTACAGGTTGTATCTTCATTTTTGGAGAGCAAATATGTTGAAGATGATTCAAGAAACTGTGGTGCATTCAAAGTAAATAAAACAGTCTTTCCTGCCCACTGCAATGAAAAACGTGAATGGATATGCAAAATACCAAAAGGTGAAATTTTAATTAACACACATTGCTTATTACACCCTTGACTTGTAATTCAGAAGAGACAAGAAAAAAATATCTAAAAGACTGCTTTTTGTCTGAATCTGGAGTTCTCCCCAGTGGTCTTCTGCATGAAATCATGGCAAAGCTACATGCAGCCATTAGGGTTTGTTGGCCAGTTACAATGACTTATCTGTGAAGGCAGGTTAAAAATGATTAACATTTAGTTAGCAGGAGTTAAACAAAGTCCTGATGTATAAATCACAGAATAGTCTAGGTTGGAAGAGACCTCCAAGATCACCGAGTCCAACCTCTGACCTAACGCTAACAAGTCCTCTACTAAACCATATCCCTAAGCTCTACATCTAAACGTCTTCTAAAGACCTCTAGGGATGGTGACTCAACCACTTCCCTGGGCAGCCTATTCCAGTGACTAACAACCCTTTGAGTAGAGAAACTCTTCCTAATATCCAAACTAAACCTCCCCTGGCGCAACTTTAGCCCATTCCCCCTCGTCCTGTCACCAGGCACGTGGGAGAATAGACCAACCCCCACCTCGCTACAGCCTCCCTTCAGGTACCTGTAGAGTGCAATAAGGTCACCCCTGAGCCTCCTCTTCTCCAGGCTAAACAGTCCCAGCTCCCTCAGCCGCTCCTCGTAAGACTTGTTCTCCAGGCCCCTCACCAGCTTCGTAGCCCTTCTCTGGACTTGCTCGAGCACCTCCATGTCCTTCTTGTAGTGAGGGGCCCAAAACTGAACGCAGTACTTGAGGTGCGGCCTCACCAGAGCTGAGTACAGGGGGAAAATTCTATTTTTATAAATAGCAATTCTATTCTCATATTTTTAGTTTGAAAAACTTGAGTTATACCTGCTGGAAGACGGTTGGTTTGCCATTGGCCCATTTTGCATTGCTGGCTAGTTTGCATTTTCCATGGAAAGTAGCAATGTTGCTAAAAATGTTAAAATTGCTAGGTGTGGCATTTATTTATTTATTTTTGTCCCTGGATGCGAATAGCAACATTCTTCATCTTTTTGATTAAATTCTCACCATGTGGGGAAAGTAATTTCAGTGCAGTATCTCTTCTCATTCTTAATCTGATATGTTTTAATTTATTTATGTATTTTTGCAGGTGTTAAACCAAAGAATCCAGATTGGTACATAGCTGGTATGAAAACCTTTTTTTAATTTTTTGTCACGTCTTGAAATACTATCATTTAAAAATGTAATTTAAGCTGTTGGTAAAAACTGTTTTAAGTTAAAAAATTTACATTATGTAACCTTGTAGGAACTTCTTATTGCTACAGAAGAAAACGCGCTGCTCTTTTGGTTAAGAATGCTGAAACCTAAGATACTGCTTAGGTTAGATAAAGGAATGTTGCCAGTATTAAGCACATGAATTTGATATTCTCTCAATAACATTAAAATTGCTTTTTTGCAAAGTCCAGGCAACCCTTTTAATATTGCTTCGTTAACACAGGATATCATATAAAGCCGAAAGTTGCTAATTATTCATTTGTTGTCATAATTTAATCTGTCAAATACAGTTCTGCTGCTAGTTGTGGGATATTGTCCTGTGACAGGTGGTTGGAAGCAGGCCACGTGAGTTGCAAAGAACGTGAATTGCAGTGAGGTTTTATGCCTGCACAGCTCTCACTCTTCTGCTTGTTTGCTAGAACTGCCGTGGTCATATTACCAAGGAGCAGAGTATCTTTTTCACGTAAATCCTACGGACTGGTACACCTATGAGTTTATCTGCGGCTGGCTTCGAAGTGGAATGGCAACAATAAATTCTTCTGGTGAACAAGCATTTATTGAAAATAAAATTAAGAAGGTAACAAAGACTATAATTTTAATAAATAAACCCTCTCACTTTTTTTTTTTTTTTTTAAACTGGTTATTTTCTCTTGCATAATTTGGGAAGTCTGATTACCTATTACTTCAGGTAGAATCCAAAAGACATTTTACTTCAGAAATAATTCTCTGGCTGTCTTTATTTTCCACATCCCTCCTTGGGACCCCGCTTAGCTAAAGAAGTCAGTGACATTTCAGAACCTGCAGAATCATTGTGCTAATGAGCAGGTCTATCTCCCTCAAGAGTTGTAAAAGGAGCAAAAAAACAGTTGTCTGCCCCAAAGTTATGAACGTAATTAGATAGACATGAATTCATATAAGAGAAAGATTTGTCTCACATGCATGTCCCACTTATCTTTTTCTCCTCCCACCCCTACATGACCAAGGGGATGCAGATACTAGCACAGCTGAGCTGAGTTCAAGTTTGCCCCTTATGACTCCTCAGTTGTTCTTGGGTCAGTTCTGCACCCAGCAGGGTTGATCCTGGTCCTGGTCCCACTCAGCTTCATAATTGCAGTCTGTTCCCATTCAGTGACTGGCAGCTGGTCTGGGAGCAGCAATGCTGTGAGTATATTAACATGAGGTGGGCAGTACATCCAGGTGTTTGAAACAGTCTTCATAGTCGGAATCTTCAACACCATGATTGGAAAGATTAATCCTGGGCAGTGCTGGCCAAAATGATTTCTGATTTCTGAATACCAATTTCCCTACAACTTAATTTAATCTAGAGCTTCAAACCCTAGTGATGTGTCCTTATGACCTTGGAAAATACGTCAGTTTTTCCTCAGCATATGTCAACTTGGGCAACATTCCCTTATTTCTGCAGCTTTATTTGGTCTCTCCTGTATAAGACACCTTTAATACTGGGGATATTTATATGGAAAAAGACACCTGCCTCTAAATTCCTCTCTCTGTAGGAAAGCAGAATTTCTGTAGAGCTACAGTGAGGTAACAGACTTGAAGTTGAGAAATAACTACAGAAGCTGATGAATTTCCAAGAAACAGTGTGTTTTCTTTTAGGTGTTCTTAGTAAAATGAAAGAAGGAAAACACACAAAAAAAACCCACCTCATATAATTGAAAAACTGTCTGCCTTACTGAAGGCAAAATCCTACAGTTGTAATGCAAAGGGATACCAAAGTGTAATAATTAGATCAACTAGTGCTGAGCCAGAAAAATTCTTGGCTTAAACTTATGTAGTTTTGCTTGCGTTATGTACAGCCTTCTCTGCTTTTAACATAAAATAAAAACACAAGGACAGTTGTTCTCTAGTAGAATGGTATTTTTAAGTTTCTAGTGAGTTATGTGTCATTTTTGTCTGTTACTAAAGTGATTTTGTATCAAGACATGATGAACTGGATTTAAATCAGCAGTTCATGGCAGAAATAGCTTACAGTAGAAGAGCACCATAACTGGATATAGCTGTCTTCATCAATGTCTACTAGAGACTACTGTGAAATCACTGTCCTATCTAAAATGGTATGCTTATGACATCAAAAATAACAAAGCTGTAAAAAAGGATGTATTTTTCCAACTTAAGATCACTTAAAATGGCTAATCGGGATGCTTCTTTAAAGTCATATTTACTTACAAGAGATTTTTCAAAAGCAGCTTCATAACTGAAGTAGTGGATATCGTAGCATTTGATGGTGAGAATGCCAAGTTTACTCCATTTGCATTTGAAATTGGGTTAACTTCAAGCTTCTTCTCAGAATATGACAGATTGAGCTATTTTAAAACCTGCTGCCTTTGGCTAAACTTTTGTAGTATAGCCAGGTGTGTCCTTAAATGCTTGTAACTAATTTTCTGTGGAAGCAGGAGTAAGGACGGCAATCACTAAAATATTAACGAGGAGTCTGGGTAGAATTTGTATGTGCTATTAGGAAACGGTAAAGATTTCTTCATATGGGATTTAAAACCACGTTTTTCACTACTACTGAAAAAATTATTATGTATGCTGAGTGCTATGATTAGAAAGATAAACTGAAGGACCAGTCAATATCAAACTAGACAGCATTACTTAGAGTCTGTTCTTTGTCCAAAATGTCAGTTTTTATTTTTTATTTTTTTATTTGATATCGCCATCTAAGCTGTTAGCTTATGAAATCCTAACTAACTCTAAGGGCTGTATGGCTGCCAAAATACGTGGGGCACTTAAATTCTTTATGGAGAAAAAGTAATGCCTCTAAATGGCCAGATAGCATTTACAGTGCCCTGTAACATTCATAACTCCTTTTTTCCCCTGCAGACTTTCCCAGAGACCCCCAAACTGTGACTCTTTGACTAATCTTGAAAGTGAAGGCTCCTTCATAGTTTAAATCAGAATCAAGTTAGCACAGCGGTAATAAGTGGCTGTTTGAATTACGTTATTTCTGTGAATTATCCATAATACTTTGCTTTCAGGACTGGAAGTCTAGAACCTTTCATGAGCATAACAATCAGTCTAAAAAGCGTGTCTTTGAATCCATTGTATGAGCTATAAGAAGTAATTTAAATACTCTTAGAAAGCATACTGGAAACATCAGGTCTATCTAATGCTCAGAGGAAATATTTGTACTTTATAATTTCAATAATTATCTACTTTAGTAGTTTTGAACCAAGACTGGAGTAATTGCCAGGGCAGATAGGCTGTAAATTCCTTAAATTGACAACCTAGTTGCATCAGCAGTCCAGTGGGAACTGGGGCCTAAGTCATGCTTTACCTAGATGAATAACCTTGCTGAAGTCAGGCAGAAGTAGTCCCATAAATTCACACAGGCAGGATTCAGCACCTGTTTTTCCATCTGAACCCAAAAGGAGATGCTATTTGTCTGAATACAAACAGGGTCTGGTTTTAGGCGTTTGTTAATGCTTTGATAAGAGGGCAACAACAGTTAAACATATGGCAAAACATTTTTTTTGTAGCTATCGAATAGTGATGTTCACTGGTGGATTGGATTGCATGCAGAAAATGCCAGCAATGAATTTCGGTAAGAGTTTGCTTCAGCTGCTCTGATTTATACTTGGCATATCTTGTTTACAAGCTGCCGTTCAGTTTGATGGACTAAAACTGTTTGATGACTGAGTGGGATATTCAAGAGACAACTTCAGCTTTCATGTAAATACCTTTCAGAATATATTACCCTTCATTTATTTCCATGTTACAGTGTTTCTTCTGAATGGGGTGCAAAAGATGAAAGCCAAAGGCTACCAGCCCATTTTTCATTTGTTTTAACACTTAGTTAATAAGTGGGCACCTTTCACCCTGTATCTACTTACAACACTTTTATTGGGGGCTGTATTTTTAGGTCAGGACAGGGAAAAGTGTAACTACAGTCTTAACATTTCTGTGCAGCTGGAGAGATGAATCACTAGTAACATATCAGAACTGGAATGACGGGAGACAACGAGATCTGCATAAACCAGGGAAAAGATGTGGCTTCATTTCATCACAAACAGGTTTATTTTATATTTCCTGTTTTACAGGAGTTTTGAATTGATTCTGTTGTTGTCCAAAGGGGGTTATGTTTTTAATTGCTTTCAAGAAGTGCAGTTTGTATTAACAATCTTGTTACCTGGTTATAGATTGCATAACTGTTTTTATGGTTAAGAAAAGAGCTGCAAAGTATCATGAATTTGCTCAGAGACAAGGTGATAGGGCTTAAAAGTATATTAATAGTTCTAATATTTTAATGTCAAAATATAAATACCCCAGTGATACTGAATCTTTAGTTTTACTTAAGAATCTATTATGTGGCACAGCAAAAAGTGTTGATGCGTTGCGGGTTTTCACAGTCACTTTTTTTATAACCAAAAGAGCCAGATGGACTGAGCTGCAATTTTTCCGACTTTCAAAAAATGTTTTTATATCAGCAAACATTTTTAAATACTCAGGTTTCTATCTCATTTTTGATAGCATAGCCAATCTGCTGAAGAATTTTGGGTACCATGTTTTGTTATCCAATGGTGCTAGCCTCTACATTGTCACATAGATCTTTCTTTTGCTACTGTAATAAATAAAGTGTTGCCAGTTCAGTGATTTTTATGATTTCTCAGTCTCTGTTTTCTGATCTGTGAGTCATATGATAAGGTAAACATGTCAGGTTCCTTGGAAGGAAAAAATACCCAGCTTTATATTTATGAGAAGAGCTGAAAAAAAGTAATCCAGTTGCACTCCTGTAATCCAAAAGCCAAAACTGAAAAGAAAAAAAAAGGGGGAAGAGAATCCTGCCCGCTCCCATCAGCTGGCCAACAGATGGGAGCAGGTCAGCAAATTGTTGAGTGCACTGTGTTCCACTGAAAAATCTGTTTTGCTTCTAAGCAGGTCAGCATTGGATGTCAGTACCTGCATCTTGCCAACAATTTTCAATGAAAGGAAGTTAAACTATTTTTATCTGGAAGACATCATTCCTATATGTTTCCTTTTTTTTATGTAATTGATTTTTGATTTTTTTTAAAAATGATGATATAGGCATATGTTACATGACTCAGCACAGAGAAAATGGTTTAATGTAATAAAATCAAACTGTGAATAAAAATAGGAGCCCCATGGACCATCTAGTGTACTATCACGTAATATGTCCAAATGTATTTGTTGTAGGATCTTGACTTGTTCAACCAGTAAAAGGGATACCCTTCTTAACAATATCTAAGCTAAAAATATGTTCTTTCCAATTTCCAGGTGAATATTTAACTCTGATTTTTTTTTTTCTTTTTACACAGGACTCTGGGGTGATGAAAACTGTACTGTTTCTCTTCCTTGTATCTGTAAACGTAAAATTGCATGGAAAATTGAGAAAGAGATTCCAAAAGACCAGAACCAACAAGGAATATGTCCCAAGGGCTGGTTGCACTTTGGATTCAAAGTAAAACATTTTTTCCTGCTGTTTGACTATTCAAAATGCATTCCACATTTACGACAGAAATTGGACTTCTTAAAGATTATTCAGTATTTGAAGACTTTCTTGGTTTTTGTAAGCAGGGCCCTTAGGTTTGTGAATACTGATATAGTGATACGAAGGTTTATTGCTGTTAAGTAGCTTTGTACACAGAAGTTGCCTTAATACAGTGTTAAATTTTACTTTAGTTCAAGGAAATGTAAACTTATTTATGCAAAAGCTTTCTAAGCATATTTAAACATATGCTATCAAAAAGCCTGTTCCATGCCTTTTCCCTATATGACAATTCTGTTATGGCCTAAAAACAGAACTCTTACCCCTTGGTGTACACAATGGTTGTCATCCTCCTAAAGATGTGGTTTCAAATAGTGTTTGTCAAAGATGCTTATAAACCAAAGCCTATTTGAAATTGAAGTTTCAAAGGCAGTCACTTCATTAGGCTTTTCTTAAACACATACATTCCGTAATGGTGACGTGCATTGAGGTGACCAGGCTTATCCCAGCACTAAAATGCAGTGACCAGAATGATAAATTTACCCTAGATCACATTTACTTTTAAACAAATAGTTTGAATCCAAGCCTAAGTGCAGCTGAACACCAATACCAGGAACATGGAAATGATCAGGACAGAAACTAATGAATAAATGACAGGACAGAAACTAATGAAATACGTAGTTTCAGTAAAGTGTGCAAAGTGTTTCAGTGGCAATGATTCAGATCCTAACTAGCCCACCTGGTGGTATCCAGGGGTTCTCAACAGGACAGGTTAGACACTGAAAAAGCAGGGAAGGAGACCTATGTCTTTGTGTGAAATGCAGTAGTACGCTACTGACCACATGGCATCATCTGAGGCTGTGGATCCAGCACTCTTAATAACTAGTGAGCAGTTTAAACTAGAGAAAAAACAAAGTAAGCCTTTTATTTTTTGAAACAGTGCTTTTTGATACAAATTCCGAAGGATCCAGACCACCTGAGGAGCTGGTACTCTGCACAAGCATTCTGCAGTAGATATGATGGTTCCCTCGCCTCCATCGAAGATGAACTGGAACAAGGTAGAATACTGGAATATTTTTAAATAAATGAAATTTCATGTTCACTGTGATGCTTTAGTGAAGTTTAATCTTGGATACAGATTTAGGAAAAAAAGATCACAAAAATCCCACTCAGGGTTCCACTGCTTTAAACAGATCAGTATGTTTTCTTTCCTGTTTTCCCAAAATATAAAGAATACAACATTGCACTGTTGTCAAAACAATCTCATTTTTATCCATTAATATTACTTAAAACCTGATCTATAGTATAGCACAAAGTTCTGGGCTGGAAATGTCAGAGAAGTGAATGCTAGCACATTCAGGAATATTTAAAATCCGTATTCACAAAAATCTGTGTTTGAATTCCATGCATTTGTAAAACCTTCTGTTGGGAGGTGGCAAGAATCTAATTGTCTGTCTTTATTTGAGAAGTATTTCTTTTCACTAAAAATGAAAAAAGTTTTTTCAATGATCCAGTACCCCGAATAAAGTTGTAATCCAGTTTAAGTTGTTCGAGCTACTGCCACAGTTTCTGGAAGACTTATTAGTTAATAGGCTAGCTCCTGACCCAGCTGAAGTTAATTAGTGTTACTGAATTTATAGCTAGATGACAATGAAATGCCACTCATGTTCTTACTTTCTAGTAAGTAGGTAATGCCTTTGATTGGTAGTTTAATTTTTCAGTGCTTTAACGTGTTGGAAGAGACTTCAGCCAAATGGTTACCAGTTTAATGTATTTGATATTTTACTTCTGTTTCATTTTTCAGCTTTCATAACAATGAATCTATTTGGACGGAAAACGAGTGTTTGGATAGGCTTCCAGAGTGACGATTATGAAAAGTGGGTGAATGAAAATCCTCCAATGTATTCCAATTGGTCTCCAATTCAAGCAGTGCATGTGAGTATTTCTGAGGGTTTTAAGGACATTGAGCTGTTGTTTTGGCTGTAATCATCACAAATGCTCCAAAGACAAGGCCTAACTTGTTATAGCAACTTCGTCTTCTCTTAATTTCTGCAACTTCAAACAACTGTGAGCACAATATTATGAACATAGCTAGAGATTGTAAAAAGAGCACCATCCAGACAGTTATTTATGTAATTTATGGCTGTAGTCCCATTATTTTACAATTTCAGTCAAGCACCAGGGTTTAAATTATATGGTTGGTATCTTATACTAGGTCTGAGCAAAGTTTATGAATAATATTATGGATTTCATACCTTAGTATATTTTCTACACCAAGTTAGCTATTATTTTGGTTAATGTTTTAGTTCGTTCAGTGCAAGTTTGCAACACGTTTTCCTATGAGGCTATTATTCCAAATAGTATTTATGTGAATGTTCATTGTTCTACCTAACTATTTATAATAGTGACTTTCAGCTAATTATTAATTACATCTTGTTTTACATGGTGTCATTTATAATTAATGTAAGATTATGTGTTGATTGCAGAGACAGCGTTATAATAGTGCCAACGTTGAAGAGCAAGTTCCACTTTGTACGCTGGTATCAAATAGCCCGAATTTTTATTTTACGGGAAAATGGTACTTAGAAAACTGTGAGAAAAATTACGGGTTTGTTTGCCAAAAAAAGCAGGGTAAGAATTTGTTTTGGTTTGCTTCTATTCTCATTTGTTCTTGTGTTGAATTCCACTTTATTCACTTTATTTTCATCTAGAAGCAGCTTGTTAGAGGTGTCTGTAAAACCAGGAACATAAAAGATTTTTAAGGTAGTTTCACTTTGATATTTCATCAGACTAGCTTTACACTATTTAATAAATCAATAGCTGTAATGTTGAAGTAATTTCTCAAAAAAAATTTTGCTGTTAAATTTTGTTCCTAGCTTTGAGCTACATATCATGATCATGGATTTAAGACTAGAGATGAAATTTCATGTTGTCTGTCATTGCAAGCAGAGTGGCAGCATGAAATTACAAAAGGATAATTTGGATGAAAATATTTGTTGTTGTTGGACTTGCAGTCTCGGACCAGACTAGAATCTAGAAGATGTATTTGTGTGAACAGTGCAAGCCAATTGTGGCTGATCAGTTGTAGCTTGGCTTTCCTTCTTGTGCTTTTCCAGTTCTGTCGCTGTAACGTCCACTTGCCAGAAGCAGCAGGTTTTCACAGGGAACACACGTTGTTTCGCTGTGGTTTTGCTCGATCTGAGTAGCAGAGCTGTATCGTTCATTCACTAGAAGTTAGGGGAAGTGTGCATCTGGAACTGAAATTCCAGCTTGAGCCCTCGCTATGTTTTGCAACATGATACCTAGATTTAATGAGAGGTGGTTTGGTGCAGTGAATACTGAAAACATGCTGCAGCATGTTACCAAACTGGCAAAGTGTGCACTCAAAGGCAAGGCAGAGCTGTCGTCTGAGCCTTTGTGGAGCATCTCTGGGGGCTGTACTGGATGTGGTGGTTGTTTTGTATGGCTCAGCTTTATCTGTCACCTCATAGTTAAGCCCTAAAGAGGAAGTAGCTCCTGTGGCTCTCCCCAAGAGGCTCAACAGAGTAAATAGAGCAAAACAGCACTCTTTGGGCAGAACAGATGTGGCTCTTGCAAACCATAACCATGTTTGACAACATTTATTACAAAGCATAGTTGTGGGGTGTGCAGGAGTGATCTTGCATGCAGTATAGGGGAAAAAAAAATGCATTTTCCTCCTCAGATTGGTTTGTGTTTATATTTTCATCTTAACCCCCTTACTGCTGCTCCAAACAGTCAGAAATGGCTTTAAAAGGCTGTCCAGGAGGGAGCCTGCCAGGAGGAAGATGGGAACTAGGCTCTAATCTCGCAGTGATGCTTGTGTTAGGACTATGTCAGCATTTTACTGCATTTCCTGATTTAATTTTTTAAGCAGTGGCACACACTGAAAGCTGGAACAAATCAGAGCGCTTCAGTTAGCTCAGGAGCAGAACTTTTTCTGCTTAGAAATCTCAAACTGTAAATGATTTGTGGATTACAAAGAATCAGTTAACTTACTTCTTTAAGATGCTTGTTAACACTCCTGTTAGCTGTAAAGGAAACGGAATTTATAAACACTCCACATCTTAGCGAAGCAGCTGTTTGTCATCCCCTCAGTTGTGTCTGTACAATTATTTGTGAGTCCAGGTATTGTGCTGTGAACTGAGCTTGGAAAAGATTACAAGTAATCCTCCAAGAAAGAACTGCTCTAAATTACATGCAAGGAGTCAGGGTTAAGAGCATGCTGCAGCCCACATCTGGGATATGGCCAGATCCCGTGTGATTTCCTGCAGACTTTCAAAGGTTCCACTCAGTGGAACCAACACCATCCAGGTTTTTCTGTTGGTACGCATTATATTCATTCGCTCCTGTCATGACTTTTGTGATATGATGGAATTTCAGATACTGTTCTAGTAGAGAGCTGTTTTTTTGTTTGCTGTGCCTTCCTGAAATCAAGGGGTTTGTAATCTTCAGATTTGTTTTTAAGCATAGTTTTAATTTTGTTATGAGTTGTTCCACTGTGTTCAAGTTGTCCATTTAAAAAAATAATCTTTTTCTGTTTATAACAGACACATCCAGGCATGTCATCAACGCATCTGAAATGTACCCTGTGCCAGATACTTTAGAG
The DNA here is from genome assembly GCF_011077185.1 of Oxyura jamaicensis. NCBI lineage: Eukaryota > Metazoa > Chordata > Aves > Anseriformes > Anatidae > Oxyura > Oxyura jamaicensis. The sequence goes on from NC_048899.1 coordinate 22,925,853, forward strand.
TATGCAAACAGAACATATAACCTAATACGTGGGAATTTTACGTGGTCTGCAGCTTTAAAAACCTGCATGGCAAATGGTGCTGAGTTGGTCAGCATTGCAGACCAGTATCACCAAGCTTTCCTCACAGTCATTGTGAATCGGCTGGGATACAACCACTGGATCGGGCTGTTCACTGCGGATGTGCGTAATGGATTCATTGTTTACGTGTTTGTTTTTTTCATTAGCAAGCTAATAAGCTGTGTCATTCACTAGAAGTTAGGGGAAGTGTGCATCTGGAACTGAAACTCCAGCTTGAGCCCTCGCTATGTTCTGCAACATGATACCTAGATTTAATGAGAGGTGGTTTGGTGCAGTGAACACTGAAAACAGAAAGCCATAGAAAACATTAAAAAAAAAAAAAAATTATATGTATTGTAGTGTTAACATTCAAATTACGGTTCACTTTGAGCTGCTTTATGGCCCAATAATCACTTGCACTTGATGACCCAAATACTCACCCACCAAACAGAACAGCAAGTTAGATGTAGTTTGTGGTCTTCTAGAAATAATTCGGGAGGGTCTTTGGAACTGCCATTTGTTTATAACCCAGCCGTAGGAGGGGTAGAAGGAGCTCTGGTCAGGATGCCAACAAAAGAAAAGGCATTTGTGTGGTGGTAAAGTATATCAGAGGAATAATGTAAAATTTGGTTTGGCAGAATGGGCTTAACTTTGAATGGTCGGATGGGACTCGGTCCTTGTTCACCTTCTGGGAAGATGACGAGTCCCAGGCCTTTGGCAGCTGTGTGTATATGGATACCTCGGGGCACTGGAAGAGCGCAAACTGTGAACGACTTCTGCAAGGAGCAGTCTGCCATGTGCCACCTAGTAAGTGGGAGTTAAGTTCTATATTAAATCTTCACAGCTGCAAATATGTGTAGGGGCAGTGGAAGTATATGAAAGGAAATTTATCAGTTTGAGGTTAAGCAATGCTGATACTTTATTCAAAACTGAAATAATTTTTTTGGTATTTTCTTGCTGTATCTCCTATTTGCAAAGCCTTTTTTTCCCCATAAAATATTGGCCATCAGGTCCAGTCCATCTGAAAATGGAAAGAGAACTGCCATAGTAGGAAAGAAACAGGAAAATTACTTTCTCTCTTCAGTGAATACTATATTAACTGAGAAAAATGATTATTGTTAATAACCTAGCTTGAAGGGAAATAAATTCAGTTTATTACAATTAACTGTCGAATGGGAAAAGAGAAGTATTTAGTGCAAAGTGAAAAATAAGTCACATCTTCACTGATTGCACGTAAAAGATATTGCAACTTTAAAAAAAAAAAAAAAGGGGGAATATAATTTCCTGTATCCTAAAATACATTTAGTTTCCTCAGAGCTCTGTCAATTACCTGGTCTTCATTTGAACATAGAATTCAGGTCTGGAACTGCACTCAGCCCAGGACTGCAGAGTCCTTGGCAGCATCCAGCTCTCCGAATTGTAGTCACCCTGACTCAGGGAGGCTCTTTGGCACAGTATATTGTACACTGGAGAGGCTGTCTGCTGCACTCCAGTGGGAAGCTCTTATCTGCCTCTGTGCCATGGTATTTGGCATTCAGTTATCTTTGTGGCTTTGTGGAGAGAAGCTCTGCAGCCCCTGGAAATCCTTTGGAGATGCTGGGCGGCCCAGAGTGCCTGCCGGATGCTCCTTAACTCCCTGTGCACATCACTCTGTATTAGATAAATATCCTGCTATTACTGTGCAAGCCATCAAGGATTTTCATCTGGAGTAAAAGCAGCTTTACAATTCTAATACAAATGTATACAGTCACTAGATTTTCACTTCGAAAAACAGAGACATAACAGAATAACATACTTATTAGCATTATTCCAAAACAGTGTGTGGTATGTTATATTAATGTGTATGTTGTGGTGCCAATAAAGCTGTGCTGTTATTTCTATCACAGAGAAGAAACTCACTAACTATAAAGGCTTATGTTCAGAAAAAACTGTTCCCTGGATCAAATTCAAAAACAGTTGCTACAGTTTTACCACAGTTCTCCAGGGCACAAGTTTTGATACTGCATATGAAGTCTGCAGAAATCAAGGTAAGTGATTATTTTGTAGCTATAAAATGTCATCATGATATCTTAAAAACCCACGTTCTTCTGAAAATCACAGCGTGTATTTTCTCTAGTGCAAGGTAACAACAGTGGAGCTCATAAGCCTACAAAAACGGAGGCTACGTACATCAAAAAATGTTCCTTTCCACATGAAAATACTGATTTCTGGAATAAGACACAAAACGTATTTCTTCCCGTCAAAATTGTTATAAAATGATGTGTGAAAAGTTTTATATCAACCTGAGCATTTTCACATTAGTTGCAAATTTAAGAAGTTATGATGTATAACCAGACATTTCAACCTTTTCAATTAAGGTTCTTCATATTAACTTCTTAAAAAGCAATGTTACTTTTTAATTTCAGGAATTGTTTGAAAATCTGTTTTGTGTTTAATCTGCAGGATCTAATCTTCTGACTATTCAAGATGAAGATGAAAATGCCTTCATTCTGGAAGAATTGCACAGTTTGGGTTATTCTGTGCAAATGGTTTGGTTGAACATCCTGCATGTTACAGATAGTAAGTTTTGGGTGGAAGAGAACTGAATGTGAGAATACGGATTTTTTATTTTTTTAAATGCTGGTACAAGCCCCTTCCGAAGCAGTATTATCTTTTGAACCTTTTTTCACTGTTTATTACCTGTTTGTTGTATACCAAAAATTTTCTGTAATCATTACTTAATAGGTTTCTGAATAGTCGATATGTATGCATGTGTGTGAGGGCCTTTATTTGCTTCTTAAAGAAGCACTACAGGCTATCTTCTGTATCAGCTATGTAGTATATTTTTAAATTCTTAAGCAACAAAAAAGGATGATAATAGCCAAGCAGACAAAATCCTGGCATTCCTTTAATACAGTATTATTTTTTTTGTGTGTGAAGGTAAATCCAACTGAAACACAGATGCTTATCAAAGCACAATGACATTTTATAATGATTTATAACTTCTGCCCTTAGATGAGACAGTCTCCTGGTCTGATGGCTCTCCCTTAAATTATTCTAACTGGGGCATCAGAGAGCCTGAATTTGATCATCTCAAAGGGAATTTCTGTATCAGCCTGAGGACCACAGATGGTATATGGCAAATATCTCCATGCAGAGAAAAAAAGGGATTTGTATGTAAAATGGATGCAGGTATGTGCTTTCATAGAAGCAGGCGATCATGTCCTTATAACCATTGTTTATGTGTTCCTTGTTACTTTCTCTTAGTTTTTATTTAAATAATTGCATTGTTTTGTACTAGAAAAAATATCTGTGAAAGAACAAACCAGGCAGGGTAACCTCCCTCTGAGGGACCTGTGCAGCCTTTTTGTTGCTGCATGCTGCAGTAGGACTTTCTTCTGGATGGGTGCGCAGAGAGCCAGGCTGAGCTCCACAGACCACACAGTATGTGCACCTGCATGGATGTGAGCGATGGGAAAAGATATCTGCAAGAGACCTCAAGTGTTGTGAGAGCTCACCCAAAATGCCAAAATCACTGCAGGGACCAATAGCTCAAATAATCCACAACTGCACTCTCCTGTTCATGCTTTTGCACATTCTAAAGTGTCTAAGTACTGCTGTTCATCCTTGCCACAATGTCAATTCCTCTAAATTTAAGATATTTTAGGTAACGCATTTGGTCATGTTTAACTTGGCCTGTTGTAATCCTATTGACGTGAGTGAAGTTAAACAAAGAGCAGCCTGCTCTGGTATGTTTTGGGGCAGATTGTCTTCTGAGTATCAATGTTACCCTGAGTATATATACTAACTTTTGTTAGTTCTGTCAATAGTTTTCTGACTGTTCTGGATTCTATTTCAGATATTGATGCAACAGCACCCTCTGAAAAATGTAAGTTCCTTCTGGTCCTTTCTTAATTTTTGTATGGAGTAATAATATGTTTGGGGTTGATATTTTTTGAGATTACTTTTTAATTGTTAAACCAGTGATTTAAAATGCATATCAAGAGTGTTTTATGCAAAATATTTGTATTTCTATATTTTGAATAATTTATAAATGTGACTATATTTGCATAATAATGATTTCTGTTCTTCCATTTCAGCATCATACCCTGGGCTTGCAGCTCTGGCTGTTCTTGTAACATTAGTGATGCTGGCTGCCATTTCCATTTTTTTGTGGTGCCTTTACAAACAGAACAACAGACTTTTCAGCAGGATACTGTGGATTAGAAATGCCTATTTTCCACAGATTAACGCTGATGTTCCTGCTTTGGAAGAAAGCATCCTCATTTCTGATTTTGAGAGAGATGACAATTAATCTATCAGAAGTAACAAGCAGTCAAGTCTTCAGTGTTAAACTCCACATCCTACAGCATTTTTCTTTCCATAAGCCAGTTGCAGCTCATCCTCTCAGCCATCAGCAAGGACACCTAAATGCTGCTGGAAGGAGCGGTGAGAGGAGTGAAGCAGCAGCCACTGCTCTTTCCTTCGTTTTGAATTTGTTGCAGCAAAGTTTCTGAACAGTTTCTGTGGTGAACAGTGAGGAGCTGAGCACCAGGCACATCTGATCGCACCAGCACCAAGCCCAAGCTTCCTCAGTGGCAGAGGGTCTGTGGCCCCTTCTCAGGCGACCCAGAGCACGTAATTCTGGAGAAACCCTTGCGGCTTTGCTAGAAGCGTGCAGTGGCTGCTGTGCTTGGACTGCTTTGGCTTGGTGGCAGAATTTGATGAGGATGCACAGAACCGTGGAGAAATTGGCTTATTTGGGAAAAGTGGGAAACTGAAAACACTCCCGTACTACAAACCTCAAACCACTCATGTGGAGCAATTGTGTCCAAGCCCCTGAGCAGTGGGCATTTCCACACAGCTTCTTCCTTCGGGAACGTTTGGGCTTTTGTGCTTTGTTTTTAAATGTTGCAGAAGCTGCTCATGAACCAGCGTTAAAATTTGTCCTTGAATTTAGGAACTCTGAAGCATATTCCAAGGATTATAAGTTAGTTCTTTCTAATACCTATTGCATCCGTAAAATGAAGAGTTAATTTTCAGGCAGTGGATCCTTGCCAGGTGGATTTCCAAGCCTGCAGAAAAATGAAGTGACTTTTGATGTGGGAATGTCAGAGCTGTGGTAGTTTGGCCCATGATGTTTAGTTTACGTTATAAAATATATTAGGCTAGAGATACAATGATGTATGGACTTTGTCATCCTAAAGTTAATATATTCAGTAGAGATGTTTCTGGTGCTCTGTTAGAAAACAATGTGATCTCTCACCCAGGTTATTTCAGAAATCAAATCCCATCAACCTCTTCTAAAGACACTTTGGGTCAATATCCATTAGAAGAAAAATACTGTTATGAGTCTTGTTAATGTTATAGTAATAAATGGCTTTGGTGTTCACCTACGGTATTACTGCAAGCAGTATTTATGTGCACTCTTCTGAGACTCAGCTCTCCAAACATAAGGAGAATATGAGGGAGAATCACATCTGCAGTTCCCAAATGATGCTCCTCTCTCTAGTCAGAGAGTCTTGTAATCCCAAAACACACCCTCAAAAGGCTGCTTTTCACTTTTAGTTGTCATACCAAGGTGCTAATGAAGGAATGAGCTTGCACTGGCCAGTTGTTCCCCCGAGGCTGGTGGCTGTGCAAGACCCAGTTTCAGGTTACAGTGGTCCAAAGTGGACACGCTGACTCCCTGGGGGACTCCCAGACCCTACCCAATCCTCCAGCCACTTCTGTGAAAACATCTGAATGGTTTTTGGAGGATTTTTAATTTTTATTGCAGAGTGGAAAAACGAAATGTTAGTCACAAAGAGTTACCTCAGCATGTAATTATTGTGCCTTCAGTCATCTCTAAAAGCTGCTGTGAAGGGCTGTGCATGTTGTTGGGTCGGTTTGTTTGTTTGTTGTAAGGTGACTCATTCTAAGAATTTTGCAAGAGCCCTAAGATGGAGACACATTTTTGAGAGTTTAGCAAGCAGCCAAAGCCAACTGCAGTGCTTTTATTTAGTATTTATGCATGTACAGAGGAATGTATGACTTCCTCTCAGATTTCACATGGCCAGTTCTATAAACATTGCAAAAATTGCCTTTTCATGTCATAATTATGTCTAGGGTTATATTTTTCTTAATTAGTTGATACATAGAATATTTCTGTGCTGGTTTACAGAATTCAAGAAACGTGGCCAGGGAGGCTAAGATGCATTTGATTCCAATACAATTTTCATCTGACTTTTTGAAAAAGCTTCTGTGGCTGTAACTATTAGATGTTCTTATTCTGAGCTTTTTCTGTCAGGGGATTTTTCCATCAGTTTTTTTCATCAGAAAAGCTAAATAGCTTTTCTCTGTATATTTTGTCTTGTGGTTTGACCCCATCCATTAGTCTTCAGGAATGTTTTAGAAGCTTGGCTGTGGATCTGCAGATTTATGTATGGGACTGCTTGTATGTGAAGCCCACTATTACAGGTTGTGCACTGCAGCTTTTGAGTGTAGTTGCCAAACCATTTGCGAGTTGTATGTATGAACTGTGATAGCTTCCACAGGGCTAAGTTTGCAGTAGCTCACATTTAAAAAAAAATAAAAGATTGTGACCATCACTCCCTTCCCCATGAGAATTTCACCTATTTAAATACAGTTGGAGGAGCTAAAACCAACATCTTTCCTTCATCACATTCACTGACACGTGTACTCACAGCCTTCTTACAGCAGCTAAGAGAGGTTTGCAGGATGCTTTTTGCTTGCAGGAGTAAGCTGGGTCACCTCAGAGGATGTGCCATCTATCAGGCTCTTACAGTGTTACCTAGTTGAGCATACTCTGTCAGATTTTGATGTTAATGAAGGTGTATATTTTTTTCAAAAAACTTGACATAGGCATTTTATCAATTTTCCTTGAAGTCTGTTGTAATCATTTTTAATATATTTGAAGGGCAGTTGTATAATATAAATAACCCTAACCTCAAAATAGTGATCGTTGATTAACATAGACTATGATGTATGTGGTCTTGCATTAAGGGAAAAATAGTTCAAGCAGTGTTTTCTTCATGCTTTGAAATAGTTCTGAGGGAACAGTCCTGTAAATATTTATTTTAAAAATCTTTCATCATTTAACTTTTCTAATTGCAAGTATTATTCACTCAAGAATGTAACTGTTGATTGCTTTGTGTTCCTTGTTCTAAATCTAAGAACTTTTTTTTTATGGTGAGAACAATTATTTACTGGAGCAACCTCCCCAGAGGTGTGGTAGAGCCCCCAGCACTGAAGGTTTTCCAGATGTGATTGGACAGGGTGCCAGATAATCTCATCTAGGTTTCCTTCTGCCATAAATGTTTGAACCTGCTGATTTTTTGAGGTCCCTTCCCATCTGGGTTGTTCTGTGATTCTATGGATTTTGTCATAGCTCTCCTTTGTTTTCCCTTAATCCAAGATCTCCTACCCTGTTCCTGATCAGAGTATGTGGTGCCTACGTTTTGATTGCTGACTGTGATATTATTGGCAGTGATGTTCACTGTATTATTTCAACTGGAAAATTAAAGTGTGAATAATAACTCTCCGTGCGGCAGTTTTCCTTTCCCCAGCTTTAATTAGCCGCTAGGCTTTAGTGTCTTCTAGCAGCAGTTCCCAGGCTTTGCACCAGGTTATCCTGGCAGAGAGGGACAGCTTGCAGCAGGCTCCTTTCTGCCTACCTGGCTGGACCCAGCAGACCCACAGGTGTGTGGTGGCTCCAGCGTTCTGGAGAACACTCCAGTGTTCCCCAGGGCATGAACAAGGGTGTCCTGGGACCTGCATGCAGGAGGTGCTGGGAGGGGGAAGGAGCCACACGCTGTCAGTAGATACAGTGGGGGGGAGCACATCAGTGGGGGGGAGCACATCAGTGATGCGCAGGTATTCTCCCAGCCTAGTGCCCTGCAGCTGGAGAGCCAGGGCCTCCATGGGGGTGACAGGCTGGAGGAATTTTCCTGCTGGACTGCAGAGGCTGTGTAGTTTGGGATCCGTTCATTTCTGCCACAAGCAAGGTGGAAATACACAGAGTGCAGAGCAGTAGCTTCCGTTGTAGCACTGAAGTGTTGCCCATGTCTGAGAACCAGGTTCACCAGAGCCTGAGCAGGCAAGTGAAGGTTGCATGTTCCTCTGCTGTGCCCATTTCTTTGAGTGGGTTTATTGAGAGGGAATTGTTAGACATTTTCATACCACTCCCATGATTTGGAGAGGAAGAGTATCCCCATGAGAGATGGGTGTATTTAGGCCAGCATATAACAAACCTGGTCTGCCAGATAGTAAGTTTTGAAAAAACGAAACAAAAAAAAAGAAAAGAGAAGAAAAAACCACATGCGTATTTTTGCAGACTGCTTCAGGAGAGTATTTACCTCCTGGTCCCTTAGGCAGCCCTTGCCATGCATCTGTGAGGAAAGAGATGTGAGATGCTGATGAATTTGTTGCATCCTGGCTGGACGGGAGGCTGCAATAGGAGCGTATGTATGTGTGCTGGACAGGTCTGGCGTGACCAGGAGAAGCAATGGTTGTGACACAAGGCTGGAAGTGGGCAGTGTGACTCCTAGGCTTAGCTCTGTCCAGTTGTGCCTCTCATGAGCAGCGCTCTCCTGCTATGCTCAGGGAGCCTACTCCCTTCCCCAGCCTTTGCACAGGTTCTCACACTTCTGTGACGAGAGGCTATGGGGCTGCCTTAATTCTGCACTGCGATCCAGAGGGAGCGTAAGGAAGAATAACTTTGCACACTGTATGAGACTTGACCAGCTCTGGTTCCCAGGGTGCCACGGCACAAAATCCCATTTAATTTAGCCTCCTACATTTTTCTTCCATCATGTTGCCCCTCCGTTAGCTTAATAACAAGCATCCTCAGGCTCCTGTAATAACAAATCCCCTGTAATGAAATCCACAGCATACCCTCCCTCCAGGCCATTTATATATAAGCAGGCTTTTTTGGTGTAAAGCTAAATTACGCCCATTCAGCAACTGGGTTCAAAATCCTCAGCTCCCAATAAAAAGGCCTCTTGCGCTAGAATAATATTTCCTTTGGTGATCAGCGCGGCGTTGATGTGAAAGCCCCGAAGAGCCGTGCTGATGTCCGGCAGCCTGGGGCAGCCCCTCTGCGGGCAGCCGGCAGGAGCAGATCGCCGGGCCGGAACCCTTGGCCTTGGTGACACTGCACGGGCAGCTCGGAAACGCGGTCCCAGCCTGGCCAGTAGGTGGTGGTGGCACACACACAGCTGACAAAAACCGTCTGAAAGTCACAGGGATCTGCTCTGGATCCTTCCGAAGATTAATTAAATGGGTAGCAAAACTCCCAGCTGTCGGGACTCTGTAAATAGAGGCACACAAACCTGGCTGCTGCAAAACTGCTTTACGATAGCTTTTCAAATCCCAAAGCTCGTTCTCAGAAACTTGAAAGGAACGCATCGAAATGCTCAGAATGGGGTAATGCCAGACTTTTTGTTGGTGGGTGGGTCTGGTTTTGTTCGGGGAGTGATGGGAAAAAGCCACCTAGGCTCCCGAGTATTAAAGAGATAAGTAAATGTGTATTTGTGGTATGTTTTGGGTTTGATCCTTTTGATGGAAAGGTAATTCACTGAAAATGCTAAAGCTGGGTTTCTTTACAGTAAATGGATTTGTTTTAATACTTCTTGACTATTTTGATGCAGAATTTTACTTACTAGTTTATGTAGGTAAAGGGAAATGAAGATATAAACAGACGCTTTAAATCCATTGCATAAATAACCACTGCACTGTTGCAAGCAGATTTTTTTCTTCCATTTCTCAACTAATGCTCCAAGTTGCTCAGACCCTAGGAGCTGCTGATCCCTTTCCATACCCATTATCTTTATGCAGGATGACGATGATTTAGATTCTGGTTTTAGAAACTGCACTATTAAGAAGAGCATTGAGGAACATTTTTAATAAAGTCTCACTTCCATGCCTGTTTTTATAACCTTGTTCCCTTGTGCGGCAGCTCTCCTATGCTTTCTTGATCCTTCAGTGACAAAGCACATACGGGTGTCTGAGGCAACCGGCTAGACTCAGTGTGCTGGAGAGCTTGCAAGTAGCGCTGCAGTAATTTATAAGCTGGTTCTGAACTGCAATCATTTCCAAAATGTAGACTTAGATAATAGCGAAAACACTTCTACTGCTATTTCCTGTATTTCTGATGCTTGCTTCTGTTGGCTAAGTTGTTGCTCTTTTCTCAGACTCAGCCTACAAGATAAATCTCCACTCTGGTTCTCAGAAATAAATGCTTCAAACCATAATTTTAGGAGAACAGCAGCTAAACCTGAAGATGCAAGATTAATCTTGGGATAAAAGTTAGGCTCCTCTGGATGCTAACAGGGAAATACGGAAGATGTTCTCTGAATCAGGCCCACATAGTGCCACCTCCCTGCCTGCATTCCCTGGGGAGGCCAGCCTGCAGCCACTTGTGGCCAGTCCCTGGCTATGCTGGGCCATCCACGACAGGGTAGCCAACAGAAAGCAATCGCTCTGGCAAAAGCAGGCATCCCAGACCACAATGACACAGTCACCCGGAAACCAAAACCCTCCCTCTGTCTTTTCAGATTTCTCACACATGGATGTTCATATTCAGAAATTAAAAGGTTCCACTTACTCTGCACAAAAAAAAATTCTGTATTTTTCGTTCACTTTTTCCTTTTCTTTAGTGTGTATTGAATATTATCCCACCAAGTATGTTCCTTTTGCGAAGCTATTTGTTCAGGCCATTTGTTCTAAAGCATGATCTTAGGACTTTGAAACTGATAATTGCCTGATGAAATCTGCTCTGCCACTTCCTCCTGCCATAAACTTTGTGTGCATTGTAGGTGAGAAGCCCCTGAAAAGTCCTTGCTGGAAGCCAAGAGCAAGCGTGCGCAGAGCTGATAAAAGCTGTAGGAAGGACAGACTCGACCTAATCAGCAGCTTTGGGCTGCGTGGCTTCACTGATGCTTGGTTGGAGATTGCATCCCAGAGCTTGATGCTTCCAGGTTCACTCAGGTATGTAACCAGGATCCCTAACGCTGGATGCTGCCAACGAGCTGGGTGTGCATAAACTTTCAACATAAAGTAAAATAATAGTGAGTCATGTGCAGCTTAATTTCTTATGGTCCTTGCACAGGCTGAGCATAATTCTGCTTTGGCTGTACTCCTTTCTTTTGGGAAGTTTCTCCTGATGCTAGCACGCTTCCCTATTATGTATCTGAAATCTCATACCTACCTAAATGCTTAGGTGACCTAAATGTATTTTTTAGCGTTTAAAACTCAGTAACATCAGAAGGATTCTTTCTGAAAAGCTCTGAGAGAAGGTAATGTCTCTGCTGCTGCATATCATGTCCTGTTAGTCCTGTGGGATGTTGAGAGGCAAATTGAATTACTTTAAAAATTGCTTTAAAAGCAGGTACCAAAGATGAAGCTGTACAGGTGGGACACTGTGGCTGTAAAAACCATAAGGTGCTTTTCAGTTAAATGTGGAAACGCATCAGAGAATCCTGGAGGCTTTCCATCTGGAAAGAACGATTAATATAATACAGAAACATTAGCTACCTTTCCCTTAAAATACTTGTAGAATAAATAGTGGAGTGGCTCTTTGCCCCATATTGTGCCCAGGAGGGCTACAGAAGTGTTGGATTTATCACTGTTTGCTCCTGGGATGCCCTGTCCCAGGGTCAGAGCCCCTCTGCAGCGCACACCCTGCCTGTCACAGGCACACTTCAGGTACGGACAACGGGAGGAAAACCAACGTGGGCTCCTCTCTCCCTCCTCTCCTATACCATCCATCCCCCCTTTCCCCTCCAGAATGCATGCAGGTCAATGATCTGAATTTTAAGTATGGCTGTCTGCATCTAAACTTGCTTCATTTTTGCCTGAGAGGAAGAATATAGAGTGGGCCTCCGGTGCTCTGCCACTTGCTCGGGTCTAGCACAAAGCCAAGCCCAACGTGGGGGAAAGATGACACTGACATGAACTGATCCCTGGTAAAAGCAGAAGTATAAGGGGAACAGAGATCATTTATTCTCACGCGTAGAGATAACTAGAACGAGAAGCAACTGGCTGAAACCACAGCAGAAAATGTGTGATAACCATGAGAAGGGCTGGACTGAACAAGCAGCCACCAAAGTGGTAGGGTCACTTGCAGTAGCAGTGTGCAGTGCCACATTTGATAACCATTATTTAGAAATAAATCAATCAATCCAGCACCACTGCTGGAGAATAGATGCAAAACACTGCTGGATGTCCCTTTCAGCTCAGTCTGGGTCAAGATTAATTAAAAAAAAAAAAAAAAATACTGGTGTGTGTGATTGCTGATGCCTCATCCCACTGCCTTCTAGCCCAAGCTTTCTGCCCCCCACCGGTGTTCAGAAGCTAGAATTTAGGATCTCTGCGGACAGAAATTCCATGCAGCTGGGATACTGGGAACACCTCTGGTTCCATTTGCGGCTAGCCTCAGGGTAGAAAGAGCCAGCTCTGAAATGAGCACAGCTGAATCATCCGATTGATCTGCTGCAGCAGCCAGCAGGCCATGGGCGCTCAGCCTGCCCTGCGTAGCGATAACCCACGCACAGGATGGAGGAAGTGAGTGGCACTTCCCTCATTAGAAGTGAAGGGCTTAATCAAGTGAAGGCCCAGAATGAAGAGCACATAAATAAAAGGATACGTGTGAAAAAGAAACTTTTTTTTCCTGTTTTTTCTTTTACTTTGTTTGATTTTGTTTTGTTCGGTTTTATTTTGTTTTGTTTTTCCAGAGAAGGCACAGACCCAGGTGCCAGGATGTCCGATAATCCATGTAACAGTACTAAAAAAAATAAAAAAAATAAATAGTGGAGACGAAAATTAATTCTAACATGGATATTCCTCAAACTTTCTGGAAGTGGTGTTGAAACAGCTCAAGCTACACAGGGCATCCTGTGCAGGAATGGCCTGAGGATATCCCCACCTTCCTGGGGCAAGAGTTGCTCTGCCAAGCTCCTTTCTGCTGGGGTGCCTTTTCCAGGGCTTTATCAGTGAGCTGTAGCTGTCTCACCCCTAGAGAGCCACGTGCCTTCTTGCAAAACCCGAGAGGTAAGGAAAACCCACCAGAGCCCTAGCACCATTCTGTGGCTTTCTGCCTCACTCTGGAGACAAAGAAAATTCATGGGAAGTCGAAAACCACCGGAGCTCCAGAAAGCCCACCTCAGAGAGTGTTCCCAAAGACAAGGACACCCACAAGAGGCACAAGAGTCAAGCTAAGGTGTGGTGCTGTGTCAGTGCTCTTGTTTATTATTTTTACAACTGCGTTTTAAAGCAATGGATCTTTTGATCCATATTAACTGCTGCTCGGGGAAAGGAAAATAAAGCTCACACAGAAAATAACAAAATTTTCTGGCCGGAGGCCAAAACTTCACAAGAGAATACTGGAGCATAATATGTTTTGTTTAACGTCTTTGTTTCTGATAGATGTTGACTGAATTCAGGGGGATGACGGCACTTCGAACAAAACCAGCTGGGGAAGTCACTTTGTTAAATATTAACCCTCTACGGAAGAGACTAAATTTGAAATGTGCATAAGAAGCATTCTGGGAAAATATACAAATTATTTAGATATCTCTGGAAAAGAAATACACTATGGCTTGTATTTTTAGCAGACAAGGAGGAGACAACTTGTGATCTATGACTGAATGCCTCACAATGGATAACAATTCAGCCTTCATTTTCTCCCCGTAGTATGCTTCAGCAGCCCTCAGGTTGAAACAACCCTAATATTAAGGAATGACTTCAGGGAATTAGTAGGAGTTATACATTTCTTGTGATATAAATCATACAGGGGAAAAAGACTACTTTGTGAGACTACTTTGCAATAATAAAGAAGGAGGGTAGGGGCCTCACGGGTGTGAAGAGGAGAGGAACAGCAAACTCTATCTTAGAAAAGGTTATTTTGAAGATACTGCAATAAATATTCAGATACCTGATGTAATAATGTGAAACAAAGCCAAAAAGCACACTGTCTTTGGGCAGCAGGCTCTGCTGTGGTATATTTCTGTCTCTAACAGTATGCTCCCAAACCAGAGGTGGCCATATAGCACGTGCAGGTATTCTATCCCATCGCAGGTGTTTTAGGGACAGGAGAAAGGAAGAGTTAAATTTGGGCACTACACCAAATTCCTTTGCAGTTCTATGTTTAACTTGTGGCCAGTCTTAGCTATAATTACACCATGGCATGGATGCAGAAAAAATATGTATATATATATATTAAAGGAACAAATACCCTGGTACAAAAACAAGGATGGGGTAAGGAAAGAAATTTAGAAACAATTTTCACCATTTGCTTAACATGTTGGAGATCCTTCCCTGCCTGATACATTGGTTGCAGCACAGAGACATCTGCTGTTAGCAAGTAAGTGCCAAAATAGATGCAACAGAATGTGTTATTGTTTAAAGCAAATAGATCATGTGGGATACTGAGCTGATTTTTGTTTTGTTCCCCGTAATTCAGCGTATAGTCGTTTTAGGTATCTGATTGTTAGACAAAAATCTCATGGTTGTTCGGCAAGCTGTTTAAAGCTGAGCTGCTTAACAATTAATTTAATACCGGAGCTGTGCATATTTTTGACTTGGTAATGCTGTAGGTGGTTTTACAGGCTTAGCGAAAGTACGATCCAGCAGGCAATAGAGTAATTAGCAAAGTACCTTCTAAGCTTGCCCGTTCTCGGATTATTTGCAACTCTAGTTGCTTTGATATAACTTGTCTGTGTGTGTGCTCTGACAGCTATTACGACTGATGAACTGAAGTAATTATGAAGTGTTCCCTTTCCAGAAGGCTCTGCAGCGCCCTGCCTGTCCCGCGACTGACTGAAATTACAACTGGTTATGTAAAGCGATCGCTTGCAGCATTTGTGACAGGAAGCATTAGGCTCAAGCATCCCAGAGTGACCAAGAATGAGGTTCTTACTGTGGTACCATACATTTGAAGATCATAGGGAAATCGACACGTTATGACAGGAATTTGTGCAAAAGGGACCCAACCCTGGCTCCTGCTGGTAAGGTGCCATTTGTACCAGATCCCTTAGATTGTGGGTCCTGCTGCTTTAATCCTGCCCTTGTGAAAACAGAACAAAACAGCAACCAACCAACCAAACCCAGCAGGTGGACTGCTGAGCATGTGCGGGCACGCACTGCTCTTTGTTTGCTTCGGCAGTTGCGATAGCAGTAACAACCAAGTGGCTGAATGGCATGAGCGCAGCGGGCAGTCACTGACTCCCAGCACCAGCCAGTCTTCATCTGTCTATTCCACAGAAAAACTTGACAAAGAGAAAGGGAAAGCAATGCATTTTGCTGTTGTGCTGTTTGGTGGCAGGTACTCTCAGAAGAATTTGCCTGATGCTGGGAGGTCCAGGCTCTGTCTCCTGGCTTTGCTACTATCATGTCCTCTTGGCCAACTGGCCTGTTTTTTGCTTTGGGTGTTCCACATATTAAAAAAGAAAAAAAAAAGATTGTTTGTAGAGGTCTTCTAGGGGAAATGATTGTACCATGCAAGTTCCAAAACCACCACATTATTATTAAGTGGAAAACCCCCTTGCAGTAAGAGTTTGAAGTACCTGAGTCCATCTCTGTGTCCAGCCAGCTCCTAAGGACAGACAGATAACATGTTCTGCCAGAAAACTGTTGGTAAGGTTTAATTTCCCAAGTTCTTTTTTTACAACTAAGCTCAAAGTAACTTTTATTCTCAGTTCAGGCTAATGTAACAGGAAGGAGCTAAAATGACAGTGTAATGAAGTGGATAAACTAACTGCATTTTCAGTAACATATTGAGTTAAAATGCAAGATTACTGTCCACAACTTTTTTCATTACAGCACTGTTATGGTGTTATATTACAGCATTAACAATCTTTCAAAATCCATGGTATTGTTTATAAAACTAAACTGAATGAAGTCAACTTCAATTTAAAATGATGTCTAGCACTATGTTTGTTCATGCTTTCTTTTTGTGCCCAATGTTTCTGTTTAAACATGTTTTGCTAGAAGAATAAAGTCTGCTCTGACTTGGTCTCTCCACTAACTTTTGCTTTTAAAGTCCAGACTCTCGGCTTGCTTTTGCTCATTCCTACTTTGCTATGTCTGCCATGTCCTCTCTGGCACCGCTTGTGGTTATAAAAGCTTGTGGGAATAAAGGTTAAAGATAAATGCTAGGTTTAACAAATACGGTTATTGTTGCCGAAAGGAGTCATTTCTGAAGTTAGTGCTTGGATCATTCTATTTTTGAGGTAGGATTAGAATTGCATTCAGCATTCCTGCCTGAGTTAGAGTTAAAATTAATATCCTTTTAGCACTTTGTCTTTCTGAAGACTTCAGATAATGAAATGAAGGGCTAGATTCATAAGGGGAACATAGTCTAACCATCGGACTTTATACCAACAAGTAAATATTCAACAGGTCACAATGAGAACATGAGAGAGTGCTCCAGTAGTAACAGTACTCATCTGTGGGGAAAGGGAAGAGGAAGACCTAGATTTGTCTTTGTGCTCTAATAAATAGTTTTGTGCTTTGAATAAAGTGGACCTGCTCCAGTGAGAATTTGATATAGTCTAGTAGTTACTAAATTCACTTGGATTGATGTGGGGTTTGGATTCCTCTTAGATAAAGGGATTACATCTGAGTCTCTCATAGCAAAGATATCCAAACTGCCCATGACAGCAGCAACCTCTCTTTCTCTTTCTGGGAACTTTCCCAGTGGACCAGTCCATTGACAAAGTTTAGAGAAAAGTGAGGATCTGAACAACTGCACTGTCAGGACTTGTACAGGGGTATCGGGAGCAAAAGGAATGCTTGGGAAAATGTGGGCGTGCTGCTGAATGCGGTGGCGGTAACAATGGACACAGAAAAGACAAATATATTCTTCACCTTTGTCTTTACTGATAAGGTTTGATTTCACAAATCCCAGGCCTCTGAGAACATTGGGAGCATCTGGAGCAATGAAGATTTATCCTCAGTTGCAAAGATCAGAACATTTAAAGAAATTGGACATAAGCAAGTCCCTGGGACGTGATGGGATGCATCCACAAGTACAAAGGGCAGATGTCACGGTGAGACCACTCTCAAGTAACTTTGAAAGGCCACAGTGATCAGAGAAATCTCCTGAGGACTAGAAGAAAGCAAATGTCATGCCTCCCGTCAACAAGAGAAGAATGAGGATATGGGCAACTACAGGCCAGTCAGCATCACCTCGATACCTGGGAAGGTGATGGAACAAATAATTCCACAAACAAGTTCCAAATATATTAAGGACCTGAAAATGATTGGGAGTCAACAGTGTTGATACATGAAAGGAAAATCATGCCTGACAGACCTGATAGCCTTCTATGATGAAATGATCAGCTTGGTGGACAAGCAGAGAGTAGTGGATGTTAATCATCTTGATTTAGCAGGGCTTTCAACACCAGCTGCCATAACATCTTCATTAACAAACTGATGACTAGACAAGTGGTCAGGGAGGTAGATTGAAAACTGGTTGAAATGCCAGCCCTGAAAGATTATAATCAATGGCACAAGGTCAACATGGGGGTCAATGCCACTTAACATGTTCATTAATGGTCCTTGATGATAGGTCAGAGTGCACCCTCAGCAAGTTTGCAGACAGCTGAAAGCTGGGAGTGGCTGGTACACCAGGTGGTTGTGCTACCATTCAGGGGGATCTCAACAAGCTGGAGAAATCAGCCAAGAGGAATCTCACCAAGCTTAACAAAGGGAAATGCCAAATCCTACAACTGGGAGTAAGGCCCCACCAAAACAATGAATGCAGGTAACTCTGCCTAAGCTGGGGACCAAATGGCTGGGAAGTAACTTTACAGAAAAGGACCTGGGAGTCCCGGTGAACACCAGTCTGAACATGAACTAGCAATGTGCCTTGTGGCAAAGAAGGTCAACAGCATCGTGGGCTGCATTAGAAGAGTTGCCAGGAGGTCGAGGGAGTTGATGGTCCCCCCCTGCTCAGCATCGGTGTGATGCATCTGGGAGTGCTGGATCCTGCTCTGGACTCCACAATACAAGAAAGATAGGGATTTGGTGGAGCAAGCCCAGCAAAAACCACAAAGATGATTAAGGGACTGGAACATCTGTCATATGAGGAGTGGCTGAGAGAGACTGTTCAGCCCGGAGGAAAGAAGGCTAAGGGAGATCTTATCAATTTACCCAAATACCTAAAGTTGGGGTGAGTAACTTAGATGCAGCCAGACTCTTCTGAGTGGCCTCCAGTGAAGGTACAAGATACAACAGGCACAAACCAACATACAGGAAGTTCTTTTTAAACAGAAGAAAAAGTTTTGTTTTGTTTTGTTTTTACTCTGGTGGTGGTTAAACGCTGGAGTAGGTTGCCTAGAGAGGCTGTGGAGTCTCTGTCCTTGGAGATACTCAAAATACACCTGGACACAGTTCTGGGCAACCTGCTCTAGCTGACCCTGCTCTAAGCAAGGGCTTGTACTAGATGACCTCTAGAGATCCTGTGGTTCTTTGACTTCGTTACTTGCATTCATTTCAACAGCATCTAATTCTTGCAGGTTCACTGGCTGTAAAGAGATTTCTGATGTTTGTGAAGTCATTCATGCCAATGGGACCTAACTATGGGGCACAGGTTCACGCTGAGGCATTTAAATACTGCCTATTTAAATGCTGCCTGTCCAGCCCCAGGTTATTCTGTGTGGCCAAACTGTCCAAACCCTGTGAAATATGCACAAACTTTAAGACACTTATGGACTTCAGAGTGAAATGTAGGACATATGTAACAACTGATGTTTTAGTACTATAGGCATATTACTGCAAAAAAAAAAAGTCTCCATAAAGAAATAAGGCTATTTAATTTAGCATGAATTAAATAGTTCACTATATGCAACTGCATTTTCTTTGTTACTATAACTCTTTATTCATTCTCTCTGTTTTTCCTTCTTAAAAGAATGTTGTAATTTATTTAGGTATATTAAGAATAAGGACGTATATAAATCAGAAAGTGATAATAGCACTGTTTAGTTATTTTAGTGATTATATGGTATTACTTTTTTTTTTGACACAAAAACAGAACTAGAAGTACTCAAGTGTTGTAAGTAAGTCTTCTATAAGACACCATAAAGAGCAGGCTTACTACTTGGCTGGCTTAGCAAAGGAAGGTGAGTAAGTACTGAAACGTGTTTGGAAAGTTTTAAAAAATAAAATAAAATTGGGCTTTGAAATCAAAGTCAGAAACAGGTTGAGCTTGGACATGACTGAAGGTTGCTGCAATAGAAATCAAAGGTGGCCTCTGGAGTGACCAAATACAGAATAATTAGGCTTTATAGCTTAAAGCCTACTTTTAAGTTTTGTCTAAATTCTTATTCACAGTTAGTGCATGTGCAGAGCACTGCAGGTCTGAGTCATAAGGGATCTATGCTGTTCTGTATTATCTTCTTCCAAATTCTCCCTCTCACATTCTGCATCAAGTACACAAAACCAGCTCACCAGTACTTGTGCAGTGATGAAAAGCTGATAGCAATGCTCTCATAGTCTCTCCCTGATTTATCCGTGGTGTCAAGCACAGACAGAAGTTCTATAAACTCATTTGTATGCACTGTCCACCCACAAACTTTATCTCGTTGTGTGAGTGTTGAGTCACAGACAGGTAGTTCTTGTTCAAGCCTCAGCTTCATGTAAGCTGTGGGTAATAACAAAAGATATTTCAGTCTCACTCTCAGTAATGATAAAAGCAAGGTACAAATAATTTCTTTACAGCAACCCCCCCCCCCCCCTCAGATCAACAGAAAGAAGGGATGAGCAAATTCCATTTAGGAGCATCTGCTCATTTGTTCACCAAATAGGAGCTTTCATCCAGATCAAGAAATCACTGGTGGACCATATCAACAGGATCACTCTTGCCCACATGCTTGCTGACCTCGTCAAAAAACTCTCAGGAAGCCTAGAAGGTAAATACTAAGTTTAGAGATGATGTGTTGGCACCACCTAAACAGATCATATTTATCCAGGTGCATGCTAATGCTAGTCTTTATTGCACTTTCTACTGCTTTGCCTGGAACAGATGTCAGGCTTGCCGGCCTTTGGTATTACCCATCGTGCACCCTCTTTTTCTCTCTGAAATGACTGTAGAGATTGATGTCACACGCTACCCTGCAGCCCCCAGGGTCAGAGAATTATTATTATTATTATTATTATTTCCTGTCATTAGCAGATCTGCTCCTTCTTAACTGCACTCCCTCAGGAAGCCCAGGTGCCCCGCACACAGTCCTGGGGATTTGCTGCTCTGCATGTTTTGGGTGACAGCTCTTCCCAGTCAGTCCTGCTTCAGGCAGTCTCTGCTGAATCCCCCAGAAAGGAGGGTTCAGTTATGGGAGTCACCTGCTTATTCCAGTAAATATATGCAAATGCATCATTTGGCTTCTCTGCAAAGTTTTTGGCCTCTCTTCTGTTTTCCTCTGCAGTTGTCTTTTGGTCCAATAGACCAGTGGTCTGCATGGTCAGAACTCTTCTTAGCTCTAATTCCTTTTGGTAGCTATTGTTCACACTTTTTATTGCTCTTTCAGTGTGTTTTCTTATGTTTTGGGTTATGACCCTTTCTGTTTTTTTTTGTTTGTTTTTGTTTTTGTTTTTTTGTAATTTGAAGACGTCTTCAACTTCTTGTTTCTGATAACGTGCCTTGTGGTGACATTATTTTGTGCCTGCTTCCTCTCCGAACTTCTGAAGACTTCAGCACACACCGATGCTGCGTTTTGTGTTCTTACTGGTTCTAGCTGCTCCTTTTGGTTTCCTTTTCACAAACTTTCTCATTTCTACATCTCTGTGCCTCTTGAAACTGAGCATAGCTGCTGTGAATGCCTGACCTTTGTCAAGCCCATAGGAATTTGGAATATAAACCCAGGAACAGCTATCATAAGCTGAAGATCTAGAATAAGATCTTGCACATTAATGACACCAAATGAAGGTCTGCATCTCTTCTGTGGTTTCCTCATCCAGCTGCTCTGTGAAATGGTACTGGTGGAGTCAACGGCGGTTACCCAAAGTACAGTTTCTGCGGATTTATTGCTCTGTATGCTTTAAGCTGGCATTTCAATCCATGCAGAGCCTGTGTCACTTGCTGGGTTCCTGCTTTGTTCATTGGATTTGATTATAAGAGCTCAGTAGCAGATTTCCCTGCCCTATGACCAGCAGAGGTGATTCTTACATTTTCTGTATGTATATGATGTCCTGGTACTGTGATGTCCAATACATTTAGTATGTCACTGTCTTCCTGTAAGACATTTGATTTCCCTCAGTTCATTCATTAGATTTTTACAATTTGTGTAAGAGTATGTTTGTTGGAGGTTTCATTTCCTTCCTCACCTCCCGTTTGAAAGGCAGTCTCTTTGTTCTCTGTTCCCTGTTTCTGCTCTCCGGTCTCTTCTACAGTCAAAAAGGCAGAATTTCTATGGCTTTGTTCATGGCATACTGGACTGTTTGTTCCCCACACAGGCTGCTCTTCAATTTAGAGCTTAATCACAACCTTCATGACTTTAAATGCCAGAAGTTTAGCCCCCTGTGAGCCCATCCTTTCTACGCAAGCTCTTTTAATCCTAGATATTCTCCCAAATCCAGATTAATGTGAAATTTTGCTCTTTATACCATCCTCTCAGCTGTACTTTGAAAACTTGTTTCTTTCTGGTCACACACGGGGCAGTGGAGATAACACAGTTGGATAAGGTCTCTGACAAGCTGCCTCCAGAATGTCATGTGAGCACCAAAACCACAGGCTTTTTAGGCAAGCAACAAAAACCTGGCACTTTTAGGAAACTCACCTGCTTTGCGTGTTTAAAGATTAAAAACAAAACAAAACACCACTCTTTCATTTAATTTTAGAATCCTTTCCACCTGGATTAGTTCTTATTTGCTTAGAAACATTTTCCAAATTATAACTGATTATCTTTAAACCATCCCTCCAAACTAAGTTTTGCTGCAATAAACTTATTGTGTTACCAAATATTATCTGAGTAGCCAGATCCCACAAACATTATTTGAAAAATAATCTTACATTGGCACAGTAACAACAGAAAGTGGCTTTTGAGAGACTGAACACATTAACGCTGTCAGTAGAACTACTATGCTGAGACACAGCTTCCATTAAAAAGCCACAACGCAAGTGTCAGAAACCCTTTCTTAAAGTACTATGAAAGAGTATCATTCGCCACTTACTTTGGGGTTTTAAGCACTTCTCTGAATGTTAAAGCACTGCTTTTATTATTTTGTTGTTGTTCCAGGAGCATGTAGAGATCCCAGCAAGAGTCAGAGCCAAACCAACACACACAGAAAGACATTCCCCACTGTAAACAGACAAGATGCAGAGGAGTGGATGCATCCACACGCCTTTCTTTGTCTTATTTCTCAAACCTGTTTCTAGTATTTCAGGCGGCCTTGTCTAATCTGAGTTTGAATATGCAGCAGGACAGAGCTGCAGGCAGCACTCTAGAAGTTGGCACAGTCAAATTTGGGTAAAAAAGGAGGCTGGTGTTAGAATGAAGTGTTGTAATTCCTTTTTATTTATTCTGGAAGTAACCTACCATGTTTCTGTGTAGTGGGAGAAAGAACGGTCTCTAAAATGCTACAGTTACACCAGGCCTATATATATATATATTTTTTTTTTAATTATGAAACTTTAAGAGAATTGAATGTAAGGACTTCTAACAATAATCAACCATTCAAACCCAACTCAGAACACTCAGAACTCAAAACCTTGGAACTTGTGCTAAAGATTCATTCAGATTATTAAAGAAATACAAGATGCATACAAATTCAGATTCTGCAGTTTCATCTTAAGCTTACTGTGCAAGAGGATGATTTCATAACATGCTAGAAGGGTAAACCACTGAAGCAGGAAATCTAAAGCTACAACAAAGAAATGCCATTTCTCTTTGTGTTCCCTTTTTGCTAAAAGTTAAATATTCTTTAATGTTTCAAAGTAATTGTTCTCAACAGCCAGATAAAAAAGCAAGCTGGCAAACAGAGTAAGCATCCATGAAGAAAAGACCATCAGGTGGAGTTAATGCAAACAAAAACAAAAGCAAAAACAACAGCAATAACAATAAAAACCACCACCAAAACCAAAAGGTATTGCTTAAAAACCTTGTCATGATCTCTCTTTGTCCAAATAAGTTGCTGGATGCTTGTCACCTCACCTTACAACTTTACTAATTATTTTTCCACGGCCACATGGGATTAACTCAACTAAACCAGACTTGTGAACGTGTCAAAAAAGAATAATTTGGCTTTTGGCTATGCTTATGGTAAAAGTTGCAACTGTCTACTTTTCTGTTCTATTATTTAAATGTGTCCAGGTCTGGTATTTTGAAGGCTTAGCAGGCACTTTACTAAAATCAGAGACATGTTTTAATATTAAACTTAGCAGCAGAACCAAAGTAGTAACAAAATCTTTTTCTGCTCCTGCAAATCTCTTAAGCCCTGATCTGTTTTGTTTTGTTTTCTGTGAAGGCCTGGTTATTGCAAGCACTGATGTTGCAAGGTGGAAAAAGTAATAAACAACTTTTGTTCCCTGTTCAGATGTTCCAGCTTCAAAGTCATTGCTGGGGGGGGGGGGGCAGAGAGGGGAAGAACTTATCATCTCCAAAGCCACTTCCCGGTCTGGGGAGATGCTGGAGGTAGAAAATCCTTTTCCAGCATTCCCTTTGTGCTCACTGCCATAGGATGCACTCAACCTAGCCAGAAAAACCAGATTGCCAAAGTGTTGACAGTAAAAGAGGGAGGACAGCTGCTCAGGCAAAGTATCTATTTAATGTGGTGAGCAGAAGAGATGGGGTGGAGATTTATGGGTAGATAGCTGTTGACACTTTCTGCAGGTAAGGCCATTGTTATAAGCATATGGACATAAAAGCAAAGAAAATATCTGTTGATGAGCAAGAAAAACCCCTGCTAGAAGTACAAGGCTCTTAGTCACAATGTCGGCACCTCCAAAGGATTTTTGATTGGAAAGGTAAAGTCATCTGCTTGGGATTAATAGGAACGGCTGCTGTGCATTAACGTCAGCTCTGTGGTGGAGTCCCTTCTGTATCAGAAGTTCTCTATTTGGCATGTTTTCCCTGTAGGCATGTTTGAAGTTTGCTCTGCTGTTAGTGCTGCTTTGCAATGAGCTGTAGGTAATGGGGACATGATAACATTTGTGATCTTCAATGCAGAAATTGTTCACCTATTATGCTGTGAGTATGCTGCTGTGCAGCTCACAGTTAATGCAGAGGCCTCATCGACAAAGCTAGGATAAATCCTTTAAAAAATTGGTTTTGACATTGCCATAATTTTGAGAAGTTTTAGCACAAAATTAGTTTTGCAATTAACAGAAAACTGTATGAGATTTTCATAGTTTATCATATGACACAAATGCACATATTTTAATATTATTTTCTGCACTCTTCTCACTGTTCTCTACTAAATACTGCTCTTTTTTTGGTTGTTTGGTTCTGGTTTTGGTTCGTTTTTGTTGTTGTTGTTTTGTTTGTTTGTTTGTTTGTTTGCAGAGTGATCATTCCATGTACAACCATCTAACTTAAAGAAATGCTTTCTCATCCTCCTTTTTAAAATCTGATGTAATTAAAACACAAGTGACAAGAGGAAGGCAGTAGTCTTCCACAGGCAAGAGGCACATTTACTAGGTCAGAGGCCCAGCAAGTTCAGCAGAGGAAAAGTTATTTGAGATACTGCCTTTGAAAGCTGGCTTCATTAGGAAGAAATGTGTAGGAGATTTTTACCTTTTTGGGGACAGGGGAAGATGCTGTACCGCAGAGCGGTATGAATGAGAGGACTTTCCAAGTTCTGTTCTCCAGCTGCCCGTGGCAGTGTTACCCAGAACTAATACCATAAATGGATAACCAGTTGTATAAATGTTGATGTGCACCAACTCTTTATGCAAACAGAAGCTGTTGACTCTACTCAGGTCAGAAGCAGGCAGCCTGGAAGCTACTGGTGGCAACTGGTAGTCTGGTAACGGATGCGGGGGCTGGTTTTTCTGGGTAGGTTGTTTGGATTTCTGGTTGAGCTCCTGGGATTCAACTCATAATTTTTGGGAGCATCTGGTTGCAAGGAATACTTGGCCTTGCTATTTGACTGCCACATATGCAGCTCCACCCAAATAGTATTTTCCAGCATGCAAATCCTTTTAATTCCTCTAGCCCTGATCAGTGTGTCCTACAGAGATCAGTGCTGTCACTGTGGACTTTGCCCTGCCCAGGCTGCCAGGTAGACTGACAGTCCTTTGCTGTAGTGGGGGACCGCATGGCATCAGAGCTCACAAAAGTTGGTTAGCCAGAGATGCTGCCCGAGCCCACTGAAGGGTTAACAGCCACAATTCACTGATTAGCTTTTAGATGATCATTTCCACAGACTTCAGAACATTGTGCTGTGAAAGTTTTTTATCTTATTAGAAGACACCAAAAAAAAAAAAAAAAAAAAAAAAAAAAGAAAATAGTGTTTATTTTTTTTTTTTTTAAAATCCTTGATATAAAAAATAGCAAAACTACTGTATACCTCCCAATTGACACTATGGTTTTCAATAGCTTCCTATTTCTGAAACCTCTGTCATCAAAACAGTCTTGGATTGTGCTAGATAAGTAAAGCAGTAGTAGAGTTCTGAGTCTATATATTCTTACCTGTCTGCTGCTTGGCAGGGAGCAGAGGGAAAGGATACATTTTGGTGGGCCTGCAAAGGATGTATGTTGTGTATCTCCTTTTACATTAACGTATGAGAGTGTAAGTGCAGGGCACACACATGCACATGCAACTGAAACCAACAGCAATTAGTTCAAACAGCAATTTTTAGTATCCTTTGGCTTTCTTTAATTTCTGAGTCAAGATCAGGGCCTGATCTTGTGTTATTTAGCATGGTATTATAGATGCAGATAAATGAAAAAGGACCTCAAATTGGAAGCACACACTGAAGAGTAGATGTGATATAAATTTAGATGTCTTAAGATAACCTCCCCCATATTAATATAAGTATTTGCTGATACATGTTCAGTAAATAGCATGCTGTTAATTTCAAAATAGCTGGTATATGTTCAGTCAATTCTGCACTGCATGCTGTTAGTTTTGAAGTTAAACTCTTTACACCAAAACCAGGACAGTCAGTTATTGCATTAAAAATAGCACTCATTTGGAAAGATTCATGGAAATGCCGTGTTCACACCTAGTGCTTCTCATTATGATGTTTTATTTAAAAAATATATGTGGTATCCCACCACATTTAATTTCAGTTTCAATAGCTTGCTTTTGTATCAGACCCTCCAGTTGGGAATTTCTGCCTCCCACTCTCTGCACAGAGATGTGAGTGCTTTGCTCTTCCAGACAACAAACTCTTTCTGGTAGTAGAGCTTCAATTTTGCTGCAGCTATGGACCCCTCGCTGCCTGAAACCAACTTAAGATCTTAAGAATAGCTCCTGCCTTCGCAGCCAGGTCTGGCTCTGCGGTTTCCAGCAGCACAGAACAGTTGCTTACTTACAGATGCCTGGTTTTGTTCACTTTCTTTCCGCTCAATTCCCAGTCCGGCACACCCTCCACTCCTGCCTTCCCCGGGTGGCCAGATTCCTATGTGATGGGCACATCTGAAACACATAAAACAGACAGCATGTTGCCCTTCCCAGCATCGTGAAGATCTGTTTCTCTCCCTGAATGACTTCTCTAAGCCAAATCAAAATAGATTTTTCTAGCCAATATGTTTTTTCCTTGCAACTTTGCAAGTGCTTTCTTGCACAGCTGGGGTTACAGCCTTTCCAGGTCAGCGCTGAATCACAGAACACAGAGCTATAAACAGACACAATTTTATTTTACATACTTTGTCAGCTTTCCTTTCTCTTTTCCTCCTTCAGGCCAACTGGTTGTTCGTCTCTTTGTGCTTTTATTTTTGGTTTCTGTAACTTCCTGTATTCAGCATCATAATTTTCTCAGCAATAACTATTTCAACTGCTCCCTGTCTCTCCTCCCTCTTTCCCTTCCCTGGCAGAAGCAGATCAGCTCACTGCAATTTTAGCTTCTAGCTACTTGAAAACGCCAACTCTTAGAAAGTATCGCGCGGCTGCCTGCCACTGTTCTGTTCCCTCTTCAGGGTCACAGCCAACACAGGTCTAGGACGGCCGGGTGGGGAGGACTCAGTGGCCTTGCTGGGGGTGTCCTTACGGGTGGGAAATGTGTCCCCTGGGCATGGCCACAGCACAGAGTGACCCACGGGGGACACTGGGGCCCTCAGCTGCCGGCCAGGAGGGCAGGGACCCCTGCCTACAGCCTGTGGGGACAAGCTGTGGGGACAGGTTGCTGGGACAGCCTGTGAGGACAAGCTGGGGTGACAAGCTGTGGGGACAAGCCGGGGTGACAGCCTGTGGGGACAGGCTGTGGGACACGGGCCTCACACCAGGCCCTGGCACATGGCCCTGGTGCTGGGAGGGGGCGAGGGCCGCAGGGTGGCCTATAAAAAGTGTGTTTGTATCCACCCTTAGTTATTTTACTTTAGCATCTGCTATTACTTGTTGTTTTTTGTTGCCTTTTGTCACTTCTACCACATACTCTTTCACTTTTAACCTTTGTAAAGCTTTGGTTTTAGCTTTAATTGCTGTGTGTTCATCAGGTCTGGTTCTTTACTTTTTCTTCACTTTTTGTCCGTTTAAAATTGCTACTTAATTTCTTTTCTACTTTAACTACTTTTTTGTTAGCTTGTTTTGAACTCTATGAGGTAAGTAGTACCTGCTTTCCGAATTTTTCTTGCTTTCTTCTCGATTCTGCTCGTTTTTTTCCTCACTTCTTTTTTCTTTCACTTTTCCTCTTTTTCCCCTCCTCGTTCTACTTCACTTTCCGCGTCCTTCCCTCACTTTCGCTCCCTTTCCCCGCTCGCGAGCCCCCTTTCCCTTTCCTTTGTCTCTCTTGCCCCCTCGCTAACGCCGCTCCGCCCGGGACAGCCGCCCCGGCCCCCGGCTCGGCCCGGCCCGGCCCCGCGGCCCCGACCCCGCGGCCGCCGCCCGGCCCCGCCCCGCCCTTCGCCTCAAACCCGGAGCCTCTCTTCTCCTGGCAACAAGTGACGCGCCACGGGGGCGGACCAATCCGGCCGGCCGCTCGCCGCTCGGGCCAGCCGGCGGCAGGCGCGACGCTCCGGCACGGCGAGCCCCTCAGCGCGGCCGCTCCGCGCAACTTGCGCGCCGCGGGAGCATGGGGCGGCCGGCGGGACCCGGCCTGGCCGCCTGCGGCCTCGCCTGGCTCCTCGTCTGCTGCGCGGCCCGGCGGGACCCCGCAGGTAAGCCGGGAGCCCACCTGGTTGAGGGCTGAGGGGGCAAGCCGGCGCTGCGCGGGCGCGGAGCGGTGCGGAAGGCCCTGCGGGGCGCAGCGGGCCGGCAGCTGGGTGAGCAAGGGGTGAAGAGAAAAGCCGGGCTGCCCTGCTCCTCACGGGGCCTTCCTCCTCACGGGCAGCCCCGGGGGTGAGGCAGCTGCCCGGCCCCCCCCGGCCGCGGCGTGGCTGAGGGGAGCTGAGCTGCTTTTTGGCTTGTCTGGCGTCGTGTGCGGAGGGGCAGGAGGAAGGCTCGTGCTTCATGAAGCAGCTCGGAAGTTTTCACCCCAAGGAAAGTCTCGGAGCTGCTGGGGCGGTGAGAGCTGGTGGCGAACAGCGCCAGCCCTTCACCGAGCCCTGCCACCTCACGCCTTCCTGCGGCCCCTGCAGTGACAGGCGGCGGGGTGTAGCTGAAGGTGTCCTGTGAAGATACCTGGTAAGAGTTTGTAGCTGAAGGTGCCCCGTGAAGCTTCATGGTAAGAGTTTGTAGCTAAAAGTGTCCTGTGAAACTACCTGGTAAGAGTTTGTAGCTGAAGGTGCCCTGAAGCTTCGTGGTAAGAGCTCTGAATAGGAGAAACTGAGTACTGCTCTTCCAAAAGTGCCGCACAGAGAGGTCCGATGAGAAACCTGGATTTTTCAGGGGGAAATTTTAAAAAGCGGTGGTTTTGCTCATGATGTAAGAAGGAAGGTTATGCAGGAAGAAGTGAAAGAAGAATGAGGAAAGGGGAGATCTGGGGAAAGGCATAGAGCAAGTTGCAAGAAATTGAAAAGAAGATGAAAGTCTGGAGGGGAGAATAAGAAGCAAAGGAAGATAAAGTGTTGCAAAAGCACAGGGTAAAAAGATACCACAAAAGCAGGATTGGCTGGTTAAAATATCTTAGTTAATAAAGAGGATGAAAGAGGGTTGGTTAAAGCATGCACTTAGAAAAAGTCACCTCAGTGATGGCTGACTTAGAGATTCTTCTTTACAGTTTGACCAGCTCAGTACCATGTAGACTATTTGGCACTTATGCAGTGGAAAATACACTAGTATACTGGGAAATAGTGGTAAAATTCACTGGATAACATCACTGAATATTTTCCTTGCTGTTCAGCCAAACCTATTATTAAGTCATATTAAAAAAACGCAGTAGGAATGTGATTGACAGTGCATTACTATTAAATACAAAACACTACTCAGCAGATTCCTTATTTAAGCAGCAGACTAATAGCCTTGTGGGTCTGGGACAGCAGAGGTCCTTTTCAGCCTGGTTAGTGAATATTTTATACTGGGGGGGCATCTTTATTGTGGCATAGAAGTAGTTTTAGGCCATTTTTTTTCCTGGCTAGCTTAAACCTACTGCCACTTGTCATAGAGGTGTTACACTGTCAGAGGCGTAAGCTTGTATCAGTGAGGTGATCCATATCTCTTTAAAATTAAATGTTATGCTTTGCCGGCTTTTTTTTTTTTTTTAAAGTGACAAGCTAAGTCACAGCTGAAAGTGGAACTAGTGTTCCTGTATCATTTTGAAAATGATACTCCTAATGTTTTGTCTGGGATCTTAGGGGCCCTGCATTTTGTTCTTGTGTAGTTTTGCAGTGAGCTGAATATTCATTTGAAAAATCTCTCCCTCAAAAAGCAGTGCCAGTTTTTTTAGTAATGATGCAGTTGCACCCACGAGCTAGTTCAAGCGTGAGCCCATCCTGCTATCAGTCATACATGGTACACAGTT
The DNA here is from genome assembly GCF_011077185.1 of Oxyura jamaicensis. Lineage (NCBI taxonomy): Eukaryota > Metazoa > Chordata > Aves > Anseriformes > Anatidae > Oxyura > Oxyura jamaicensis. The sequence goes on from NC_048899.1 coordinate 22,955,884, forward strand.
TAGAAAAAAAAAAAAGTGCTTACTAACTGAGGATTATTAATAATTATATTTTATGTTGTCTGTGGCGTGTTACTGCATTTGCATCAAAGACAAGATTATTAACTCACTAAGCTTGCAAATTAATCAGGGATTGATCCAATCAGTATGTGTTATAATTAAAAGATGATTTTTGTTTGATAGAATTGGACTTAGAAAACAGCCTCATTTTATCCCCTCATTTTATAATAACTTTGGAAGAGACTTTGTTGTTGTTGTTACTGAAGTAAAGAATACTCACTAAAGTTCAGGAATATGTACTTACTGGTAAACTGCAGTAAGAGACCGAGTATAATGTAAAAACAGCTGTCACTGTACTTTTCTGGTAGTGTCCCTCAGAATGTGATTAAACTTTTTAAAAAATAACTTCCTCTGAAAGCGGAACTGATTCATACTCTTACATGGATATTGATTTGTTCCTACCCAGGCAATGATGCCTTTACCATTCGCCATGACACACTGAACAAGTGCATACAAGTTAAAAACTCACGGATAATGATAGATGACTGCAAAGAGACAAGTGAATCTTTATGGAAATGGGTATCCCAGAATCGCCTTTTTCATCTGGGATCCAGGCAGTGCTTGGGACTTGATATATTCACCAAATTACCATCTCGCCTGAAAATGGTTGATTGTAACTCAGAACTAATGCTGTGGTGGCGATGTGCTGATGCTTCTATCATTGGTGCATCGCAGTACAAGGTGACTGTGAAAACTCCCTATGTAACTGCAAACATAAACGCATCAGACCAGTGGAGAAGCAACAATTCCTCTGATGATATATGTCAGTATCCTTACCATGGTAAGTTTGTACTGGGGTTTGGATGGAGATTAGTGGTGTTTATATATATATATGTACACATGTATGACAATAAATTCAGAAAATTAATCATATGAGAAGACTGATCAGTAAAGCAATAGAATGTTTTGCTGTAGAGAGATACTGATATTCAAGTATGAATCTTAACTATTTTAAGAAAATATATATATATATATCTATACAGCTGGAGAAGATGTGTTACCAAGTAGCTTTCTCAGCATGTTTAAACCTACCCCCATATTTTTGTGACAACCTATTATGAAATATCAACCACATTGTATCAGAAATGAAACTGTCCTCTTCACAGAGATGTGAATTTTTCTGTTACCTTAAAAATAGGATTTGTACAACTGGTAGGCTGTACAATCAAATTCGGCATGTGCTGTCAGTTCGCAGCCTGTTGGACCGTTTGGAACCGTGTTTGCTTTGCTCTGGTAGTCTATTCGCTTGCCGTGGAAGCCAGTCTCATCTAAAATTTAATGTGTGCAGAAAGAAGTGGTAGAAACTTGCTTTACTCTATTTGAGAGGAGAATTTTCATTGTATTTGATTATTTTTTTTTCAAAGTGGCCAGGCTGAAGAGCCCAGTAGGCTCCAGTTTGCAGTAAGTTCTCACTCTTCTGTGTCTGTTGATTAATACAACCTTGTTCTGTAGTATTCTGTGTGAACCATCTGGATTTCAACAGGACAATGTATTTGTCCCTGGCTTACCAGGAAGGAGGGAGCACATTTCCAGTGTGTTATGCATGACGCAGAAGAAAAAGTACAGAAAAATATTTTCTTCTCATTTCTTTAGTTCTGGCATTGCTGCATATTATCTATAACAACAAGATACCGTGTTTTAAGTCCACAAGTGTGATTTGGGTGCTTTAAATTAACTGTGTCTGTACAAGCAATAACAATATATTTGGTGTCCTTTGCTTGCCCAAACAACTTGTATCTACTCCTTTTTTAATTTTTACTTTATTTTCCCCCCATACAGAGATTTATACCAAAGATGGGAACTCCTATGGGAAACCCTGTGAGTTCCCCTTTCTGTATAATGAGACCTGGCATCATGACTGCATTCAGGATGAAACACACATGGGTGGGAAATGGTGTGCCACATCTGAAGATTATACTCATGATGGAAAATGGGGAATCTGCTTACAGCCAGGTGTGTTGGGTTTTTAAATAGTCATCCAAGCATTTTGTCACTTCATGTATGTACGTACAGCTCCACCTTGGTGTAACACCTTGCTGGTAAGCTGGGTAAAAGCAGGTCACGTTTCTGTTGCAGCCTTGACGGCACACACTTACTCTGCAGTATATGTGATTTCAATGTAAAAATACATAAAGTTTCAGTATTACAGTTTTTGTTTTGAAGCATTCCTGATGTTTCATTATAGCCATAGTTACAAGTACCTTCTGCTTCCTTTAAACAGAGGATGGCTGTCGTGATATCTGGGAACATGATCCGGGGGCTGAAAGTTGCTACCAATTTAATACACAGTCTGCTCTTTCTTGGAAGGAAGCTTATATTTCATGTCAAAAGCAAGGGGGAGATTTACTTAGCATCCAAGATGCATCTGAATTGAGTTACGTACAAGGTAGGTGTATTTATTCACATATGAACATTAGGAAGTGTTGTTTTTTAACATCAGTGAAGACAACATTTTAGTTTCTGTCTTAAAATTCTGGGTTAAAACTTGATCGTGATTAAATGCCTTGGTGCTTTACTTCGTGTAACAAAAACTGAGGTGTTGATCTCACTTTAGAAGAATGGGTTTCTTTTGTTTGTTTGTTTGCTTTTACGTTTATCTTTGCAGTAGCTAGCTCTTGTTCTTATATGTAAGGAACGTCCCCAAAATCTCAAATATGGGCCAGAGTGGCAGTTCATTGGGGTGTATGCGCATTTATTACACTGGTGTTTTAGCAGCATGTTAGCATCTTGTGAAATCATTCTTGCTGATGTTCAGGCTTGGCCTGGAGGAACTACCAGTGTGCTTTTGAGAATATAAAATCAAATGTCCAACACCTGAAGGAACTGAGAGGGGACACGTGGTTGAGTTCCTCATCAGTTCAAGAAAAGTTGCATGTCTGATTATAGCAGCTTTTTTTTTTTCCCTCTAATGCGATGCCTTTTAGATAAAATCTCTATTTTAGAGGAGATCAATAAGGTTTGAGTATTTTATACTAATTGTTTTCTTGAATAATAATAAATATCCAGCTAAAGATGACATCGCTGAGATCTTTTGGATTGGCTTAAATCAACTGGACGTTTCTGGAGGTTGGCAGTGGTCAGATCACAAGCCTTTGAATTTTGTCAACTGGCATCCAGGTAATAATTCTGGTGGTATTAACAAGATTTAGAGCAGAAACTAGCATTTTCCTTTTTTCTTCTTTTTATTTTTCTCCTCTTCTTATTGGACTTTATCAAAACAATCATTGCTCTATCTCTGTTAAAAGTTCAGAAGGCATCCTTTCCTTCTAGAGAGTGAATCTTTCTCCACTAATTCTCTATTTATGGAATATTAGGGGAAATCTCTAACTTGAATGATATCTTTGAGGTATGTTTTAGCAAAGGAGGCTACTGCTGCCCTAGCTGCTAAATTTCTCCTCTCACTGACAGGATGGCATTGACTTCCCTCAAATATTACAATGATTGATATTTGTGCATGAAATGGCGTTACTTAGAAGTCTTCAAGGTTGCTTACATTTGTTGTAAGGTGAAGATGAAAGAAGTGTAAAACCTTTGAAAACTGTTTTCTAATTACTTCCAAGTTCCTGTAGAATCAGGAAGAGTCTTGTTTGATCGGAATTTTCAGCATGTATATGTAATATTCTCAGAAATATGATGTGGATATTGATATATGAGAATCCTTGAGGAGTAATAGTCAGGAATACTGTAGCTAATGTTGTTCTGTCATTCAAGCTGAATGTGACCTTTTTAAAATGGAATTCTCTTTTCCTTCAGTTTCTAGAATAGTTTTATTCCATTAGGCTGTGACATTAATTCTGTGAAAAGAGAAGTGGTTTCTGTTACTTTTTTAAAGATTTGCTGATTTTCCAAATGTAGACTCTTCTCTTTTTTTTTTCTTTTTTTTTGGAAGGCTTAAGGACTTTTCTGCTACTTGCACTATTGGCTGCATCTTCTGCATCTGTGGTGACACTGTGGGACCGTAATGCAGTGCTAGAGACTAGACTATGCTGAGATACAGTAGGATAGTTCAGTCTGCAGTCCTGGCAGACGTACTAGTGTTACTGACAAATTCTAGCTTAAATGTACAGGTATGAAATTGTAACAAATATGTTTTGAAGTCACCAGTATTATTTCAGCTGCTGGACTAACCATGTCATCAAAAAGTTAAAACTGCAGAGCAGAAGGGATCTCAGATGGTTCCCAGTCCAGCTCCTGAGCCCTGTGCATCAGGTTGCTTGGGCCTGTCCAGCCACACTTTAGTGTCTCCTTAGATGGAGATACTGCAGCCTCTCTAGGCCACCTATTCCAGTTATTGAATGAAAATGAAAAATACTTACAAATACCTACCTGGAATTTGTTATCTGCAAGCTGTCTCCTTTGCCACTTCACTGTATACCTCTGAAAAAAGCCTGGTCCTGTCTCCTCTTGCATGAAGAACTAAGGTCCGCCCTGAGACTTTTCTGTGTGAGGCTGAACAAACTCAGCGCAGGGGAAACAGGTGCCTTGTGTGGGAAACAGGTGGGGTTTGCATTAGGCTTCAAAGAGAGCCAAAAGGTAGCATTGGAAAGGGGCTCCAAGGGAAGCTGGGGACTGCAAAATGAGTTTTCCTATGCAAAATTTTCGATTTGGGGCCCTGTCCGTTAAGGTAAGAATTATGGTTATATTTGTGAAACTGCAGAACTGTGTTTGGAGTTGGTCTGGAAAGGGGCTGCCAAAGGAAACTGAGAGCTGCAAAAAGGGTTCTCCCCTGAGATATTTCTAGTCTGGGAAAGTGCTCGGCCAAAGGTTTGTTGTATTGTAAATAGAACATTCCTCCTGGTTAGATGATTAAATGTTGGAATGGAAGTCCTGATACCTTGATTCTGTAACTTTCTCTCTCACAAAAAAGTTTCTCTGGGACCTGTGGTAGGACAGGTGCCTTCATTCAAAGCAATTTATGTTCTTCAAATGCAAGGTACTGTAATATGCAGCATATATTACTGCATTGAAAAGCAAAAGTAAAACAGAAGCAGCCACTACGTCACTGATAACTTGTGCTCTTTCATTTTCTTCTGTCTATAGATATGCAGAGTTTGTCCCCGCTGGATGGAACTAGCTGTGTGGCGATGAATGCTGCCTCAGGTCAGTGGCAGAGTTATCACTGTGGGACTCAGCTTCCGTATGTTTGCAAGAAGTCATTTGATGAAGCTTCAAACCTCCCAGGTAGGACAGCTTGCATGTTTGTTTCTGTGTGTTAATATGTGAGTAATGTTCACTTGTGCAGTCTTTTTCTTCCTTCCCAAGCCTTCATAGGCATCTCTGCCAAAACACTTCACGGCAGCTTTGGGTATTTTAGCAGAGCAGAATCAAACTCTCTATCTTCAGTCTCAAGATGATCTATCACAAACAGCTTTCATTTTTCACAGCTTTCTCATTCACACATAAAGCATTTCCCAGCACAGTCCTGCCCTTTTCATCATGTTTTTCTCCATAGCTTGTGCTTTTTTTCATGTGCAGCTGGAAGTCTGGAACTGGCAATTGCACCTCAAAGCTTTCCATCACTGCATTAAGACCATTTCTCTCACTGTTGGAGTTCATTAACATAAAATGAGACCTACCTGGGACCTGGATCAAACTCTGTTGAATTCCAATAAAAGTAATTAAATGACCTTACCATCTTTTGAAACCAAGCCCAGCACTGGAAATCAAGAGTGCAAGAGTTGGTAATTTGCCCAGTGTGTAATCTTTATTGGATCTGTTACTTTTATCTTGCTAGAGCAGTTGATAACACAATGGGAAAAAATGGAACAGTTTAAAGCCTCATTCTTTCTTCCCTCCACACATGCACACATAGTGTTTCAGTTCTGTGTCCAGCTCTGACATATAACTGCTGCCGTGCTTTTGGCAATTTACCTGCACCTGGATGTCCAACACTTCCCATGTCCACGGCCTGTTCTTCCATCGGTGCTTTGGCCATACACAGTTCCCAGGGCTCAAAAGTGTGATGATCTCATAAGGAATATTTCACTTTGAGATTATTGTCCTCAAACGAGTGGTAGAGCTAGAGGATAAAGGGAATGAAATGGTGGCCTGGAGGTAGAAAGTGGCATATAGTGTCTCTGTCTATGACATGTTCTTTACAGCTCCTCCAGGGAAGATATGTGCCATTAAGGGGGGCCCCCCCCCCCCCGAAGCAAGCCATATAAATTAACTAAAACTGGTTCAAACTTATGAAAAACTAGAAATTGTTTACCTAATCTGATTTTTTTATCTTAACACTAATCCACATCTGTTCTCTGGCTCCTCACTGGGGTATGTGATGATGGTACTAGTATTTATACGGTGTTCTAATAATTATAAACCAAAATTATTGTGATTGGAGTATATTATTTTATGTTTTGAAACAGAAAAGCTTTTAACATACACCTTTTCTGCATGCATAAAAAAGGCTGAATTCTTGAATTATCTTAGCTTTCAGAATAGGAATTATTGAAAACTAAACACTTGTTTCATTCTGAGTTATTCAAAATTGTTCTTTTTCATGGTACTGCTCTAAATATGGATAATAATGCCCTATAAAAGTACAAACCCCTGCTGGAGCAAAACAAGCAACTTTTTGTTGAAGCTGTTGTCCTGCAATGAAGTAACTTGTTTTGCCTTTAATTTCTCTTGTAATTTTACTTATAATTACTTCTGAAACTTTCACTTACTCTAAGACCAGCTTAGTAAGAATTCTAGCTTTTTACTCACTTCCACTAACTACTTTCTCCTCCTGCCCACCTTGTGGCCCCAGAATGCTACTAGTCTTCATAATGTTGCTCAGTCAGGTTTATTTGCTTGAGTGAATTATGACCCTTTCTTGAAACATCAGCCCTGAAGAGTTGTGCTGTTTATCTGTGAACGAATTCTGATTGCTGCTTTGTCTGCTTTCAGGGTGCTGGCAGATTTAAGACATGAACAAAATACCAACCCAATGCACCAGTCAATATAAAATAAAACCTAATTCAGTTTCTCTTCACTATTAGAGTTCTGGAGACACTTGGATACTCAATGTGATATGGGCTGGCTTCCCCACAATGGTTTTTGCTACATGCTGATACACAACCAGGTTACTTGGAGTTCAGCAGATCAACTGTGCCAAGCAAATAAGAGTAACCTCATCAGCATACACTCCTTGGCAGATGTCGACCTGGTTGTTACAAAGCTTCATAATGGTGAGTTGGGATACTTGTAAAAGTCAAGCATCAAGTGCTCTGCATCTTAAATTACAAACTGCTTTTCATGTTCTGGCACATGATTGTGAGAACTTGTAGCTCTAAATGAAGGTATTAATGCTGAGCTTGTACACAGGCGGTTGCTGAGCTCAGGTCCAGTCCCTCTGTATTAGCTCTTGCTTTAATTTAATCTATTTTATTCATGTATTTATTTATTGAATGGGCCAACTTGCCTAATTCCCCATGCCTAATACCTGTTCAATTTTCTCGTTTGAACAGAATCTTAGATAGTTGGCTTAGATATTTGACTGCTGGGTCATTGAACTAACAAACATGATCTGCACTTTGTATTCTTACATTTTTGTCTGCACTCTAAAAATAAGATTTTGTTTGAGCTTCTTTTCTTGTGTGTTCATTATTTTCTGTATTTTTTTCCTGTTTGTTACCTTCTCTGTGAAGCGTGCTCACATTCATGAATATAATGTATGATTTAAAAAATAAATTGGGCTTGTCTCAAATTTCCTTTCTCATTGTAATAATAATTAAAAAAATACATTATGCTTTTAAGTAGAATGTGAACTCAGCAAAATTATTTTTTATCACTCCTTTCTAATTAGTTTAAGGATTATTCTGAAACCTCTGTGTTGCCTTAATTTTAAATTACAGATGCTAAAGAAGAAGTGTGGCTGGGTCTCAGGAACAAAGACGTACCAACCTTGTTCAAATGGTCAGATCACTCAGCTGTGGATTTTACGTATTGGGATCAGAATGAACCAAAAGTTCCTTTTAACATCACTCCTAACTGTGTGTCATATTCAGGCAAGGTAGGAATATGGCGTTGGGTTTTTTATTTTTTTTTCAGTCATAGTAGAGGGGACATTGATGTATGTGAAAGTCAAGGGGGGGTAAATCAGAAAAATGATTTTATTTTTGGAATAATCCTTAAAATGCAGATAATCATTTGACTAAAAGAGAACTTCTTAAAACTATTTAGCAAGCACTTGTTAGTTCTGTGCCACAAAGAATAGCAGAAATTGCTTACAGCTCTGAGACTGTCACTGCTGTTGACCAAGTAGTTGTCCCTGTTGCTCAGAGTTTTGGATTATGCTATTTTTGCTTGTCTATGGCAGAGAGCTGGGACGGAGGTGTGCACAACTTTTGAGAGGAGAAGCTGGCTTGAGTCACTTCTAGGATCAAGTTGGGCCTCCCCATTTAAGGATGGGTAGTGAGATATGCTGGTGAGAGAAGAGGGAGTGGATAAAGACAGCTGGGAGGGAGAGAACAGAAGCAGCAAGGAGTGGGTGGGGGAAAGAAGGTCTCAAAGATGAATGTTGGGAGAAGCAGGCTGTATCCCATCCTCCAAGTTCCAGTACAAAAGTGGGAAGAGCCTGCTGTGCTGTGCACTGAAGCTCGTGCCCCTCGGCTCTCTGCAGTGAGCTGAGTGCACCTGCCCTGCACCCTCTCTGATCCACGAGAGAGCTGGCACTCCTCTGGCCTATTTCTTCCCTTTTCAGATGTGATCCAGAATTATCCCATCTCCACATTGTCAGTTTTCTCTCTTCCTTCAAAACATGCTCCTATGCATGTAATCCAGGGTATCCCACTCACAATGTTTTTGCAAGTACAAGTAACTGAGGCGTTGAGGCTTTCCTATTTCTGAAAATTCTGCTTCTGCACTATGGAAATATTTTAGTATTTTAAATACTCTTTTTCCTTTCCTTCTAACAGTTGGGACAGTGGAGAGTCAAATCCTGTGAAGAAAAATTGAAATACGTGTGTAAGAAAAGAGGAGAGATTTTGAATGAAACAAAATCAGATAAAAGCTGCTCATATGATGAGGTAATAGAAAGTCTGCATGTCTTTTACCTTCACTTAGTTCAGAAGCCTGTATTAAATTACTTATTCTCTCTACTTCCTAGTTCCTTAATGCCTGTAAAATAAAGCATGTGGAACATCTTGGCTGAAAAAGAACATTTTTATAGTATGAGCCAAATTTGGTGTGTCTTCAGATTCTCCAAAGAAGGGTCTGGATGTATTACCACTCTGTTTGTGGGTGAAAGTGTTATGAGGTTGGACCCAGGAGGTGTGTTTTATTCATTTGTCTGGAAAAAAATAATAATCTGATTTTATTAGGTATGTTGTCCCTAATGCCATTTGTTCTGTAGTTTCTGTTTTAAACATCCTTTTTAATTTAGGATAAGCACTTTGCAATATAAGGATGTGCAGAGAAAAGATAAATGAGAAAGATTAGGTTTCTGCTATGTTTCACTTGGCTCTCATCTTTTTTTTTTTTTGTTAGGTATAACATGTTATAGTGTAAATAAGCCTTGTTTTGAGCAATCTTGGGATGGAGTTACTAGCTACTTCAGAGTTCTTTTGTTAAGTTTTATGTGGTGTCTTGTCTGCAACAGAAAGCATATTTACCCCATATCTTCCTTTCTTTGCAACCTGGGGGTATTCTTACTCTGTCTTTTCAGAGACTGCCAGCGGGCGGTTACAGCTTTCTGTGCTGTTCAGACACCAGTGCGTTGGTAGGCTAGCAAAGAGCACATTAATATTCCTTGAAATTTCTGTGTAACTATGGGGAAAAGATTTGAATAAGAGAATTTTTGTAAGTTCAAACATTTTCAGTATAAAGGATTTTTTTTTTTTTGAAGTAAAGAAATGCTAATAACGCCCTTTTATTATTCCTCTGTTTGAATCCTGGCGTTGGTGGAACAGCATCAGAACTCCTATTGTTTTGAATAGGACTAGGCTGTCACCCTTGTGTTTCTCTCTCAAATGCACATAGCAGTCAGAAGACTGCACAGTTGAGCTAAAACAGTGGTGTATTTTGTTTCTGTGGTTGCATTATTTCTTAGAACTTTGAATCTCAGAGTTGATAATACTGCACCCTGTATGTGATGTGTTGCATTTCTTTCTTGTATTTGCTTGTCAGCTTGTGGACACCAACCAGCGTTAGCAGTGATTTCTGTTCTCCTGCAGATAATGCCTAAATTAGGTTGTTAAGTATAAATGTGTTTTTTTGTTCTTTAACCAGGGATGGGAGATGCATGGAAACTACTGTTACAAGATTTATAAAACAGAAGTCTCATTTGGAGCACAGTGCAATCTTACAGTAACAAACAGGTAAAGTAATTTCTGTAATTTATTTGTGCACTTGATAGTAGGATCCTGGAGTCACCAAACCTCCATATTCTAAGCAATGGTTTAAAACAGAAAAAATAGATGTAGAATTGCTACTGCAGGGAACTGACAAACTGTGTTTTCCATGGTGTGACCATGGCAAACCTACAGTATAAAGACTTCTCAGATGTATTTGAATTCCCAGCCTGCTGACCCCTTATTGAATACGGGACTGCCTGGAGAAGCATTTGAACTAACTCATGTAATAACATGCCTGGTTTTCCGATTGACTCAGTAGTTTCAGATATCTTTCAAATATTGACTGAGATTAATCTGTGAATTTTCAGATTTGAACAAGAATTTATAAACGGTCTGATTAGAAAGTACACCAAAGTTGAAGAAAAATACTTCTGGACTGGTTTGCAAGATATGAGCCATACAGGAACATATTCCTGGGGTGCAGTGGATGGGGAAAAAAATGAAGCTGTGACATACACTAACTGGAATTCCTTGCAACCAGGTAAACATAACATTAAAAAAAAAAATTAAGATGCTATCATTTTACATTCAGCAAGCATTGGAGCACCATGTTAGGGGGCTCCAAGGGTGAAATAAAATAGTCATTTGGAAGTCTTTGGTTTTTTTTTGGAAAACCAACCAATAGCTTTAAATATTTCTTTGGTGGCTTAAATTTTAGAGTTCTCAGGAGGATGTGTGGCCATGCCCAGTGGGAGGTCTATTGGAAAGTGGGAAACTAAGGACTGTAAAACCACAAAAGCATTTTCTGTCTGTAAAAAGTACATTGGGCTGCCCAAGGAACCAGAAGTGCTTCCGAAGCCATCTGATCCCTGTCCCCCTGGGTGGCACAATGGATCAGGCCTTGCCTGCTACAAGGTAAGAAGTTATTCCTATTGGATGTTAATCGTTTGTTAGTGTCTTGCAACAAGTATGTGATTAGCCATTTTGTGTCTTATGACTGCTCTGAAGGATATTTCAAAGAGGATGTATTACACAGGGAGGAAAAATTGATGCTGATTTAGATTAATGCACACAGGGAGGAAAAATTGATGCTGATTTAGATTAATGCACAAGAACATCTGGAGGCATTCATCCTGTGCTGGTTTTCAAAAGATGCAGTGTGCCTCTCCCTCTTGATCTGTAGCCAGCTGTGCACGTTAGAGCTGAGTGGGGTGACAGCATTCACCTCTGCTTCCATCTCAGGAGCACAGTACTGATGGAGGGTGCCTGATTGCCATCATCCAGCACACAGAGACACCTGAATAGGAAAGGCAGGTGCTTTGAATCTCCTTCCCTTGTAGTCTTAAGGGTGTAGATGGGGAAGGTGAAATTTTCTCTGGTTTGAATGTGGATATCAAACTTCTTAAAAAAAAAAAAAAAATGCTGCTTCGGTTGAATTTCACTGTTTCTGACATAAACAGTGGAAGTAAATAGTCATGCTGTTAGCTGGAATGGCTTAACTAAATTCACATTTAGAAGTGCACTTTTTTTTTTTTACTATTAAGAATCTAATCATGGTAAAACTGAGGCTGTTTATTGGACTGTGTATTCGTTATTTCTAGATCCAGTGCCTGCAACGAACTGTATCCTGTACACAGCTCATGTAGCAAAGTGGGGAAACACAACTCTCATAACAAGGCTGTGGGCAAGGATCCCAAATGTGTGGGTCTAGCTGATGTGCAGCATAGTTGTCCCTGCTCAGCCGATGGGGTGTGACAGCTGGCTCTGGCAGTTTCTCCAAAACTCTTGTTGACCAAGTGCAACATGTCTGTGTAGAGAGATCCTGCTGACAGGAATTGGCTTGGACTGAAGTCAAGGGGATCAAGTGAATATGTTAGCTGAGGTGTATGAGCCAAGTATGGAACTGACACATTCAGGTAGCAAAGAAGGTGCTGAAGAACTTTTTTCACCTTTAGCACCCGAATGGGCTTGGTGTCAGTGGAAACTGGGTTTTTCAGTTCACCCTACATTTTAAAGAACACCATCACTTAAAACATAATTTGGCTTGCAGTTTTGGAATGAGTTGGGTGTTGTTTTCTAAAATCTTTCTGGTAAAGAAAAACAGAGAAATTCTGCCATATGGAATATGTTGTATTTGAAACAAATTTTGTCAGCTAAACTTCAAAGTCTGGCTGTTGTTGAACAAACTGGAACAAATAAAATAATTAAGAAGTCAAGTTTAAAATCAAGTTCTTTCCCAATGGAGATACGCATTATTCATTCCAACAAGAGGTGTCCATATCTGAGTAGTACAGCAGAGTTTTTAAAAACGTTGTCACTTGTGTCGTTTTCTACTCTAATGTCTGGCTGTTGTGAAGTTCTTCCACAGTGAAAGAGTGCTGCGAACCAGGACTTGGGAAGAGGCAGAAAGGTTCTGTGAAGCACTAGGAGGCCATCTTCCTAGCTTTACTAATACAGAAGAAATCAAGGCACTTCATTCTATCCTGAGAAGAATAATCAGGTAACAAAACAGCCATGGACTACAATTTTGATTTCAGTCACACATGGGTGTAGTTCATAAATGCTGCTGCTGACCCCAAATGGCAAGTATGAGACAGTGTACACTGACTGTTTCCCACAGTAAACAGCTAGATGTGGCATTTGAACTGCTGGCATGTCACTGCCTTCCTGGAAAATGTCACGGGAGTGCAGCTTGGGCAAATGTTTCACATTGCTAGAGGGAATACAAGAAAAGAGATAATTACTTTGAGCATCTTTGATTGCTCAAATTTAAATCTGTGTTATTTCCTTCTTTAGGATGAATTTTGGTACAACTGCATTGTAGCTGCTCCTATTCTTTACTGCTACATTCTGTAAAGATGAGTTATTTCAGTTTTTTAAATAGGTCTCATTTTTATTCATGAAATGCTTCTTGACTAAATTGGGTGCTATTTTTTTTTTTTTTGAAAATGTGAATAATGTAGTGTCCAGCAATCTGGTTGGCAGAGATCCCATTTGGCATAACGGCACTAACACTGTATGGGCATTAGATGGGTGTGTTGAGTTTTCTGGTATCAACAAATGAAATGCTACATAATTTATGAATCTAAACTTTTTATTTATTCAAAGGAACTGTCACTGCAAAGCTTTATTAGGCACTGGTGTGATGTCAGATCCTTGTGTAATATGCTTTTTTGATTGGCAGCCTGGTTTTTCAGAACTTTTGCCAGCTTAAACTCAAATGCTGCCAGTTATGTGATCCTAATTTATTTCATCAACAAACAAAATCAGGATTATTTTAGAAGCTGCCAATGTACAATGCCGTGATTAAATTTTAAAATTTGATGACTGAAGAGATGCCTTCTTGAAAACCCAGTGAACCTTTTTTTAGAAGTGCACAAGTCATGAAAATTACTTAATGTTTATGTTACTAAAAGACAAAACCAAACTCATATGCTCTATAAATAGATGGCTTAGCTTGTTAAAAGCCACTTGTGACTCCTTTGCTAAAGTGACTAAAGTGCCTGAAATAAAAATCAGTGCAGAGATTATTTTTAGCTATAGATCTTAGTACACTGTTTTGCAATTACAGATTTTGTTTTAGTGTGCCTAATTTACTATGAAATATGAATAGGGAATTAACTGGTTTTATTTTCCTACTATTCCTACAAATATTTGGAAGTACATTTCAGGCTGAAGACTATCTCCAGTATTAATTATGGTGAATGGCCTTTTTTTGGTTAGGATTTTAAAGCTGGAAACTTATGTCATTCCAGAAAGCCATCTGACACATGATGCTTATGCAGTTCCCATATTTCAGAAACTCAACAGCCTGAAAGAAGGAAGGTCCCAGTACTTCAGTATTATTTTAGCAGGGCTTAAACAAGGGCCAATAAATTGAGCCCACTATATAAATATGGGGCAATATATTGAATCCAGAATAAGTTGACTTTGTCAGAGTTGCAGTAACTGCATGTGTCCAGTATAAACCAAAACTACGGTATTTTGTCTGGATTAACCTCTTTTGAAACATTGCAGAACTTCCTGAATAGAAATACAATAGATTTGATATTGCCTCGATAAAGCATTTCAAATAATGTTTGTTTAGACAACGTAATGAGATGTTTAAGTTGGTTACACTTTCAAATTAATTACTCAGAAGTGGTGATTATATGAAGCATTTTAGAGATCAAGAGTGTTGGGTAGCTTGTCTGAAAATAAGCTCATTTGAAAAAGGAGAGAGGAAAAACAAGTGAATTACTTCACCAAGAACAACAGACAGTTTAGGTAACTGGGAGAAATCATCCTAAGGTAATGTTAGGAGAGATTAGCTGCCAGAGTTGACTGGCATGCAATTTGTCCTGCGTTTACTCAGTGCAAAGTCTGACCTGAAGTATTCATTCAGTGCAGTTATTTTGGCTCAGTGAAGGACCACACCTTGGCTTTTTTTTTTTCCCTTGCACAGTTCTCCAGTGACTCATTGAGAACTGTTTGTTTTTAAATGTTAGCAAAAGTCAGTTTGGTTCACCAGGAAAAGGGCAGCTTGCCTAGTCCATTTTGTTCTTTACTCAGATTCCACCTTAGAGGCAAATAAGAACTAGAACTGTTCCAGCCAAATCAGGCAATTGCCATTGGAAAGGAAAATAAAATTTGCCTGCCAGCCTTCCTGTCTGAAAGAAATATGAGATAACATACTTTAACTTCAAGGGACATGGTACAGGCAGAACAGATTCTGGTAACTTACTTTCATCTTCTAGGATTGTTTTTTCTGAGCATTTTGCAGCTTATACGTGGCAGCGACGTTGGATGCAAAGAGAGTAACAGCTTGGATTGGTTAGAAATAACATTTCAATGAGGACACCTTACTGGAAAGTAACCAGTTGCCTTTTATATGCACAGCACTGCTTGTGTAATTGCACTGAATCTAGAAATCCTCATGAACACTTGAGTTTGCAAGAGAAGACTGATCATACTCTCAACACACTGACCAAAAGAACAATAAAAATGAGATGCAAGCTGTAGCAATCGGGTTAATACAGCTTCTCTGCTCTTCTGCTAGGGAGTGGCTGATTAGCAGCATGGAGATTCGGTCAGTGGCAGTAGCCTGTTACAGAGGGAGGAGCAGCTATCAAATGGGCTTCATGCATACCACCATCAGAAGCAGCAGTCCTTTTTAAATTGCGCCATTCTGGCATTGGCCCAGACTTATTCGTGTTTGTTATATTTTACCTCTTATCTAGAGTTAGGCTGTAACCTCACTTAGGCTTTTAATCTTGTGTTGGAGCTGACGTAAGGGACAAAAAAAATCTTTCTATTTCAACAGTTGGAATATGACAGTAGAAAAAGTACTGTTTTACATTGCATTCACGTTGATCTAAACAGCTTTTATTGACTCGTGCACAGCATTGCCTTTTTTTTTTCTGTATGAGAGAAAACAACTGCAGGGTTAGGGTCTTTCATTGTTAGTCAATGTGAAGTCTGTTATAAAGCACTAATTGCACTCACATTTTGGTTACAACTCAGGATAACCTAGGTTTTAGATGCAGTTCCAGGAAGGTAACTCAAAGAATACTTTGGCAACGATATATCTATTTTGATAGCAGTCCACAAGATGGATTTTAAATGTTTTCCAGTGAGGACACGGACAACTGAAGTACAAGCAAATACCTTGCTGCAAGCTCAGTTGCAAGAGTCTTAATTTATACTTGTCTTACATGGTTAATAGAACTCTTTTTTTGCAATGCAGTGATAGTATTATTTTGGAGGGCTATCAGAAGTAATTACTTAAGGTTAAGTGTCATCAAGAATAGCATAGCAGTTACTGAACTATTAATTTTCATGTCTGAACAATTCCAAAGGATGAAAAAATGTATGTTAATGTGCAAATGCCTGATCAGCTGGGAAACATTGTTCTGTTGGCAGATTAATAGTTGGAAATTGGGAGATAGGCTGGACTTGACCTAGCACACCTTTTATATTTATGTTTATTTATTTATTACATAAAAGCCTATACAAGTTGAAAGACTTTGGGGAAAAAATGCTCTAGTTCCTCAGTTTATTACTGCAAATCCTTTTGAAATGAGTGTCTCAGAGTTTCTTTTTAGTGGATATTCCTCTGTGATGATCAATTACTTAAGCTGCATTAGGCCTGTAGGTGATGACCAGGAGGGGAGAGTTAAGCAGTGTCTGATTCATAACTGGAAAGAATAATCACAGAACAACAAAATCCTAAAGGCAGATTGCCAAAAGCCACTTAGCTGCTTGACAGCTGGTGAATGGCTTACAATTTTCCCTCTGGAGTGATGTAGGACATTTAGGCTCTTTAAAGGCTCTTTAGTGATATTAAAAGACTAAAGACTGTTCAGTATGGTAAGATCACACTGGTGTGATCACAATATCACACTGATGTCAGAAATTAATGCTGGTGTTTGGAAGGGTGAGATTTCATGGTGGCTGTTTTTTGTTTTTTGTTTTTTTTTCCTAATGGGAGCCCTACCAAGTGAAATGCCATTGCCCTTCCTGGTTCTCACATGCTTTGCCTACGTACTCTGTCTGGGCTGTGCTGTTTTTTGTCATAGGCCTGAGTCCCAAGGGCAAGCTTCCAGATCTGTTTTCATGAACCCACTGTTGGAATGTGATGTTGTTGTTGTTTTTATTTTTTTCCCACTCTGATACTAAAAGTCTTGGAAACACATCCTTGAGATCTCCCAGGCTATTCCAGTTATTTTCTTGGTGCTGCTGTGTCAGCCATTTCATGCGCAGTTCACCATCTTAATGGTGATATGTATGGGAAGGCAGGGGCATGCTCTTACTAAAGAAATTTTTCATGTTGCCCTGGGATTTCTTAATTTCTTATGCTGGTAAGCCTGGGTTTATGTCCATCCCTTCATGTAATAAAGTTATGTTCATAAAGTTGCCAAGTTCTATCTTTGAATCACTCTGATAGTTTGCCATCACTTCGTTTTTGGGAGACTTCTCCAAGCCCTGACCTCTGGTCAGAAACCTGTTTACAGCTGAGTCTAAATTTACTTCTGATCTGTGGTTCCTTCAGACACAATGTCCTTTTTCCTCAGATAGTTCTTCCATCTAGGGACCTCGTGTCCTATTTTAAAGAATAATTATATCTCTTCCCTTTTTTCTAGCCTTGAAAAACAGAAAACCCTTAATTTTTTAAAATAAACTAAACTCTCATTGCCTCAAATATTCTGCATGGCCATAAATGTCCTTCTATGTATTTGGTGCAATGTGAACTGATGGAGTAGTGCTCCATATGAAATTTTACAGGAGCCCTGTACTATGGCATTGATGCTTCATTATCTCTGTCAGAACATGTCGATGAGTGTGCCTTCTTCACTGCTGCACTGCAGCAGGATTTCACATCAGCTGTGATATCATTTCTAAAAACAAAACAAAAAAAAAACTTAGCGTCTTTCCTCTGCTGCTGTTAGGTGATATCATCTATTACTTTTCTTGGGCAGGGTAGTGGGCTGGAGTGAATTGTCATAAACTTCAGTAGATAGAACCAAATTGATACTTCCAAAAGTAGAGGCTGCAGTACAAAACTAAACTTGCGGTCTGACGCATGCTTTATTTTGTCATGGTATCCTGGATTCATAAGCAGTGGTAAAGAGTACGGTAAAAGTTTTTAACGGCAGATTTAAGTATTTCTGTAGTAAACCCCCTTTTTTTTTCTTAACAATTTGTGTCTTGCAGCATAACTGAAAGTTTCAGTTTATAAATCCCTTGCTTATGAAAAGTAAAAGTAAAATCTAGTAAAAAGAAGTAAAAAGTAAAAGTAAAAATGCAGTTCTGACTGTAATCTGGTACAGCGGAGCAAATATCTATCACCTTTCATTTAAGCAAGTATTGAGGTCAGTGATGTTACAGGCCTCTTTTATGAAGGTGCACAGTTGAAATACATTCCTGTGCTTTGTTTATATCACTGATAAGCGTAAGGGAAATGCAAAGTCAGTTACTTTGTGTAAGCAGAAGTTTTCATGTAGTTTGAGGAAGAGTGTATTTGAGCTGATGAGAGGTGACCTGGAGACGGACAAGGAGAAGCAAGCCAGATAAATACAGTGCGTGATTCTGGAAGAAGAGTATATCAAGAGACAACTGATGCAGTGAATGAAGGAATTACGTGATTTAGTCTTGTGTCCCTGATCACATAGAAAACTAACCTACAAATCCTATTACAAGTGCGGAAGAGGACCTTGATTCTAGGCCCGTTTTCCTCTTTGACCTGCTACAGTTTGCAGGAATAAACTTTTGGCTCTGCTGCTCAAACCTAAGTAATGCAATGACTTAGGTTAGTTTTTCTATTAAATGTGCTGAACCATATATTTGGCTTAAGATTTTACTTTATTTATTTACAGCAATGACAGATGGGTATGGATTGGAATGAATAAGAGGAGTCCAGATTCTTTGGGAACCTGGCAATGGAGTGATGATAAACCCGTAAGTTAACCAAGAAATGTCACGTCCTCATTTGTTTTAGCTTAGGCTGAATTGAAAATAAATTGATAAATCTTCTAATTAAGATATGGCAGATCCTTCAACAGATGAGTAATTCAGAAGATTGTGCACTTAAGAGCTACCATGCAGGCAGATTTCCAATTAAAAGCATAACTTTAATAAGGTTAACCTGATCTCTGTCTCTATCACATTAAAATACTTTAATGGAAATACAGTAATAAAAATCTAAAAGCTGGTGGAGAGAACAAGATGTCTTCATGCCATGGCAAAGGGGGGGTGGGGGTATGAGCTCATCATCTCGATAGAGCAGGCTTCTCCAAAAATAACTTCTTAACTACAAGTAATTTATTTGCCTGAAATTGTGATTTTTTTTTTTTTCCCTCTATAATAACAGGTATACAGACTCAAAACTCTTTGAACTAGTTACTGCCTTTTAATATGTATTTTAATAGTGATAATGGGATCACAAGTCTAAATGGTTACCTTTGGGGACTATTGTAGCAAAAATAGTCATGAAGTGATTGTTCTTTCATCCTGTCTGTCCTGTAGGTAACTAGTATTATTATGCCACGTGATTTTCTGGAAGATGAATATAACACAAGAGATTGTGCTGCTTTAAAGGTTAGTTTCAAGATTTTTAATAACAGCATGCTTATTTATACATGAAATTACTTGGAAAAATATTCCTGCCAGCTATATATTGAATTTAGGTTGACTGCTGAGAAGTTTTCTTTGTATAGTAAAAAGTTGCTAGTGTTCCCTTTATTAATCAACAGTTAGTATTACATTTCCCTTATTTAAACGGTTTTAACAAACTGAGTGCTATGCTAATGATGAGCTGTCGTAAGACTTCTGATCTACAAAATATTTTAGTGACAGTTCTCTATTACATAATGGCATGCTATACATCTGTTGAATGTTATAAATGACACTTGAGAACATAACATGGAGTCAAAAAAACAAAAACAATAACAAAACACAGCTCTACAATAAGTTTTAAAATCTAGATTTGTTTTTCTGAACTGCAAATTAAGAAAATAGTTGAAACATAAAGTAGAGGGATGCAGTAGCCAGGACAGAGTATTTGTGCTTGTGTTTGCTTTGTGAAATAGACTGTAACTGCTGTGTCAGGTTTTAATTCAAAATGTCACGCCTCTGGTGAGTTATGTTCTTCGTCGCTTATTTCAGTCTTGATGGCATGAGTTGTAAAATGGCCTTTTACTTTCCTGAAGCATTACCTGAGCATTTTTGTAAGATCATTCCAATACTATCCTTTCTATTAACCGAAATGGAACCAATTCTGCTTTTCAGATTTATTGAAGGAAAGGATAGTTGTATCCCCTTGTTTCTGTTCACAGCCATTTCCCCTCAATGTCCTCTCTTGTGTTTGTGACCCCAGCCTGAGAAGCTGTCATCTTTAACATTAGGTTGATAGAAGCATCAGATGAGAGGAAGCCACTCTGAAGAGCATTGTGAATATAGCAATCTCTCTCCCCTACCTGCTAGGTTCCTTCATGTGTTCCTTCACTTAATGATACAAAATTCTCCTTATTGGAGAGATCAGCAAGAGTGAAGTCAGATCTTAAAGTTGATTGTAAGAAATAATCTTAGATAAGAAAGATTATTCCTATGCTGGATTCAGATGAGTGTTTCTTTTGAGGAGAAATGAAAATTTATTTCAGGGAAAGAAGTTCCAACAGGTAATTCAGTAATAAGCATAGATGAGATTGTGTGTGCTACAAAATAGTGAAGAAACAACATTGCAAGAATAGACTTGTATACCTAGAATGACCTTAAATCCCTTATACAATTGCTTCACAGTCTTGGCTAGCATGGAGGATTATAGTTTAAAGAGTTACAGTTGTATCTATTCATTTTTTCAAGTTGCATGGGGCTGATGCCACAGTAACACATACTGACTTTGTCAAAGGTATTTACAGTTTCATTTTACATTACAGAGGCCCATACTCTATTAACTGATCTCTCTGTTCCTGCTTTTATACAGACCTTTCAATTTTCACGGCGATCATTTTGGAGATTTTATTTCCATGAGGGCAGAGACCTGGAATTTTATGTCAAGCCTTTTGATTGTGAAGCTAAACTAGAATGGGTCTGCCAGATAACAAAAGGTAAACTGCATTTACACACAGTTCATACGAAAGAGTTCAGTGATGTGTTTCTAGTTCCTTTGTGTTAACAGCTTTTGTGAAATATATCTAACTAGCTGACAGGAGGTAAGCATGTCTGAAATATTGTCAAATTGGAAGATATGAAATAAGCAGCAAAGAAATATGACCAAGAACTAGGGTTATAAACTTCAGGAATTCATCATTTTTCTTGCTATTCTTTGTGTTTCAATAGTGAAAAGAAGGTATCTGCCATGGAGCTGTCATTATTGCCCAATAGCAGAAACTTTGCAACCAATGTTTTATTTTTTTTCTCTGTGGACCATTAGAAGTCAGTACTTGAGATGCCTTGCTCATGTGATATACAAACTGATATGCACCTAGAATATTCAAAGATTGATCAAAAAATGACCATGAGGAGGAGGATGCAGTATCACTGCTCCCGTATTCTTTCTTTTCCCATGAAGTAAGAAGTGTTTTCCCACTGGGTGAGGTGATATAAGCCAAGTGATGTTTGTAACTAAATGACTGTAGGCATATTGGGTATACAGTCTGCTTCTGCTTTAGGTGAATGAGCCTCTTGCTTGTTCTTCTGGTAAAGTTGGCGTACTATAAGGTTAGCATACTAGCTCCTCACTGTAGTGAGACAGAGGGAATGCAAAAGAATGGCATGGCATCTCTGCACAGATCCAGCTTTTTTCCTGCAGTATGAGACATGCTGTAATCCACTAGGCTTTTGTGTTTTAGTTATTCATTGAAGGGCTTTTCAGGGCATGAGACTTTCCTGTCCTGGGGGGAAATGGGTAGATAAAATATTACTTTGCTACTAGTATTCTTTTAGAGGGAAACAAACAAAAATAAAAAAGCAACAAACAATAATAATAATAATAACAAAAAGCACAGATATTTAAGACTGAGGTATGGAATACACCCATTAGTTTTGAATCAGCTTGTTTTAGACTATAAAAATCTTTATAAAAATTTTAGATAAAAATCTATGTATGATTTTTCTCCTTCCCTTTGTGCCCCCCATCATGCTTACCCAGAAGCACGAGTATAACCTATGATTTCCATTATTTGTGACCACAGTCTTGTTATAGGATGAACTTGAAGTGACTGTTCTTTTCTCTGAACAGGTAGCACTCCAAAGACACCTGAGTGGTATGTGCCAGGTAAATGGACTTTTTGTATATTCTAACACTTTATATGTATAGTTGTTACTACTGTGTATCTTTATTAGTTTTGTTACATTACTACTGTAATACCTTTCTGGTGACAGCAAAGGTCACGACTGATAGGATTTGATTCTGAGAGAGCTCCAAATGCAAGAATTAGTGTTGTTTTTTTCCAGTGTCAAATTGAAATTTCTCACTACATTCAGAAAAAGAATGAGTTTTTCAGAATTGATTTCTTATGTGTGATACTTCTTCTGTACAGATGAAATTGGAATTCATGGAGCCCCACTTGTTGTTGATGGTGCGGAGCTATGGTTTGTACCAGATAAAAACCTGAGCTTCCAAGAAGCTATTTCCTACTGTCAGAAAAATGATAGCGATCTAGCCTCTGTGGAGTCTTACCCAAAACTCAGGACAATACTATCTCAAATAGAAAAGGTAAGGAATTTTATCTAACAGATACTTTTCACTACAGAGAAGTATGTCTTTTCTTATATAAGATGTAGGGGTCTGTTTTTCTGGCACATGCGTCTTGAACTGTATCTTTTCCTATTCTTGAAGAATTGTAAATCTGCACTATTTAAAAAAAAACACTTTGAATCAAATTAATTTTGTCATTGATTTATTGATGATGGAGTCTGGAGATTTGTGTCTATGAATTGTGAAATACCATTTTGTTCTTTTTTTCCCCACAGTTATCAAACAGTGAACAGAAGTGGTGGCTGAAGTTTATTGATTATGGCTACAGCTATCATTCACCGTATGTAGAATAATATTTTATTGTAAACTTTTTTCGTGTCATTTTTAGGCATATAGTTAAGTAGAATAGTTTCTAAAGGAAAATGTTTTATCCCCAAATTTGTAAAAGGCTACTTCTTCTGTATCATCCTGAAGAAGTAAGATAAATTTGAACTAAGCTAGGAAACACTACAGCGCTGTTCAGTGAACACTGTTCTCCACATCTGCTTACATCTACCTGTACCTACTCTTGCAATGCTAAACATAGACAACAGAGTACCTAGGGCAGAGGGAGTAGGAGAACTATGTGGTGCTCAAGGCAAGTTATACTTAGCACAGTATGTATATATACTTAAAAAGTAAGTATATTTCAAAATATTGTTGAAATATTCTAATGAGTTGCCAACGTCTGAGTTCTGTTCCCATTACAAAGCATCAACATCAATAATTTATACATAACTGTATGTGTATGTGTGTAAATTAATAGTACAGACTTGGATGAAAAGGGACAACTTAATTCTTAATCCAATTCTTCTAAGTCTCTCCAGTCCTATAGATTTCAGGTTGTTGGGCGTTGACACCTTAGTCTTGTCATGTGTATCATTAATGTACAGGGCCCTAATAGCTAATGAATTCAATTGATCTTTAAAATAATTTTATTAGATTTTAGGCCCATTTTTTTCTTGTTAATAATTTGGGAACTGAAAAAGAGATTCTGAAAAAAAATCTCTATGTTGGTTTTGAGGATAGGTGAGAATATCTGAAAACAGGAAATGTGAAATCAGTTTGACATCTTTCTCCCAGTTAGGTAATGTGAAAGTCTTGGAGAGCTAATACTGTATTCCTGTAGAGCTGGGATGCTGCACAGCAAACCTTGCATTGTGCTGTCTGTGGCTTCAGCAAAGGACCATGAGCTTCCTATAAGCAAAAATCTTAATTTGCCAAAGTACTGTAGTGATATACTACTTCCAAAATGTTTTAGAAAGGATAAACATGGGCTGTTGACCATTACCCTCACTTGTCTTCACAGTGTGCTAGCAATTGCAGCATGCAATGAATAATCTACTCTTGTAGTGCACATCTCCTTAACACAGTTGATTTGGGCATGGTATATAACTTTTGAACCTACCAAATGTTTGTTCCTAGTCTAGTTTCTCCCCCTCTGTCCTTTCCAGTGTTGTAGGGCATCTCGTAGAAACAATTACCAGCCCAAATTTTTGTATGTACTGGCTCTGTTGCTATCAGAGTTTCCACCTGAAGATCACACTGGATTGGAGATTGACTCTGAAATGTTTGTATCCAGTTTACAGTTATTTCCACGCTTCCATGATCGATTCCTGAGGGATTGCTGGTATGTTTCTAGAAAGAACTGGTACAGAGGTATGGTTGTTTTCAATTTTTCCCCCCTCTCTGTGATTATTATGTTTAAAAAAACAAAACAAAACTGTTCTGCCAAAACTCTGATACTTGAATGCACACTGATACTGAGTTACAAGTGAATGGCTTCTTAATGATTGTCTGATTCAATTTTGAATAATTTATTTCTTTATAGTAGAGCCATCATAATATTTCCTGATGTCCAGAGGCAAACCTGAATTCCTATGACGATTTTTTAATGATTGACTGACACTCCTTCCATGACAAATTAATTTACATGAAATCTGTTTCACTGGTGGTCTTTGTGTGTATGCAACATATTCTGAGTTCTGGAAATTAAGAGTGGTGTTAGAGTAGTTTGACTGAATACCTGCAACTGAATATGCAGCTGGAGATGCAAATTTTATTAAGTAGTGGAGTCATACTGGAAAAGGTACAAAAAGTAATGTAAATGCTATCTGGTGGTACCTGAGGCTTCTTTTCTTTTTGCAACATTGCTTTACATTGGGAAAATTTTGTAACCTCTAGAGACTAAATATGTCTATTATCATTTCCACTTTAAAGCACATTTCCCCCATGATTCTGTTGTACGCTGCTGACCTGTTTTCATTACTATTAGACAAAAATTCAACTTTACTAGGAAGACAGTCCAGTTCATTCTGGAATCATGTAAAACAGTACAGGGCAGACTCAGAATTTCTTTTCGCTTTAGTGGACTTTAGATTACACACCCTCTATGCTAGAAAATGTCCTCATATTCAAAACCTTTTAAATTCATCTTTTGTCTGTTGAAGTTACCTCTACTTATGTTAAATTTTGCTACTGGAAGTAAGATCAGAATCTGTATCTGTATGACATACAACGTATCTGTATGACAGACAATGACATACTATTGTCTGATATAAATCATTTACATTTGTCTCTTGCTGTCCTGTTATGTTTAAAGCTTTATATTGGATCGTACTTCCCTATAGTTGTACTGAAAAGGACTTTGCTTCACGTTTCATCATGTCAAAATATGTGTGGCAATTAGAGCATGACAGAAACTATCTTAACTGTTTTCTAAAATGCACATTTTTGCAGACTACCCAGTTAACTGTAACATGAAACTGCCCTTCATTTGTGAGAAAAATAATGCCTCCTTACTGGAGAAACATGATCCCAGTTACCGCCCAGTCACAGGAGGTTGCCCTAAGGATTGGCTTCGGTTTCGGAATAAGGTACAGAAAAAACACAGATCAATTATCATTACTTATTTTTCATAGTTTAGTAAGCTGGAGTGCCCTGCTGAAAGAGGCAAGGAAGTATCCAGTGTGTTCAGGAATGAACTGGGAGGTGGCTTTTGAAAACTACATGCAGTGATTACAATCATCTCCTCTACTTCTCCATCCTTTTTTGATGGCTTTCAAATTTCAAAGCAGTAATCTTCAGGATTTTCATTTTCCCCTCACCATAAACTTAGGTCCAAGAACTTTGTTTTTATTATCTAATCTCATGCTCTGTTTTGGAGAAAAAGAAGTATTATAAAGGGAAGGATGAGATTTCTGCTTCCCAACTCACCTTAAGGATTTAACTTGCTTAGGAATTAGAGGAAATTTTTAAGAATGAGCCAACAGAAATCAAAAGCCATCCTATAGTAAATTTCAATACTACGTTTCAAGATAGTCATTTGAAATCTTAGACTGATTCCTATTATATGACCTGTTGCTGTTCCCTGTACATAAGAAGGAGTGTGTATCACATCTGCACATTGTATTGTGCCAAGACTTGCAAATTTACTTCAAGTCATAGCAGAATATAGCTTTTGAGTTCCTATCTAGTTTCTTGCAAAAGATAATGTGTCACAGTACAGTTAGTTCTTGGCCCATCCCAATACAGTTAGTTCTTGGCCCATCCCAGTCTGACTTAACAGGTGTGAATTCTCATTCTTAAAACAGTACACGATCCTGATACAGCTGATTAAAGTTATTGAATTCTAATCCTCTGCTGTGAATGACAAGCTATTCAGTGAGATTATTAATCATTTTTGTATCTAGCTATTCTACTAGCAAGTAATGGTTCCCATACTTTTGAGAAAAATAATTACATTTTATTACAGGAAATGAAGTGAGATTTTAAGGCTGATTTAGAAACATTTTCTTATGAGTTTCTTCTTAGGTATGAAAAAAATCTTTTCTTATGTTTATTTTTCAGTGTTTTCTAAAGATGAAATCTGAATATTTAACATTTAATGCAGCTAATGAAAAGTGTATAACTTTTGGAGGTTCACTTCCATCTATCTCAAATCAAGCTGAGCAAGGTATGGTGAACTGGGGGCACTTCTAGTGTGCAGCTTCTCTTCCAAACTCAATATAGTTCTGCTTGAGAACTAGAGCATAGAAATCACTTGCTTATCTACAGGCATACTGGGAGCATTCTAAAAAAACCAAGACTGGTTAAAAATGTGTTGTCTGTTGTTTGTGCTGCTAGAAACATGGAAATTCAGTCAGTATAAATAAATAAATAAAAAGTAAAACCTTGCATTAAAGATCAAGGACAGAAGGGTTACTGCTGAATGAAAATTTTCTATCTTTTTCTTTGCCTGTTTAAAAACAACTGAGACTGTAGACTTTGTACTGTGAAGACCGCAGTTTTTATTTGTCCCCTGCCATTCCTCCCCCCAGTAGTGAAGTCCACATACACGGAAAAAAGGTGCGATCTTAAAGGAGCTTGCCTCTTTCTGTGGGCTGGTCCCATTGGTGTAAGGAGGGTGGCTAGTTCTGACATGTAAATTCTCCATGAATTTGTATAGCTCAGAAAATAGGCTGAGGCTCGCATGTGGCCAGTAGTTAAGACATGTCAGCAGTAGCTAATTACATAGCTTCAGTTTGTCTTCCTGATCTAGATAAGCTGAGTGAATGCCTTTGTTGCCTGGGGGGTTCACTGAAGGCCATTGTTTCATTCCAGAATGCTTGGTAAGAGGGCTCTGGTTTAAGATTTCATTGGCTGGATTTTTTTCCATCTAATCCTCTCTTCCTTTGTCCAGTCTTACTTCCTCTGATAGGGTGGGCAAACTGCTAGAATCTAAGAAATGGTTCTGCCTTATGGGGTATGGCAGTATGAGAGAAAGATGGGAGCTATGACTTCCTTCATCACTTTGGAGAGGGAAGGAGAGAACTCTTGTGTTCTCTCTGCAGGGAGACAATAGAAGATCATGCAGACTTGTGGAAAAGCAGCTTCTGAAATTTGTGTGAGTGCAAGGATACAAAGCACTGAAGGCAAAAACAAGTTAAATATACTCCTTGCTCCTCAGCTGAAAATTTGTAGGGCAAATACCAATAGACTGCTCTGTTCAGATAAAAGATAACACCTTTGGGGTTGATTATGAAAGAAGGCAATGATGAGCTTTTGGGTATCTTAAAGGACTAGGAAAATGAAGCTGATAAAAATGGGGGTTGCATTATCTTATTTATGAAAAGGGTTTTTTCAGGTGTTTGCTGTTGTGTGAACCACAATGTGTACATGTTTACTGTTTTGTCCAACAGATTTTATAACATCGTTGCTTCCCGAAATGCCAAAAGATATTTGGATTGGCTTGCAGTTTTTGTTCAGCACAAGAGAAAACAAATGGATAGATGGGAGTAAACTGTTGTATAGTAATTTTCACCCACTCCTGACAGGAAGACTAAGGAAAATTCCTCTGGATGTAAGTTCTGACACTTGACTATTAAACTTCTCTTGACTATTGAAAAATGAAAGTTGGAATACTGATTGTATCAAAAGAAAAGGGAAAAAAAAAATAATAAAAAAAAAAGGCAGACTAGATCCCTCCAGTGGTGATTTTAATTGGCAGACGAGGTGACTGACAGTAATGGAATTCTGTTTATTTGCACCTTTATTTGTATGATGTCTTCTGAACTGATATATAAAACACTGAAAGGTGAAGGAAAAAAAACAAAACACAAAAAAAGCTATTTAACAACTCTTCTGTAATTGCTATCTGCAATTTAAAGACTACATAAAAACAGTCATCAAAAAGATGCCATCAATAATTATTAGTTCAGTTATACTTAGCATCTGTAAACCATACATCGCGGTATTTAGCATGCTGCTCTACCAAGGTGAAGCATAATAAATATAATGGAATCACACCCACGAACAAGATTTATTTTAAGTGTTAATTTTTTTCATATAATGTTCTTCCCCCGTATTTAGCTTATGAATTCTTTTTGAGTCTAAGCACCTGGTAGTGTTTGGAAAATAGACAAGCTGTATTGCACCACTCCTTTGAAACTTTTTAAACAAGTTCAGACACATCAAGTACTCCTAGCCTCATGTTCTTTCACTTTCTCTACACAAGTATGTTTATACCTTATTTTTGTCTGATAAGTGTATCTATGATTTTCAGCTTTTTGATGAAGAATTTAACAATCAGTGTGGTGTAATCCTCAATGACCCCAAGTCTCAGTATGTTGGAACATGGAATTTCACTGCTTGCGCCGACAGGCATTTCTTGGGTATATGCCAGCGGCCTACAGGTAAATCTGAAGAGTCTAAATAATTTAAATAAATTAGAGCCAGAGTTTGCTGTTAAGATGTGTATGCCAGAAGACCTCTTAATACATGTAAATCATTGCACTTGAAGAGCAAGATTCTTGTAGATACTGAGCAGGTACATTTTGGAAAAGCATAGTGTGAAAAGGCGATGATGTGGGACAAATTTTATCAGCTATTCAGAATTTTCCCTTTTGTTTTTCATAGACCATTTCAGAAGGTATCTGTTTTCCTGAGAGATTCTGACTGCGTGGTTTCACTGGAAACATGCTTCAGCTTATGGGAGCTTTAACATTCTGGGGATGTAGGTGTCATGTACATCAAGGGCTAGCACAAGTGACTCCTTCTTCCCCCTTGGAACTGCGGAAGATAGAAGTCCTGGGGAGGAATCTCACATTATTTTCACCGTACTTAAACATCTCTTGTGCTTTTAGCACTATCAGAATATGAGGTATCATGTGCTCTTGAAGTTGAAATCAGTCTCCCCAGAGCAAACCTTGAGGGCTTACATGAAGAGTGATAATTTGCAGTGATGTGGCTTTCCCTAGCTTCACAGATTTATTGGCATGAGTAGGGTTTCTTAATCTGAACTAAAAATAATATTCCGATACAGCCATGTAGGTTGCTCAGCACAAATTACTGGAACTAGATCAAACAAATATACCTACTCTTGCATTTAATTACTGCTATGGGCTAATATTCAGCATACCCACTTTTGAGTATGTACTTCTATGTAATTAATCCTCTTAAGTAACTAACTTGCTATCTTCTTAGGGAAAAAAAAAGCTGTGTAAAATAAACACCCAAGAAAACATTCACCTTCTTCTTTATCTTCTTTCTCAAATAGGCAAGGCAAGCTTATCCCCCTTATTTAACATAAAAATATTCTTTATTCCAGTGCCAAGTATTTTGGAAATTCCAAGTGTCCAGATCAGAAGTCTAGCTGGAAGAGGTGTAGTCATAAAAAAAAAAATAAATAGATTTTTTATTAATAGAAAGTTGATCTGTATAGATTGGAGTATTATCAGTCTGGGCTAACTAAAATAGTAAGCATTTCCTCCTAGCCAGAACTGTAGAAGATGTAATGAGAAAGGGTTTGGGACTGTCAGAGTATGTGTCCAGGCCACTGGGGATACGGGTTTTAAGGTGATTTGTGTGGAAAGGCATCTCAGAAGGTTGCAGGGATAGCTATGAGACCTGTCCAAGTTGCCTTGAGCTTTATCCTAAGGAAAAAGACAACTCAGATTCCTTAGAAGTCTTGATACGATTGATTTGCACAAGTTCTTGAGACATTCATTGTCAGCAATTACTTCTTTTCTCTCTCAGAAATGAACACTTTCCTTACTAACTTGTTTCCAGTTTGGTACCCCTTGATATGTGGTGACTCTTCTGGTCTGATGGTTCTTTTTTACAAGCTGTATATTAAGAGAAAGCATTTGGCAGCAGACATAAGCAACTTAATTCAAACAGTCCGTTTCAGCCTTGTCACTTTTATGGTCTACTGAAAGCTGGAAATAGTGCGTAAATACCAGATGTATATTATTTTTCTCTGTTCTTGTGTTTTGAAAAATGGCTCTGTCAGCCTACCAATTAGCCATTTTAACATTATTATTTATAGTGTTTTTTCCTCTCTGTGTGCCCTTTTATGCTTCCATGTCAAGTTTCTTCTGCCTTTTTTTGGGGAAAAATATATTTATTTATTATGTATAAATTTGGGGGAGTTACTAGCTTTGCATGCTTTAATTTACCACCCATGGGAACGTTTGCATATTTTATTAACCACAATTGCAACGCATCACTGAGCTGTCTGCCTTCAGAATGATGCTGATAACTGTGGCGAGACTCAGTGCTAAGAACACAAACAGTAAATTACAGCCCTCCCTATTCAACGTGGATTTTCTATAATTAATTAAGTTCATGTGGAAACAGAATCAATTCCCAATATACGTGTGGATGGCAGTAAGGAACCCTGGGACTGTGCCGTACACCGAGATCTGTATAGACAAGTCTTATGGCCCATTGGATTTGCATAAGCGTAAATCCACAGGCTCCACAGAGATAAATGAATAAGTATAGCAGTTGCTATCTTGCAGCAGAGAGCAGTCATTTTTTCCCGCTGCTGTATTTAATTGAGGCTATGGACTATGTTTTTTATTCAATTAATGAAATTTTTAACATTATTTAGCAGTTAAATGAAAATAGCAGGTATAAAAAAATGTGTGAAGCCAAGTTAAAAGAGAGCGATAAAAATAGAGTGGCTGAAAATAGCCCTTCCTGCTTTTTTTGCTTTTATATTTTCTCTGTCTAAAGCATTATAGATATTTATTCCTAACTAAAATCATTAGCATAGTCTACTTCCTAAGAAAGTATTTTTGATATTTTTTCCAGGGGCATACAAACAGGTTTTTTCTGTTTGTTACAGAGAAATTGGGAGTTTAGAATGTATTCCATTGTTTAACCATCTAATAACTGGATTTCTTATTTAGGCATAGGAGCTGCTGATAATCAGACAGAGCAAATCCTTAATGAAACGTTCAGCTATCAAAATGTTCAATACGAAGTAATTCTGAAGAATTTGTCCTGGGATGATGCAATGGCTGCATGCATAAATCGCAAGATGCAGCTGGTTAGCATCACAGATCAGTTCCAGCAGGCTTTTCTCGCTGTTCAGGCTGCCCTTCATAATCACCCACTGTGGATTGGGCTCTTCAGCAGAGATGTAAGTTTTATTTTCCACTCAGACTGTAGCTTAAGGAAATCTTTAGAGTTGTATGAAATAAATTTAAAAATGCAATAACACGTTAATTTCTGGGGTAACCTTGCATTTAGTGATAATCATCCAGAGGGTCTCAAGATTAATGTTCTAAATCTTCTGTTCTCTGAGTTACATAGTCAGTTGTTGGACACCACTGAATAGATTGATGAAGAGGAGACAATTGTTTTAAAAGATTATAGGAAGAAGGGACATATTGTAGGGTAGCATCAACACAGGTCACTATATTACCTTTTGTCTCTTTTGTTAATGAATGACTAATTAATATTATTTTTTAGTATCATCAGTGCTGTTTACAGTACCATTGTAAAAAGTCAACTCAAAATCTGTTTTAAAATGGAAAAACTAGAAGTAGCAAATGAAATCCAGAATGAATAATTGAATACTTCTGGAGATATAATTCTAAAGTTCAACTTAAACTCTGTTGTTACTTCATGTTATTTTTACTTCTGTTTTGAATTTGAGGGAGACATCCCTGAGATGCATTAGTGGGTTTTTTTTTTTTTGTTGTTTTTTTTTTTTCCTTCTGTGGCTGTGTGTGTGTGTGTGTTTGTTTTTAAATCCTCTGGAAAAGTCAGTGCAGGAGGTACTGCTTTACTGTTTTGCCTTTATTAGCCAGAGGACCTCCTGGTGATCTTCAGTGTGGATTGAAAGCACTCTTAGCTGTTAATGAACACGTCTGGGCTTGGCTTGCAGGGCTTATCTTTTTGCTGAACACGAGTCTTGATAATTGCAAGAAAAAAGTTAAAACTGGTTTGAAAAAAGCCTTACCTGCAAAGGTTCATGCTCACTTGGTATCTATGGTGTTACGCTCTTCCTATGTCAGTAATTGGCTACTGAGTATTCAAGGCAAAGCAGGAAACAAAATAGAAATTTCAGTGTATACTTTACGGAGAATATTTTTTAAAAGGAAATAGGCATTTCATCTTAATGAAGATGAAGAGACCAGAACAACCTTTTTTCCCTCCTCTTTTGAATCTTAATCTGTACGTGAAGATCAATCGATTCATTTTGCTGCATGCAGCTCAGACATGCACTAGCTTTTCAATATTGGAACGCTTGGTTGTTCGGGCACAATTAAGAAGTCACATGAAAGGAAATTCTAATGAAATTGATCAACAAAACTTGTTATTCCAATACTGGAATCATACACACAGAAGAAAGATACGAAATACTTTAAATTACAATGAGTCAAGGAGATTTCCTGAGGAAAACTTTAAAATCTAAGATTCTTAAAGGGTACCATGCTTGTTGCATGTGGACTTTTTCTTATTCCTCCTGCATCCTCCAGTGCAGAAGCACATCTTATTTATTAAATTAGTTAAATTCTTGATAAATTACTTTCGACTCTCTGTGGAGAAACTCTGTTTTCAGGTATCAGTTTTCCAAGACCAGGTAATTAGACCTGCCATTGATTTACAAGTGCAAATAATGTAATTTGGACATGTCATTGCCTGGCCTTCCTCCATAAGCATAGAAGTTAAACATAAACATTTGATAATTTGTCATCCACGTCAGCTGTTTCATATTCTTGCAACTGCAAAACTTAAAATAACAAAGCTTGTTATATTGTGAACAGATCAAAATGTAAGAGTAGCAGAACATTTAACAGTTCACACCAGAGAGAGCCACTGTGAATGCCATCTGTTTAGCACTTTCTGGCCAATGTAAATGTGTTATCTTGTTTTCTGTACCTTATATATGCATATTATATATGCATATTATATATATTTTATTTTTATTTACTATATAAGCTGATCCATTTTATTTGCACAATGCTAGGGTGGAAAACATTATGGCTGGTTGGATGGGAAACATGTTAGTTTCAGTCGCTGGTCTGAAGATGATGAAGAAACAAGTGAAGAATGTGTGTTTTTGGATATTGACGGCTTCTGGAAAACTTCTGACTGTTCCTCTGAAAACCGAGGTGTTATTTGCTACTCATCAGAAAGTACGTATGCGAGCAAAATACTTCAAAAAGCTGCATTTTGTTTTATAGTGAAGCATATTTGAAAATTTCAGATTGTAACTTCAAAATTAAAACTTTTTTTTAAATTACATTCCCTCAGACTAGCTTGTTTAAAATAGGGTAGTATGCACCTGTTGATTTTAATCCACAGGCTACATAAAAACAAACTCAGCATAAGTGCTTTGGGGTAGACTATACCCTTTATATTGTCAACTGATTCTACCTTTGTACTGTTACTTTAATACCATTGCATACTAATCTCTCCCACTTGCATGCGGAAGATGACTGAGCTACCTCTGTACTATAAACATCTTAATATTGAGACCTCTTCAGTCATTCAAGTCTAAAAAGGGTAAGAGTACCTGACTGTGGAGGAGAAAGACAGGAGGTAGACACTGAATTGAAAGGTGCAAATTAAAGTCATCTTCAGTTCACATAAACTGTTCTAAATAGACATCTAAATATACATCTATTATAGCAGGACAGCTTTTGGGGGGATGCATATGGAGTATGACGCCTTTCTCAAAGAGAAAAAGATCTAAGATTATCACAGATTTCTTCTCTAAGAGAACATTAATAATAATATTAATAATAATATTTTGGTGAGAAGACACAGTTAAACCATTTTTGTACATACAGAGTCACAGTAAAGTATATACTTAGATAATGACATCTTTAATTAAGTGGTGCTTCCACTCTAATCAACTACAAGAAGAGTTCTTCTCACTTATCAAGTATTAAACAAAGTCATAGAACTAGGATGTATTGCCAGCTATGGAATAGCTAATTTGTTATGGTGATTACCTTCACACAGTAAGAGCTTTTAGTTACTTGTTCATGCTTAGCATTTTTATGTAGCGATTTTATTCTTAAACCTATGCAACCTAACAGTTGTGCAAGCTGTAAGGGTTTGTGTTCTTTTATAATGCTTACTGCTTATTTAGTTACTTTAAAAAAAAAAAAAAACTCACTGTCATGAAGAAATTGAAAACATTAACACATCACACATCCAGAGGGCGACACTTTTATTGATCTTGCTTGTTTTAAAATGCTACCTGAAAATGTACTGTGGTGTGTAAAATCGTTTTAATCATGTCTTTCCTGATTTAGAGAAGAATGAAAAAGAACAAGTTACACAAGTTAAGTGCCCACATAAGATTAAAAATACACCCTGGATATCATTTAGAAACAATTGTTACACTTTTATGATAACAAAAAATAGATGGCAAGAACTGAAGTCTCAAGAAGCTCATCATTTATGCAAGAAAATGAGTAAGTACTTCTTTATATTACTGGTATCTAAGGACGTACCAGCTTGAGGGAGATTAGTTTTAGATCTGAGTCACTGTCTTAAAAAGACAAAGTGAGCCTTTAGGAAGGCTGTGCATTTGGGTATGTGTATTAGTGTTGCACTGCCTGATGCTGTTTGTGCTCGTGCTACTCTGATTAAAAGTGCAAGGCCATGTGTTTGAGAAGGAGATAACTAGGAACAACTGAATTCTGAGACCTCTGAAAAATGGCAAACATATAATTTTTTATTTTAAATATGCAAATTTAAAATGGTTTGGGTAATTGTTATCCCCTTGGCAACATTCTGTTTTTAAAGTCACAAGTACATTTTTTTCCTCCCTTGTTCTGTGGAACAGTGAAGTGAACAAAGTAAACAGGCAGAGAATAGTCCAATTCAGAAAAGCACATGGGCTTTTCCTGTTCATCCTGAACAAAGCATACACTTAAGAACAGCTTCCTTCTTCTATTAAGTAATTCTTTTAGCATTTCAAAGACATGCATCTTTCCATAAACTGATTTTTCATTAATTGATTCAATTCAGTCTCTCTTAATCTGCCTACTAGATAAAAAAGTATTAAGAACATTGTGAAAGATTGCTGATAGCTTTGTGTTCTACACACCCAATTTTTACTAAAAATAATAAAGGGAGGAATAGTAAAGGGAAAATAAAACTTGACAGATGGTAGAAACCATAAAAATCTCTGGAGCTGAGTCTTAGCCACAAAACCGGGGGAAGCACTGTTGATAACATCTTTGAGAATTGTCTTCCCACTATTCATTTGGTTCTTTTGTCTCGCTTTTATGTGTTTTTAACCTATTTGTAGTAGTTAATAATAGTGAAAAATACTTTGTTCTAACTGAAAGGTGAATCTGTAAGAAAGTAATTTTTTTAAAAAATATCAACAGACCCAGAAGCATTTGTTCTGAGTGTTCGAGATGAAGAAGAGAATAACTTTGTTACTGAGCAGCTTCATTCATTCAGTGGTCTGGCTATGTGGGTCTGGCTGGGTGTAATTTATGACGATAGTGGTAAGTTGTCTTTTTTTTTGTAATAACTAGATTGGAGATGGCTTGCAGCATTAAGTGTATGTTTCAGTATATAGCCCAAGTCAAACCAAATACAAACATATAATAATGATTTATATTTGTATTTATCTTCTGGAAGAAAATAGTTATGGACATGGTTTCTGTTTGAGTGATAATTAGATCCAGTATGTTCTGTTTCATCTAGATTTGATTTCCCTGGAAAGCAGGATGTAAGAGGGCCTGGATGAGTAATTCTAACATACTTAGCATTGTATACAGAACTAATTTAGAGTAACTTAGAGCATCGCTGATTTTTTTTCCAAAGTGAATATCTGTTAATGTCATTAAAAGCTAAATGGTATTTGTACTCATAATGACAACATTTTGATAAATATGCAATATTTTCCACAGATAAAGTTCTGAAGTGGTATGATGAAACTCATCTGGCTTACAATAACTGGAGGCTGGGAAGACCTACCATAAAGAAGAACAATTTTTTTGCTGGTGTAAATCTTGATGGTTTCTGGGATATTTATAATTACTCTCAAAGTTGGCATGCTCATCACTATAATGTGTACAGTATTCTTGCCTGTAAAATTGAAAGGGGTAAGTTGTAGAGAAGATTCATGTATAACTTATGGAGTGGTGGATGAGGCTCATAATTCAAGTTCTGGTCCTGCAGCACCTTCTGTACAAGGCTTTGGTTTTGTTCCCACTGAAACACGTGGCACAACTCTCATGGGCTCCTGTTGGTATAGGGTCAGTCTATGCATAACTACTGCACTATTCTGAGCAGACTGAATGTGTTTGCTGTACTCCGTCATTGCCTGTTTGTGATGTTCAAAATAGCAGAAGATTTTACATGACATTAAGCGGCTTGTACTGAAAAAAATTAACTCGTCTTGCATTGTTACAGATTAATTTTAACACTTTCCATATGTTCCTAGTAATATTAATGAAGTGTACAGTTTGTCTTCCTTTTCTTTGAAATAGGACCCCAGCAGCACAAACCTCGACTGCCTGAGTCTATTCCACATGGAAACAGAACATATAGGATCCTTCAGAAAAAATTAACGTGGTATGAGGCACTGAGAGAATGTAAACAAAATAGGAGCGATCTAGCAAGTGTACACAGTGAATCACAACAGTTATTTCTGGAAGATATTGTCAAGCAGGATGGCTATCCTCTGTGGCTTGGGTTGTCAATTCATGATGTAAGTATGTACTGTTAGTAACCTCAGTAAGAGTTTGTAAATAATATTCTGTACATGACATCAAATATTTTCCCACATTTTTCTTCCAGATCCTTAGAAGCTCTATTTCCATGTAACATATGTTAAAGCATATTCAATTTCAATGTATGTAGAGACATTACTACTATTTTTTCTGAATCTCTGAAACTTTAAAATAACACAATCAGACTGACTATAGGACATATGGCTATATGGAGCATGTTTGGTGCAGGTCAGGACTGGTTCTTCAAGGCCGTTCAGGAATTGGCTCTCTAGCAAGTTATGCATCTCTTCTTCCAGAAGGCCAAGCTATAGATCATAGTCCTTTGCTGTCTGCTTGTCCTGGGAGCAAAAGCACATAGTCCCAACCCTGTTTCCCACATTATTCCCCAAATCTGCCTCCAGAACAGGTAGTGGTAGTTTGTTTGGCAGGATAGTTCTCTGCAGAGAGAGCAGAGATGTGTTTTCTATGCTTACCTTTCCTACCTCTGCCCCTCCTTTGATCGTGAATGGGTCCCCCACTTCTCACAACTGTCTCTTCATCGTCAAGAGTTTCCATTGCTGTATCTGCAGTTTGAGCTGACACTGCAACCCATTGCTGAGCCTGGCCTGCTTTATGCACTGCAGCCATCCCAGCAGTTCAGCAGTTTGCAACATGTCTACTAATCTCCACAGAAAGGAAGACAGACTGCTTAAATGGAACAACAGGATTACATTAAGTAAAACGTTCCCTGTAGAATATTACAAGGCACACTGCAGGTTTACACTTAGGTCCTATGGTTTCTCAGTTTGCACAAACAGGTAGGATTCCTATGTTAAGAAATGCTTGGATTGAGAGAATGAGGTACCTGAATTTTAATTTATTACTCATCAAGTGATAAGTATTGCTACATGACTTATTAATGACTGACAAGATTTAAACCAGTCATGTACTGCAGCTTAAAAATGTGGTTTTCTTTCTTTAATTAGGGAAGCAAAGCTAATTTTGAATGGTCAGATGGAACTGACTTTGACTACTATCCATGGGAATTAGAAAACTCAAATACTACTGAGAACTGTGTTCTGTTGGATACTAAAGGATCTTGGAACCGTACAAAATGTACAAACGTTGCTGAAGGTGCTATTTGCTATAGTCCTCCAAACAGTAAGTATTACTTTTCAACACTATGTAGTTTTCTTCTGTGTTCTATTTTCACATGTTTTATTTAGAACTAGATACAAAGGCTGAAAGACCATGTGTTTTTTTTTTAAGTCTCTCTGTTGGAGACTCATTCCCTCTGTTCTAGAGGTGAAAATCTAAAATAATTCTTGTCTTCTCTTGGTCACCTCTAACACTTACACATATGTCAATCTTTTTCTTAATCAAATCTATATCAAACATAAACCAAACTTCAAAACTTCTAGGGAGAAGAAAAGGAAAAAAAGGTTCCCAAGTCTTTGGGACTTGTAGAATTATTTAAAATGGACATAAGACAAGACATGAAGAAGGAATATATACCTATTGAATAATGGATGTTGGTAGGAGAGGTAGTCCTTGTTAATACTTTAATGTTACTACAACAGAGAAACCGCACAAACTCCTGCAGTAGAAATAACATTGTTATCTTTATCTTTCCAGAGAGACAATTACAGCAAAAGCAAGTGAGCCAAGCCCCAGGATGCCCACAGATTAGTGGAACACTACAGTGGATACAGTATAAGGATCACTGTTATGCATTTGACATGGCGTTCTACAATTTTTCAGTATATAATGTGGAAGATGCTAAGAAAGTCTGCCAGAAACTGAGTACGTTTAGACTCTTTATCACATTACAATATGTAATTAGTCTATTATACCAAAAGAATTAAAAACAAGAATGAAAGCCATACACTGGCTATGCTTCAGCTTTTCAGCTATTCTTTAATTTAGGAAAACTAATAGGTAGCTTTACCTTTGAACATGCAATTAAGGTCCTTGATAAAACTCTGCAGTGTGCTGACAATTTGGTTGGCACGTGGATATCTGCAAAGGAAATGCAGATAATAATTCATAGAGGATTCAGAAATTTAAGGTTTACAATTTGGAAGAAAATGATTTAATTTTATACAAATAACTTTTTTTTAGAAATAAAGTTAGTGCTTTTAGCAGTGCTTTCTTACACATTATATGCTTTCATTAGTTGCCTGCAGAGATACCACTATCAAATAGTCCAAAGATTATAAAGATATATAGATATTATGCAGATATTATACATTATAGATATTACTAAAAACATACTATTTTTCTGTCAAAGGAATCTCTCTCCTATTTGATAAGCTATGTGGAGAACGTATCGCAAAAGATAATGTTAAGCAGCCTCATGTACAGAATCTTTGTTCACCTTAGTTTAGAAGGTAGTGACTGTCATAATTTTTGTAATCACGTGATATAAAGTTAAAGTCACTATGTAGGAGGAAGAAGAAAAGGTGCAAACAGACCCAGTTCTGGACTCACCATTCTATTCAGACTGCCCTGGTGGCTGAAAGAGAAAATAATCTTTCTCTAAATTAAGCTTCTGGCTCATATTTGCATATAGTGGTAAAGAATTGGTACACTGAGTCTTGACTTCAGTGTGTACACTTTCCTTCCTCTTACTCCTTAATTTCTTTAACACTGTATATAAAAAAAATGCGGTACAATTGATTTAGAGAAGAAGGTGATTCAGCAAAATGCTGAGCCTTTTAAAAAAAGGGATTATCACTTGAACAAGACTAGAAATTCTGAATCAGTGACGTACCTTTTGATATCTTCCATGTAAGTTCACAGCTGCAGTAAGTTTACTCCATTTTATTTCATGTGACCTGCTTGAATAACCAGTCATCTGAAGCTACCTAGTATAACATTACACTGTATTTCAGGGTGTGCAGGGTTTGTCTTTCTTTTACAGGTTACTTCAACTAACTGTAGTAGCAATCATCAATTTTTTCTTGTTGTAATTGTTCCCACAGAAAGCTTAACGTATGAGTACAATTTAAATTTCTGAAGCTACAACTCTGACCATTTTCTTCTTCCCCTTAGATCCTTCAGCAACACTTCTGACCATAGGAGATGCCGAAGAAAATGCATTTGTGAGCACACACATAAAGGAGAATGATCTCATCACCAAGAAAGTATGGCTTGGACTGACTCAGAGCTCTAAGGGTAAGAAGCAGCAACCATGTATGAACTTGAGTGTTTCATATGGTAAATAAAAATACATAAATCCTCAAATAAGAATACAGCTTTGTATTATTGGTTGCCTACACTAACTCCTGTCTGAGGTTGGCATCCCTCACTTAGCAGGACAGAGCCCTTTATACTTCATCATGTGTTAAGTCCCTTCCCAATGCTCACCTGAGATAATCAGGAATCAGTGAAGTTCATTTTCTCCAACACTTTCATTGATGCTTGATGGTGCTGTCACTTCCATCCAAATGCATCAGGCCTGGAGAAGAGGTGTGGCTAAAAGTGATGTGCTCATATTTATTGCTTTAAATGTACAGAATAGGTATTATCAACTCTGATTCTTTTAGCAGTGTAAAGTAATAGTTCAATAGCTCGTGAGCTACATTCATTGTAGTATTAGAGAATATTTTGGTGACCTAACTAAGCAAATTTTTCTCAACAGATCAGTCCCTGTATTGGCTCGATGGCTCATCAGTTAATTACGCCAACTGGGAAAACAAAAGCACAGAACTCAATGAAAAATGCAGTGTTATCCTGTCCACAACTGGCGCATGGTCCAAAGTTGACTGCAGTCGTAGTCAAAGCAGAGTGGTTTGTAAAGCTCCTTTAGGTATGGAAAAATGGATTTTAGCAGAGACTTAACACTGTAGTGACTATATTCAGGATTTTCTTTTTGTGGTGGGGAAGGTCTCTTAAAGTAAAAAATAAAAAGTAGTGCAATCCTCAAAAGAACCTATCAAGTAGCTCTGCCTTAAGCAAGAGCCTTCTTTGACTGTTCTGCCATAAAATTACATTCAGCTAAGACAGTACACTGATGAGAAACAAAGGACAAATTCTTTAGAAATTTACTTCTCCCAGCTCCCACTGTCTGCTTATAATAGGGTAAGGGAGAGAATTGAAATTCACACTTAAAAGACACCGTAGTGCAGTTGCTGTGTTTTTAGTTCTTACCAGAGGGTGTCTTTCATGGGTGAGTCCATACAGGTAGGTATAGAAAGACTTCTCCTTGTAAGAGGACCCGAGTAAACAGGTACTGCAGATTGTTTTCGGTCTGGAGGAAGATTCTGAAAACGGTCACACAGTTCCACAAAAAAACAACAACAACAACAACACAAGCCTCATGTTAATTCCTCATATTCTGCTTTGTCCAGAAAAGGAAGCAGTCACTTGAGCTTTAAGCAGATTAATCACAATAAACAATTAAATACTGATTCATATGAGAACCTAAATTCCAGTTGATAAGGTGAAGTCTGTTAAGATGTTGAAAGAGTTTGCCTTTACTCCAGCTAAATGACTCCTACATAAATGCAAACAGTATTAGTGTATAGCTACCTAAGCACCAACCCCATGAAAGTAATGTTCTTACCAAAACTCTTTAAATAACAACAATTTTTGTTTTGTTCTGTTACAGGTTCTAATCATACTGGAGTGGCTGTAGCATTTGCCCTGTTAATTATCCTAGTCTTCGCTGTCGGATTAGTGTGGTTTCTCTATAAAAAGAAGCGACTTCATTGGAGTGCTTTCTCTTCAGTACGTTACCAAAGAGGGATGAATGATGATGAAACTGATGATGTGTTCACAAAAGATAGCTATTGAGAACCTGTTCCTTCCAGGCAATTCAGCATGAACTTCACTGTGTGAAGCCACAAGGAATGAACTACTTGATGTTTTGTTACTTCTTTTTGAAAAAGTAATAAGGCTATTAATGGGGGCTAAATTTCGTTCTTTTATACAAGCGTGCAATTTTTCTTCAAGCCCATTTACATTTGGCCTCAGTTGTTTAAGGTACAAAGTTTCTGGAGTTCTGTAATATATTTTAGAGTATTATTTTCCTTCTCTTTACTGGAAAATGTTTTTAATGAAATAATTTGTGCCAATAGTACTTACGCAACATCACCATATTGAATGCATGTAAAATTGCTACAGCAATTCTGTCACTTTTGTACAATTTTCACTCAATATCTTCAGGCCAAATGATGTAACATTTTGATAGCTAGCACTGGATTTACCCTGTAGCAGCTAGCACAAAGACTATAACGAGGAGACAAGCCATTTTTGTGTAGCAACCTTTCTAGAAAGCTATTACAAATTTTGATACAGTAGGGGAGAAAGGAATTATAAGACAACTAAGCATTCTTTCCCATCCAACTAGACTTTAAAATTTCTTGTTGTAGTGGAGGAAGATCATACTGTTACTTTTTCCCCTCAAAGTCATGAAAAAAGCCATGTTATAATGGTGATAAGAATCTTAAAATGCAGAATGCACACTTTGAACAAAGAATTATAGGGAATACCCTGCACTAAAGCCATGCTTTCTAGGAGCAAATTAAATACATGTAGAATATTTTAAGTCTGAGACTGGCAAGCTGGCAAATAACTAATCTTATCCCCCAAAGGTAGCAAGACTAGCAAAACTACCCACTAAGGGCTAACTGCAAGCACAAGCAAAACTCAAGACATAATAAAAGCCTTAGCCTTATAAAAGCAAAGTCATGAATGTTGTGTTTTATCCTGTGACGTAACTGTTAAGTAAATTATTCAGTTTCTTTTCACTACTTCTTTCACAAAGTTTTAAAAGCACAAATAGCAGAAACGTTTACATTGAAAATCAGTATCTAGACCTAAACATTAATTAAGACAAACATTGAGAAAACCTTACCTAGAGTAGTATTTAGAGGAAGATCTATCACACTCTAGCTTGTCTTCAAACTACTCTGAAATTAGACCTGAGTGATTTTCTTGTGGATAAAACAGGGAAAAGACCTCCATTTTATGATCTCTTGCACTGTGACACCTGAGGACAGGAGTTTGCAGTGATGGTGTTCCATGTTCTGTAAAGAGATGCTCCTGACATTGTACCTCCAGTAATGCTCTTGTTTATACTAGGGTTAAATGCTTAACTATATAAGGTGAAATATCTGTTGTCTGTCCAAAAAATAAGATAAAGATATAAGGAAGGAGTGAGAAAGAATGTATGGTAAATTAAGATGCGTATGTAAATGCTAAAAATACTTGAGTATTTTACATAAAACTTAAAACTTGATTTTTGTATGGAATGTGTCACTGTGGCCTTTTCTATGCACTCCGAAGAAAGTTCTAAAGGGAAAAAGGGAAGACAGCATTGCAAATGTTATTCTCATGATTTGACTTTCAAAAGTCGTTAGACTTCTTAAATGTGCAGTACGAAAGTCAGAACAGACACAATTACTTTTATGAAGGAGTATGTGCAAAAGACCAAATCCATTCCCCATCTAGTGATGGTGTGGTATGGTAAATAGGAATACAGTTGGTCTGACATGCTGAAAAAGCGTACTACTGATTTCTCTAAAGCAACATTGCAAGGTCATAACATTCAGCTGCGTTTTTCCCTGCGGTTTACTTACGTTGACAGCACTTTTCTTTGTTCCTGTTTGCACTATTTTGATAAGCAGGTGTTTATCATCTGTACTGAGAAACAGAGAACTTTCTGTAGATATCACTTTAGAGCCTGTTAAAATAGC
Organism: Oxyura jamaicensis; assembly: GCF_011077185.1. Lineage (NCBI taxonomy): Eukaryota > Metazoa > Chordata > Aves > Anseriformes > Anatidae > Oxyura > Oxyura jamaicensis. The sequence continues at coordinate 22,999,595 of NC_048899.1, forward strand.
AGAGTGAAGGGGCATAGTAAAGGAAACATTGTTTTAGTTTGCTGATGAAGAAATAAGCACTTTCATTGTTTATTTGGTACTTAGGCACAATTGTGAACGTTTTCTTTCTTCTTTCTTGATGCTAGTTACTATGTAATGAAAATAATCCCCACCTCCCTTCTTAAGCCTCCTTGGTTCCAGAAGTGTGAAACATAACAAACCCTGGTGCCTGTCACCTTGTTTTAGCTTATAAGCATAAATGTTTTGCCAGACAATTTCTAAGTTAACAAACTTTAAAAGTGGTGTTTTATTGTCCTTTTCTAACTACAATAATAATTGGGGAAAAACTATTTACAAATTCCTGGTTTTAGATTTGCTAGTTTTATAGGTGTTTATACTTTGAAATTTTTTAAGTGTGAGTCTGAAATTGGAATTAGTGATAAAATCCTAATTACCCAACAAATGACTATATCCTTTTTATAATAAAACCAAATATTTGTATATTTTATTCTTATGAATGATGTAAATAATTTTGCAAGGCCCCTTTTCTCATGTTTGTTTTATCATACCCAAGTTGTCTAATCACTGGTGATTCTTATTTGAACAAGCACAACTGCCTTTGTGCAGATGAATAACCCACTTTATCTGAAATATATAGGAAAATTATTTAGCAGTATTGTTACTGAAAGAATAAAGTTAAATAAAACACCAAACTGCTTACACTGCTTTTATTTCCATGGAAGCAGTTATCAGAGCTAATGTACAGCTCATTAATCACCGCATAAAAAAGCACATAGCACAGGGGCTGTGATCACAATTAGAACAGCTAAGTTTTACACAGATAAGGTTTGCCCAGAAAGGGAACATTCCTCTGTGCCTTTGTTTTTAAATCAAGGTATAGCTCAGTAGATTCACTAGATGAGACAGCTTAACCTTCTTTGAGAAGCTTAGCTCTAATGCAGTTTATAATGGCTCCTAACATAATGCCTCGTAAAATGGAGGCAACATTAAAATACTTCCAGCCTTGTCACGTTTGCAACTTAAGCATGAGCTGTGTTCATTTTAAGTATCACCTGAAACTCTGAATTCCAGACCCCTAAAATCCGTAACACCTGGTCAGAGGGCAGTGTTACTAGCTACAGGTAGTGCCTTGCTGGGAGAAACATCCTATTATACAGGACTATGACCATGGTCATCTGCATCAAAAGAATTAATGTAAAAACTGAAGACAAAGGACGAGCAGGGAAACAAACACAAAAACAAAGTACGTTCCCCAGGTCACACAGCAGTGGAACTGGGAAGACATCTTAAAACTCCTCCATCTTAAAGCACAGACTGTCTGCTGGACTGCAGTAGCTCAGCACAAAAGCTGTACAGCTTCAGCTAAACGCACAAAGGTTTTTGCGCACCTACGACCTGACGTGTGCATCACAGTCCTGCTACAACAGAAGACCTTACTCATGTGGAAAGACCCATAGCAAATGGAGCAGCACCTTTGGTTACTCTTCCTGATTTTTGCCCAGTCTCTGAAACATCTCTCACCAAATCCTCTGTCACAGAAAGGTTAAACTACATCTGACACTAGACCATCCATCACTTTCATTTTAACACAGTTTCTGCATCAGTAACATAGCTGATACAGGTATCAACCACAAATGTTTATGCATGAACACTGGGTCTGATGCATTTATTGCATTTTCTATCATTTTTTCCTTTTTATTTTTTTAAACCAAACATACCATCTGCTCATTGCTCTGGACATATGCTACACATCCAAACATTTTTGAATGGCGGAAATAAATTGCATGGCCTCTCAGTGATATCTATACACACACACATATATATTTGGTGGTTGCAAATAAAGACCACATTTACAATTTGTATCACTGAAAGTCAGAATTACAGTTTGGACGCTTTATGCATGTGTTGTTGCTCCGTGTATGGAGCACAGCGTAACCCCCACGTTCATAAAAGTTTGTCTAATTCATAGAATCATAGACTGGTTTGGGTTGGAAGGGACCTTAAAGATCACCCAACTCCAACCCCCCTGCCCACCCACTAGATCAGGTTGCTCAGGGCATCGTCCAACCCAGTCTTGAACACCTTCAGGGATGGGGCATCCACAGCCTCTGTGGGCAACCTGTTCCAGTGCCTCACCACTCTGAGTGAAGAATTTCCTCCCAATGTCTCATCTAAATCTCTCCTCTTTTAGTTTAAAAGCATTCCCCTTGGTCCTGTCATTATCTGACTGAGCAAAGAATTGCTCTCTATCTTTTTAAAGTCCCCTTTAAGTACTTAAAAGCCACAATTCATTCTGTTGTCCAGAAAACGTAAAATTCTTATTGACCTAATTATTTAATGGACTTTGATAGAGAACTATAAGCAAAATTAAAGAACTAAGCTTAGGAAAAGTAGGCCATCAGGTACTAGAAAGAAAAATTCAGTTGTGACTGTAATGGACTTCTCCCATTCAGTTCTGAAGAGTTTTAAAACTGGCAATTGACAAAGCACTACAAAAGGTAATTTCACTATCGATATGAAATTAACTTGCAAATGCTGCATAGCATTAATGCCATTACCTTGTTTTTATCCCTTTATCATATTTTCACATTGAAAATGCCAATGCCCACTATTGTAATACCTGCCAGTAACTAAGCTTTATGACAGAACTTGGGAGGAAGGGGGTTAGGGAATGGGGAAATACCAGATGAGGTATTTCTTGTGATTACACGGTAATACAAAACAGACTGCAAGTCCTGGATTTCTATTTGCAGTACAGAAAGGAATACAATCAGAACAACGGCTGCTTGGTAGCATTGCTCCTTTTCAGCATAAATATAATAATTTTCTCTACAGTAAGTTTTAAGAAAGTAGCATTTCAGTGATAGAAAATAATTATTCCCAAATGTGCTTTCTTCATTATGTTGGCCCCTAAAGGTGCACATTTTTTTGTGAGAGCAAACAAGAACAAAGATCTTTTCCTACATGCTATATCTCAGGGCACTTGTGTTGATACTAAGAGAGTTCTTTCTACCCCTGCTTTCTCTTCCCTTTTCATATGTCCTTTGTCATTGCTCCCCTTTAAAAGGCAATATAGAATGGACACTTAAGCAAAAATGCAACACTTCTTACACTCTGTAAAACCTAGAAAGCCTTGTATGCCTATTCAAATTAACCTTACAAAGCCATTGATTCAGGTGAAATCACAAATATGCCTGCAAAGGTGCATGGCTGAATGGCATCCTTGTTAGCAACTGCACTGCCTGCTCCTTCATTGGCCTTTATTTTCCCCAAGCATGGTTTGGGTATTGGGGCACTCTTTGGCAAGGGAGAGTGTAAATTACACGTACAGAGGTAACACATGGGCACATTTACCCAGGACCTCGATCAGGAGCTAGTTTGAGGAAAAGGGCTGGGCTCCTGAAGTTTCTGCTGTGCCTTATCTCCTGCAGCTGCTGTTGTGCTTTGCACCTTTTCTGTTCTGTACCTGTCACCATCCCTCACAGGTTTTGCCCATCCACCTCGCACAGCGCTCTAGAGCCTCTGCCTCACCCTGCCCTGCCCCCCTTTCGTCTAGCCCTCCTCCCACCGACACCCGTTGTTCTGCCCCGCTCAGGCACGCTACAGGCCGAACGGGGGCACCTCACCGGGCCTGTCCTCCGGATTTGTGACTTACCACCTGCAGGCACCCTAAGTACAAGTACTTATAGTTCTACTTAAGCTGTGGTGTGGGGTTCACGTGTAAACACCAGCACTGCCAGGTGTAAAACCTCAGACTTATTCGACAAACGCTTTTTGGGCACCACTGGCAAACGCACCACCAGATAAACTCACCACCAGGCACAGGAGCCTGCCGGCGCGCACCAGCTGCCGGGGAAGGAGACCAGCAAGCACCACCCGCAGCCGCTAGCCTGAGAGGCGCAGGACAAGCACCTCCCGCAGCCCCACCGCGGGGTGCCGGGACACGGAACACGAACACAGCCCGGGGGCTGCGGCATTTCCCCGGGCGCCGCCTCGGCCGAGGGACGGCCCCTGGGCGGGCCGCTGAGGCGGCGCCCAAAATGGCGGCTGAGCGCCGCGCACGCGCAGTGAGCGCCCAGGGCCTGCCTGGCTGAGGGGCGGCATGGCGGGCGTGGGGCTGCTGGAAGGGGTTGTAGCGTGTGTGGGGTGTTCAGGGGAGGGTTAAGAGGTCCGTAGGTCCGTGTTCGGTTCAGGCACTGCCCCCAAACCCACCCAAGTTAAGGGGAACTGCCTGCTTTTGGGGCTTCCTAAGCAGAAAGGAAGGAGAGACCAAGTGGTTGTGCAATTAAAGGCAGGAATGTGCAACAGCTGAGGAAAGAAAAGCAACTGCTGAAGTAAACAGAGGCAGTTCCTATCTAAAGCAAGGAACTGTGAAGACTGCAGAAGGTACTAAACATGATGAAACTGAGAATCTGTGAACAGTTGGTGGTGAAATTCACAGAATCATAGAATCATTAAGGTTGGAAAAAACCTCCAAGATCATCTGGTCCAACCATCACTCTACTACCAATGTCACCCCCTAAACAATGTCCCTACGCACCAGGTCCAGCCTTTCCTTGAACATCCCCAGGGACGGTGACTCCACCATCTCCCTGGACAACCCATTCCGATGCCTGACTACACTTCCTGAGAAATGTCACCTAATTTCCAACCTAAACCTTCCGTTGCATAGACTAATCTCCAGGGTCCCAGAGGACTCTCAGAGCATCTGACTAAGGGGTCTGACTAATCTGACTATAGTGGCACCTTAATGGGGACTGCGCATCACTGTATTGTTTCCATACCTGTGGATGTGTTGAAGGAGCTGTTGTCTGCTAGAGGATCGTCCGTGTGTATTGCTGATGATCAGCTGTTCCTATGCAGATTTACCGCTTCAGTGATGTGCTCTTGGATGAGCACCAGCCCCTGAGTCAGCAGCAGAACCTGGAAACAAACTTCACACCTTGTAGTGGCGAATTGCTTTCTGTTATTTGCCACAGAGGCAAATTTCCCTCCCGAGAGAGGGGCTGTTGTCCACTCATGCCGTTGATACCTCCTTTCTGAGTATTAGATCACTGAGTAAACACCTTAACATGAGCACGCAATGTCTGAGAGTGAATACAGCCTGTGCAATCCAATAATTTATTAAACTTTCATCTTGTAAAGCCAGTTACAAATTAAAAAAGACAGCAGAAGGAATTCTGTAATAGAAATGAGCAAAATTACAACAAATACTAACGGGAGTTACATTCCCAAGTGGGTTCAAGCTGCCTGCAGCAACCCAAGAGCCAGAACAGAAATAGTGCAGAGTTAGGACAGGGATAATCAAGGCTATTCTGATACATAAACAGATCTAGTCAGTGTATGGACCAATACAAAGTGTTACTTTTCAGGTTGCCTCTGCATTCCTGTTCACTCTCACTTGTGACCTGGCCATCTTTTTATCCTTTGAGATAAAAAGTGGATGTTTGTACGATCCTTCAGTAAAGCTATTTAAGGCAAAACTCCAGTTGAAAATACAACATACAGTAGTGGCTATCCTCTTAGGCTGGATGTGTGGCAGGTGGACAGGTTGTTTGCACATGCTGCAGTGTATTGTAAGTGAGAGAAAAGCACTGTGTTTTTTCTTGCATTGTCAGCCTCAGAACTGTAGTGTTACACATGACAGTATTAGTGAAATGGCATAACTTGAAGATTAATTTAAACTGAACCTGTTGCATACTGACTCCTAGTTTTCTTTTCTATGAAATTTGTTTTTTATAGCTAACAGGCCTTAAGCTGCCACTTCTTCAGAAATACAAACATCTCATTTTAAACAAACCTGCAACAGGGTCCACATCACACACACAGCTCTACAGTTTCATTAGGAAACTGAATGGGCCTTTACATTTCGGGACCCCAAGACTTGACAAGGGTTGTAGAAAATGACGGCCTAGCCACCAGGTTTCTCGATTGCCAATGCAACCCATTTGTGATGCGACTAACAATACCAAATACTGTTTTAAACAATGAAATCAGGAGACTGAAGATGACTGTCATCTTTCACTGAGAAGGAAAAACAACGCTTCTTCAAATTGCAAATGGCTATAAAAACCTCCAAGAAGCATTTTTTTTTAAATATCTATATATTTGCTGATGTCTAGGGACCTAGGAGAGACTGGAAGGGGATATGGAGATTCAGTGATGGGAGCAGTTCCAATTAGAACTCAGCAGAGAATGAAGGACTTGGCATCTGCTTACAGTAGTACAAAGGAATTGAATTATTGCCTATAAGAATTTATCTAGGCATCTCTTCACTCAGTATGAAACTGTTCATTTAAAGCTAAAGTTCAGGCGTTCCAGTCATCCTAAAATCCCATCCAGAGAAATAAGGAACTTAATGCAGGTAGGCTGCTGGCCATAAAACTCTCTGACCTCCATTTGAAACCTGGAATTTGTGAGGAACAGCTTTTCTGGTAATGCAACTAAATCAATTTTGTATTCTGGGCTGTACCAGGGAAAAGGCAACCATTAATTTTTAGGTAACAGGTGCTACTTGGAATTACCAAAATGGTACCCGATTATATATTTCAGTGGTACTATTCCCCAGGATTTTCTTCTGTGTTTGAGTATTTAGAATTTTTATTAAAGTGCCATTTTTTACAGTCATGTACCTGTGAACTTCTGTTAGAAGGTAACAAGTCCCCTCAGGTGTTTTTGTTTGTTTGTTTAACGGTCTCTCATGTAGAGTTTGACCTCTTAATTGGACTGTTTGGCTTCAATTACAAAAAGACATTTACTTTTAAGACCAGATGAGATCATTAGTATATCCTGAAGAAAAAACTCCAGAGTGACTTATTTCGGAGCTGCCTACAAAATAAATAAGAAACAAATACTCTCTTAGCAGACTGTGCTGTGATCCCGATCCCAGATGTTTGCATGTTGGGAATTCATAAGGAAGCTTAACGCTGCCTCCTGTAGTGCAGATTCTTGTGATATTTTCTGCCAGTATGACAGGTAATTGTGAAAGCAGCAGAGGGGACAGGCAGAAGGAGGATGCTTCTGACTTTGCTTCTTTAAGGTACATTGTTCATCAGACAAGCAAGGGAAAACAAGTTTTGGGCTGTTAATATTTAACAACAACAACAGTTGTTACTGTTTAATGTCTTTGGGCAGAGGTGCAAATCCTATGGTACTGCAGATGCCACTTCAGCTCTTAAATACAGTAGTCAGTCAAGTGGAGTTCTTAAAAACATCTTTGCTACACTTGTGCTGGCAAGTTGCAAATACCAATCATTAAACAACTGCTTCTCTCCCATGGCAGTTCGTTCATATCACCTAGTCCAGACGCTGGCGTGACTGTCCACACTGGTGGCTGATTTGACGCTGCAGCGTTTCTTCACTATCATGTTGATGTATGCCTTCATGATCTTTATTATCTCACCCACCTAGAAAAAGAACACAATATTGGGATAAGCACATCAAAAACTTTATTCTGTTGATGTATACCAGACATTTTGCAGAAAAAGTTACCCCTTGTCCAAACTCACGGCACTGTAAATTTTGCATGTAATGTTAATGTCAACATGACGGTAAGGATTAACATGAAGGAGCTGGAGTCATTACCTCTGTACACAGAAAAGATATAGGAAATGAAAGCAAGGTCAGTAACAGGTATGCAATGGCTTCTTTACAAATAAACGTTAAAAAGAATGTGATTTTTCAATATGGAAAAAAACTGACAGAAGGATATGACAGAACTCCATAACATCCTGGGCTGCCTGGGAAAGACAAATTGAGAATGACTTGTTCTAGTCTTTCCCAACACAAGAATGGGAAGATACCAAATGAAATACAGTGTCAGACTAACTGGGGAGAGTATTTTTTTACCCATAAACGGCAGAATTCATTGTCATATTTGCAAGCATTTTTGAAACATATATATGTCTCTCTAGATTACTCTAGCATGTTCTTTATTGTGCACACTGTGCATTAAAAGACCTAAGTTTCCTCTGAGGTACGTTCAGGATAGAGTTAATACAGCAGTTAGGACTGTGATTCTCGGGGGGAGAGAGCTGTGATCTTACAGCAGCACCTTTTAGTACTTGACACGTTTGTGGTCTGGCTTGTAGTTCAAAGAAAAGCACCTTTAATGCTACTAAACATTTTTATTTTCTGATTTTGTTAACTCCACATTTATAATCTGGAAGGGAATGAAGTAACTGACAGGATGCACACTGATAAGCACCCAAAATTTGAAATTCCGAGTGCCATGGGAGACACTCAACCTCCTTTACTTTTTAACCAGCATCATTATTTTTTATGCGTATCTCTGTATTCAAGACAGGCAGCTGGACCCTTTAGGTTTAAGGTCCCTTTATCTTTTTCTTTGGCTGTCCTGTCCTTTCAGCAGGAGTTCTTGCCTATAACCTTGTATTGTCCTTAGAAATTCAGGCTTTACTGGAGTGCTAGTAAAACTGCAAATATAACATGTCTTGTGCTTTCACATACCTGGGACGTTTCAAAGAACATTTCTCTCTCATCCACTGTAATTTTGAAGGTGTTAGGTTGTGGAGCTCCAAAGAAAACAATGTGCTCGTACTGGAAAGTTTCTAGTGGTTTGGGGTCCCCGCGCTTGTAGACAGACACATTCTCTGTGCTGACTCCAAGCCAAAGATCATTTGGAAATCCACCCTCCTTGCACTGCAGAAACAGAAACACAGAATTTTGCTTAAATGCAGTGGAGTATCAAATCATCCCTGATTTAAGGAAAAGCCCCCATTTTCTGGCTCTGTAGGACATTTAATTTCTTCAGCCCAATATAAAAAATAGTGTGTCTACAGAAGGAATCTTGTAGGCACTCCTCTGCAAAGATTTAGAAGTGACATGGCTGTGCATAAATACCACCTGTGTAATAAATAATTATAGTACTTAACACTTCTCACCAGATTTTAAAGAGATTTAGGAAATTAAGATTCTCCTCATTATTTTACAGATGATAGAGTAAGGGCAAGTGATGTCCCATGACAATCCGTCTAGGCAGCAACAGAAATGAAAAAAACTGGAGCTGTGGATTCCTATAGTAGCAGGCTAATCCCTGCAGTCTAAGTGACCCAGTTTGAGTGGTTTCTGTCACATTGCTACAGAACAGGGTTGTGCTTTTTGCCGTGAAGGACAATATGGCTTCATTTTACTTCAATTTCTACTAGCTACCACCTTCTTATGCCCAGAAAAGTTTCCCCAAATCTACTGCTTTTTGCATCACACCTTTTTGTATATGTGTTACTACAGGCTTACTCTCAGCTTATTATGACAAAATGCAGCCAATTCCTGAAATTCCCTTCTGCTGCTGAGCAATATAATATACATAGCTGTATCTGTTCTACAGGCTGGTGCCTCTCCCTGGCAGTCGTTAAATTAGGTTATACATCTCTCACCTCAACGTCAAAGAGGGTTGATCCATAACCTGGCCACTCCTTTACGATGGACATGTATTTCACCATGGCCTGATGCTGAGAGAGACCCTGCAGCTTGGTCCATTTCTGTGCTATGCTTGCACGAGCAGCTGACAGCTCTTCCTTCACCCACATCTCCATCATTTGCTCCTCTTCTACCTTCTGCTTCTTTACAGAGCCTGTCTTGAAGCTACGTTTCAATGTCCCTTCAAGAAAGCTGGTCCGCCTCCTCTCCAGAGTGTGACTGGTGGTGCCACTGCTCTTTGTTGAGTGCAGTATTTTGGATTTTAGTCTGTTAACTGGGTAGATCCCATCAAGGGTCCAACTTATTTTAGAATAATCCCCATGAAGGTACTGCAGCCGTAGTGCTGCTAGGCGCTGCAGGGTGTCCTCTGGTGCAGGAAAATGACCATCTATGAGGCTTTCATGAGCCTGCAAATAACAAAAGAAACAAACTCATTAGAAAGCAGAAACACACTTCATGTAGAGATTCCTATGGTATTTGCCCTAATAGAAAGCATATGCCTGCAGGAAAGACCTAATTCAGGAGGTCAAAGCACACATTATAATAAAGAATTCAAAGTCTGTAACTGGTGGATGAGCAGACTGGGGTGGAATGCCTCTTTCTGCAAGCTTGGACAGAAAGGAGATCTCTGAAGGACCTTTAAGTCTTTAACAGACTATTTAGGTCTTTAACAGACAGAAGAGCCAGGAACGGAGACAATTTGTTTAGTGCTCTACCAGCTGCAGCTCCTGTGTGGAGATTATATGCAAATACAGATAAAGTTGGATGCAATAAACTCAGGACATTCAACCTCAGCCTCATTGCACACCAGCACCTTTCACCTCCTCCTCTTTAATCTGGTGCTTCCTCCAGTCTTCTTGCTTCCTTTGCTTGCTTTTCTGTGAAATGTATTATTATGATATACACATATATATATTTTACTGCATCAGTCACACAGCAAAAATTGTGAAACGAACATCTCAATAACTCCCGCTCTCCTCCCGTTACTTCTTTTCTACCAACCTTTGCTAGTGAAAGCTGTCTAGACTGAAAGCCTTGTCAGCTGGGATTTTGGTACAACTGAGTTTCCACAGAGTACTGTGTCCTGTTCCTGACCGTTTCCTAGCCATTTAGTTAACAATACTTAATCTTCACTTCAAGAAAGTCCTCTTGGGGAACAACTGTCTGTGTGATGTACATGCCAACAACTTGATCAACAGCCAGTTTCAATCTTCATGACACTGACCCCTTTAACACATATTAATTAAATTTCAACAGATATCAAATTCTGAGGCAAGATCAAAGTGTTCATTAGAAGTAACAAAGATGGGCTGAATCACACAGCTGGCTACTCCACTCAGTTTACTTTCGCATCCCTAATTGTGGGGTTATTTCATACCAGTGTGATCTCTGGCCTAACAAGCATCATGTTGCTACAAACTATTAAAAAAATTAGTCAGCGAACTATTCTCAACAACATTCTCTTTTCTTTTTGTTATAGTACTATATTCTGGTGCCTGTTAATCAGGGAAATTGCCTGAAAAATAGTTTTCTTTGTCAATTCCCATAACACCCCAAGGTTTGACTGTTCTTGTAAACTGGATCTAGCATACAGCTAGATTTTTCATTTTTCTTTACACCTGCATTCTGCAAGCAACTACTTCACAGAATCATCTTAAACTACTATCTAAATTTTCATATCTTTCAAAATTAAAGATGAATTCTAAAAGCATTTTATTATAATTGGTGCTTCAGTTTTTGGAAGCCTCTGTTAATTTTTCTTGCTTTTGTTCTAATACTCCTGTTCCTTAGATAATTTCTCTGCGTATCTGCTTGTTAGATTCCAGGCAAAAGTCTGAGACAATAAATTCTTCTGTTCAGACCAGCATTCATACTTCTAATGTAAAGGTAAACCAGTTTTCAGTATACTCCAGTGTACTTCTGCTGCCCTGGAAACTAAATCATTCTCCCTCTGCCAGCTTACCTGCTCAAACATGAAAGCAAACTCCACTCCGTCTTTGGGAACATTCTCGATATCCAAGAAGCAGTAAAGTTTAAAATATAGCTGCCATTGTCCTTCTTCCTCCTCTTCCTCAGAGCCAGCAAGTCTGTAAGATAGGATAGAGAATAAGAGAGGGGAAAAAAAACAGTAACCAGAAGAACCATGGTACTGGGATTTCCACAGTGCAGCTCATGATATAAAAGCTCCTGTGGATTTCTGAAACAGAAAGCATACAGGGCAATTGTTGTGCAGCAGACTTTTCTGGTGTATTCATTTTTTTTTCTCTGAGTCACCTCACGCTTTGATTCAGCAGGACCCAAAGTTTTTATCAGATACAACTGATAAAAAAATGGATCAATAGTTCTATATAAAAGCAAGAGTTATGGGGACGACACTAAGTGCTTCCCATTTTTAATATATTGTTTCTGTGTAGTCTTGTGACTGTGAAAAGCATCAATCTTGCCACCATTTATAACAATTTTATTTTTGTCTTCAGAACCAATATAAAATAGACAATGGCAATGGCAGCTTTCTCTACAAATTACTGCTTTCTTTATACGCCTAGCCACAAAATCACAGTCCACAGTAAGAAATTAGAGCTGCTTTTCTATGCCCACTCAAATCTTTGCTCTCTCTTCTGATGAAGCTATTATGAGGTAAATTGAGAAGATGTTATCAAAGCTAGTTGATATAAAGACGTTTTCATAGAGGGCACTGAGCTGAGTACCCTGAATCATTTATCCAAACAGATTAATTTTCATGTGTGACTAGTGGTGATGAAGCCAATTACTTCAAAGGAAGAGGCATTGAAACTTATATTGCTGAGATAGTCCCTAAGAAGGGTTCACATTCATAAACTGTGCAAGGAACAGTCACTGTTTGCAACTCAGAAATGTCTAGACAAGCATCAAAGCAAACACAGGTGGCTACAAACTTTCAGTTCAAAAAATGTGAAAAGCAGCACCAGTATCATTCCTTAACGCTTTCATGTTAATATCACTTCCTTGGTCAAGGAGCTTACAGATGGTGTTTGATTGTGTAGCCCACATTAACCCACCCCATTCATCGCAATGACACAAGTTACTATGCAAGAAAATACCTTGGTTTGATGGTGCTTCACTTTATAAGCTGTTCCAATCTGCAGATAGCCCTTGGTACTTCTAACACATTGACATTATGTAATAATTCACCTGTCCTACCACAAACAAGCCAGGAGACAGTACTCCCCTTTCAGAAAAAGAGAATGATCAAGACAAGTGACTGAACCCTTTTCTGAGCTCTGGTAGGAAACCATTACTAATTGATAAAGGCACTACTAATTCTGTCCTGACAAGCCTGATAAGTAATGCTTCTTTGTCACCAAAACAGATGTGAACATAGTTTTCCACGTAGTAAAAAAGAGCACTTGAACCTTACCAAAGAGAAGTTCACACCGAAGTGAATGCTTGAAACACTGCAGCTGCTTTCGATAAAACAACCTGATGGTACTTTCACTTAACCAACTAGGAGTTAAAGCAAAGGTTCCATAAAACATTCTTCTACCTTTCGAACTTGGCCAAGATATCAGCCACAATCACTCGACTCTCAACAGCACGGTCCACTTGCTGATTATGTTCGAAGAGAGCAAACATGTTGCGGCTGTCCTCCATTGCTAAGCCTCGGATCAACTTTTCAACCACCTGCAAAAATCAGAGACAGATCACGAGGTAGGCCTTACACACTTTCTGGAGTTAGCTTCTTGGAAAAAAGAAAGGAAAATAAACAAATATTTTGTGTTTCTGAGCTAGTGGAATCAGTGGCCGTGCAGATGGACAAATGCTACCACCAGCAGAAAAGAATAGAATGGAAATAAACGGCTGAGAGCTGGATGGGGTGATGGAAGCCAGTGTGGCTTGGCTTAGGTCACAGGAACTACCAATCTACATCAGACCACAGTCTGACAGTGGTCAAATCATGTTCCCAGGAAAGAATATAGAGGAATACATTCCCTAAACCCTGAAAAATTGGAGATGAATGAGGAAAAGGAGTCCCTTCAGCAGGCTCAGTACCTAGACACAGAGGTGTGCTTAGATCTGGTTAATGCTACTAATGCATTACCTCCCCAGCGCTCGTGTGGGAATTGATGGTGATTTTACAGGAGCCACCGCCATGGCAGTATACTGTTGTGGTCATTTCTTCACGGGTGAGAAGAGCCTGTATTTCCTCCTGGGAGGGTACAAATTCCCTTGTCTTTGTTCTCTTCAGAGAATCGCTGATGAATTGTGCATATCTGTCTATTTCTGAGCCTGGAAAGAGATCTTTTACCCTAATTGTAAAGAGAGGTAAAAAAAAAACAACATTACACAGTTAAACACAAAACAAGCTTATTGCCATGTAACTTGGAATATTGTAGGTAGGGAATTCAGTAGAGAGGTTAAACGCAGTCACTGGAAGAATGAGCCCAGTTGTTTCCCAAACCATAGAACCTGCTTTCATTAGTCACTCCAAGTCACTTCAGTGGCATTTCTCAGCACCATATGAAATAAGCAGTTCAAACTTCCAGGTGTTTAGTACTGGCTGAAGATAGGAGGATTAACTATCTGAATTCACAAAAATGAGATTAAAAAGTATGGAATCAAGTATAAGCTTTTTTTCATTTATTCTTAATTGTCTTTTTTAACTTGCTGGATGTGCTTGAGGAACTTTTACAGTGTTTTTCAGAAAGATTTTCAAGAAGGTAGAAAGTAGATGCTCATACATGGCCTCTTCTCTCCAAGGCCAGAAGTATAGCGGTACATGCAACTCTGGTGATAAAAACATGCAAAGGCAACATGGAGTACTGCTCAGCATCTTTTAGAATCAGGCCTTGGATGTCTGAAAGACCCAGCTATTTTGTGTATCTGCATGAGTTTCAGCTCAGTCTCTCCTAGCTTGGAAGGAATCAAATAGATTTTATATGTCTTTTTTATCATTAATGAATGGAGTGAGGCTACATGACTGCAACTTAGTTCCAATGCAGACCTCTTTAGAAAGTTGCTTTAGATGTTGAACATAAATTGGGAAAAATGTAAACAATTTAGTTCATGAAAATTGGATTAGAAATACAAATTGTAAGACTTACATGCTTTGTTAAACAAACAAGCACTGAAAAACAGTAAATTGGATTTAGGGTATATCTGCTACTCCACAGTACACACATTTTGCCTGTGGTTGCTGCAAGGCAGTACCTACTTCAGTGAATATGAAGTCTGTTTCTCACCATTCCTGCAGGCTGAGAACGTTTATAAGGACATTAGAAAGCAGTAGGTGATCAGCTGTAAATCCACTTCAACAGAGATTCATGGTATTCTGTGTAGGTAGCCTTACTTTCCACATACGTTTGACACAACAGATGGGTAGCAAGGGGGACAGGGTTTGAATACACCAGAACAGCTGGTAGCAAGATCTGTGCACAAAGGTGGGAGGCTGCAACACTACAGAAAGATATGTGCACAGGGGGAGGGTGAGAGACACAGCTACACCAGGCAGTGGAAGGTAAGTAGGGACAAAGGAAACAATGCAAATGAAAAGGGCTTTTACCTTCTCAGGTGGAACTTGAGGTAACGAAGGATTCCTCTACTCGGCAGAAAAGTGCAGCTCATACATGACATCAGCTGCCAGTGGTGCAGGTTCCCAGTACTGTTGGGATGTGGCATGTGATTAGTTTGTTTGATGAGCTGACAATACACTTCATCACGAAGGGGCTTTAGATCATGGCAGGTCTGCAGAATGCCTTGGATAATTGGTATGGGGTCAGACACTGTCTCGATCTCCTGAAGGGAGTTAAAGATCTTCACTGCTTCATCCTGTAAGCTGCTGTAACCCTTCTCTTGTTGCACTGAGGAATGATCATAAAGGTGACATCAGGTGAGAATCTCCCCCATTTCCTACTGGCCCAAAAGTAGGATAAACAACTATAGTATAGTCTGTGATGGAAGAAGAGCAACCTGAGAATCTATGTTAGCTCATCTCTTGAACCTAAATTTCTACTCAAAATTCATTAATGCTTCCCCTTTACATGTGCAAATGTAGTTTTAATTAGTATTTGCCAACATCTAACTTGTCACAATTGCAAATCCATTTTTGGATATCCTGTACAGAAATGGAGACTAATGTTTTTAAAGGAAATTAGTGTTGAAATTTAGTTCAGTTAAAGGAAAGAAACAATAGTGACAAACTGATCCCAAGTGCCAATCTATTCTTATCCATTTTACTTCCCCCCAAAAAAAGGTTTTTGTACAACAGGCAAAATTTAGCATACACAGAACAGGAAAGACTCTTGCCCAGTCTTTTGGGCACCATTCTTTTATGTTCAGTCCTTCCCTCTCCACCCCCAAGGTAAGTTTGATGACTTCCTGAAACTATGCGCACAACACGGCCAATTACAGGCAGCTTCCTTTACCTGCTGGTCCAAAGCAGAGCAACTCTAATATTGCTTCATCCCATATGGTCAAGAACAAACCATCTGGCATCTCTGGGAGGTCATGGAAGCTATTATAGACCTCTTAAAGAGTCAGGCATTGACCTTCCTGCTTCCCTGCTGTCTGCCTTTACCACAAATGTGTACATAGTATATTGTTTAGACTTTCTTGTGTGGTATGTTTGTGTTCCTAAGACACTTTGGGAACCTTACAGTACTGAACCTGTACAAAATAATTTGATATTATTAAAAAGAGAGATATTGCTTGTTGTTGTTGATAATTCAGCTACTGCTCTCGTAAGCCCCTTTGCGTAGGTGACCAGTTGGTCCTGGCTGCTTGTTCTGCTTATCTATTGACTTGCTACATAACCTCTGCTACTGACACTTCAATTGGCATCCTTTGATGCATCTCTCAAAGGAAGAGTTTCCTACCAGAAATAACATTTACCCACATAAGGTGTCTCTGTGTTGATACACACACACACACAGTTGTCATACTTCTGCTGTGACTTCAATTTTTCTCAGTGCTGCTGTCACATTGGTTTCCGGGGGGACTATTAGACAGTCTAGTTCTTTCCTGTTCCTGAAGTATTTGAAGAAATGATTCATTTGTAGCTTCTCTACAAATACTATCCCACTGCCAGTTGCATGTTTTAATCCCGTTGTAGGATTTACACTAGAACTATTTACAACCCAGTTGCAACTCACAAAGACAGGCTGCACATCCCCCAGATGGATGATAAGCTTTATTCTCCCTATTCTCTTACTGTAAGATACAGTGTGCCTAGGACACAAGGCTGCAGATGCAGAATACATTCTGGGAAAAGAAAGGGACTAATCCCTCTCTCTGAATCCTGTGGGATACGCTGCCCCAAATGAACTTCACCTACATAAAGAGAGCTTATATACCACTTCTGTGGTGCTCAGGTTCCTCACTGATCCTTAAAATGAGAGTGGGTTTTGTCATATGGGTAAAATACTTACAGTTGACACTAACATCTCCATACGGTAATGGGAGCAAGGGAGAATGCAAAGGGTGCTGGGTGTACCGCAAGATTGGGTTCCTCCTGTATGTCTGTTCCACTACTTCAAAGTTTGTGCTGTTTTCCTGGAAAAAAAAAATCCTCAAGTGAGGATAGTCATTCTTAAGATGTCCTTATACATTTAGAGTGAAATCAGCCACCTTTATTGATATTCTGGATGGTCCATAGAGGGATGAGGTGATTAAAGAATAACTTACACAAAAAAATTACTCTGTACAGTATTTCTGAAAATAAAGTGTAAGAATAGCCATACTGGGTCACCAAGCACAGGGTCTTGATTCCAAATGCAGCTTGTGGCTTGTGCCTACTGCAGGCATGTAACAGGCACATATGGCATGATTCCTCCTCCTTCTTTCTTTGCTAAAAAGTTGCCAAAGCTTTTTGGAAATTAAAATAAACTTTATGACCAGGATCACCATCATCCACATGTTTGCTGATCCCCTCAAAGACCTTTAGGAGATATGCCAAGTATGGCTGTTTCGTATTTCCCCCGATCCCCCCTGAATCTTTTCTTATAGCTTAGACACATTAGCTGCCTCCCATTTCTTCAACGTTAGGACCACATAGCCTAGGGTTACATTCTACAGCCAGTAGTAATTCAGTAACTTCACGTTTCAGTTCCTTTAGAGCTGTAGAGTTACTGTCAATTGATCCTGGCTGTATTTCACACTGTTTTATTGATGTGTTCCACAGTCCCTCTAACTGACACCTCAGCTGGCAAGTTTCTCAAATTCATCCCTTTTAGAGGCAGGCTGCAGTACTGGAGTTTCCCTGCACTCCTCTGTAGTCATCAGTTATGCAGAGAATTAATTCAGGTTTTCAGATGTGTTACCATTATTACACATCGACTCCATCGACTGGTCCTATCAATTTACTGGCAAGCCCTTTGTCTTAGATACCTTTCTATCAGTACTGTTAAACCCCTCAGCAAGTTGCTTGTGATATATGCCTTGGTCTGTCTTCTGATTATACATTTAATTTGCTAGAGTTTCTATATATGTGTTCAGAGGATGCTTAGGGAAAGGAAAGGATGAAGCGGAGATTTGCACATACTTAATGATATAATCCTGCATGCAATTTGTAATTGCACTGCAGTTATAGCCTAGACTCAAGCAGATCAGTTAGCAAGCTGATTCAAAATAAAATTCTCATAACATTTGATTATTTAGTTACACAATCATCTAGGTTTCTTTTACTTTTTTGTTACCCCATGACAGCAACCTCGTTTGTTGCCACATGGGAATCAGCATGATGCTACCTACCCTGATGTCACGAATGAGTTGCTGCGTAGGTGTTTCTATGGGAACTTTGCTGTCAATGACACCTTGGATGGCAGATGCCCAGCGCATGGCTTCGTTCAGCAGCTTTGTGTACAGCCTGTAGGAGTGCTTTCGCCCATGGACAATTATGTTCCAGTAGCCTGTAGAGACACCAAGAAGCTAGAAGGTGAAAGTTGCTTCCATTTCACCTTCTCTTTTTGTCTGTAACACCTGTCTGAGGAAAACTCTTGCTGCTTTGTTAGTTACATATGCTGTGTGTGGTTAAAATAGACTGGGTAAACAATAACATTCCCCGTTCCCAAAATGGATTTACCAGTGGGAAAGTCCCAATCCAGGTTTTGGCACAAACACAGCTTTCCAAGATGCAAGTATCTCACACTGTAACATAAATACTTCCCTGCCAACCAGGCAACTCACTTTCACAGTCGGGGTTTTGGCTACACTGTGCTATTAATCGCTCAGAAAATGACCGATCTACGCACAGCACCCAGTCACACTGCCAAATCAATTCTCATAAATTTTAAAAATCATGTAGTTGACAATCTGAGAGAAAAGGTCAAGATGATGACAATTCACTCCACTACAGGCAGCCCCAGGTGTCTGTTGAGATCAGAGATGTGGAAGATTTATTGCAAGCGAGCAGGAGAAACCTCCTCATCTCACTTTACTACACGCACCACAGTATCCCACTGCCAGCAGTTTGCTTGGAAAACATTTAGATAAATAGTGACACTACTCAGTGAAAAAATATAAGCATCGTACATCTCCATCAGGTGTGAGGGAACTACCCTCACTTGCACACTGTTCTCTAGTCCTTTGCAAGTTTGGTTCATATGGTTTGTGTGGGGAAGATGTTTGCAACCAGTCATCAAGACCATATCTCAGCAAGACACACCATTACCTTCCTGAGCCCTCCCCTCTTCAGGCAACTCCACCCAGGCAATGCCTGCTGATTACTCTCTGCTCCTCTTCTTACCTGTGTCTTTAAAGACCCTCTCATCGGGCTGCACCACGGAGCAGAGGCTGTTGAGCACAAGTGTGCCAAGCTTGGCAGCTGTGCGCTCAGATGACTTGTAGTAATCAAGTGCAGTGTTTGTCAGCACAAACCAGCGTTTCTTCATCTTCAGAGAGGACATCTTGTTGCTGCTCTGAACCTCTTTATGGAGCCAGCCTAGCAGAAGAACACAGACACGTCAGTGATTGCAACCTTGTCTCTTCCTGGTGACTCTCCAACTCTGGGAGCAGAACTCTCTGCAAAAACTTCATACTGGGACTACATACTGCTCTACTGGCTGTAGCAGTATCCTGCACAGTCACTCTAAGAAATTAGACTTTTTTCATGGAACTGTTCTATTTTTCAGCCCTAGATATGTTTGCGCTGTGGTTTAGCTTGACATCACCATCAGGGCATTCTCTGTCCGGGATACTTCTCTTACAAGTCACAGCCATCTGAATAAATCATTCACAATTCATTTCCTCCAAAGAGATGACAAATGCCTATCCAAACCTGGGTGGAAGAGGTTTGGTGGTACATTTCTTCTAGTAGAATGATCTTTAAGTATTACATATGTCTCTTCTTCCCATGATCAGGAAAAATGCTTTCTCTCTCATTTTAGACTCCTCACAGAGGAAAAAAAATAAAAGAGAAAGAAGAAAAAACAATTCAGTGCTATAAAAGAAAAAAATACAGCTGGTGTTACTAAACCTGTTGAAAAGATAGTTTTCTATTCAGAGCTGTAAAAAGCGATGTCCACCCACAAGGCAAAAATTTCAAAGCACGTGTGACTGAGCCTAGAGGTTGCATATAACAAAAAGATAGAGACAAACTTTGTGGTTCTCAAATATATGCCTTTGTGGCTACATCACTGACACATATGTTTTACTGTGAAGCGCAACACATACACTGACCTTGCAAAGGAACATTTAGACATTTTTTTAATGAACAAAATGAGATAAAAGGAACTGTTGCTTTGCAATTAAGTATTTTGAATTTAAGGTACTCCAGCTGTTAATGATAATGCAGGTTATCAGACAACCTCAGTGAAATGTTTAAAACCAGGATTATAGAAAGCTTCTGCCACTTTTTGATGCCTCTCTTCTTCCTCTCTTCCTGCCTTGCCATGACCACTCTCAGACCTTTATTCCACCACAGATACTTTCTGGAAGATGTAGGGCAATTTGCTCAAATGCTTGCTTTCCACAGATTGAGACCCGAGTGTCTTTGTATATTAAAGAACATGTAATGAGCTAAAAGTACTGAGGAAATTTAAAAATATTTGAGACAAAAGGGAGAATTTGTATTATGGGAGAGTTTGTATTATGTCCCTGAACATTACTCATGCATCAGTGCCTCTATCTCCAGCTCAGCTCTAACTAGAGACAGAATATAAATCTTTCGCTCAGGCTTAGAGAATTATTCTCACTTCACTATGTCTGTCAGAATCAGGTTAGTTTGTTCAGCTGAGGACAGCAGCAATCCTACAAAGATCTCTCTCCCTCCCTCTCAACATGACAGGTGTCAGAAGGAACAGAGCTTTCTGAAAACAAAAGCTGCAGTGTCATGTCATAGTTGGTCTAAGCCAGCTGCTCCCAAGCAGCAGCCATGCTCCCTCCTATTCCCTGCTGGCATTTGCTCGACAACATGTTGAAACAGGCTATGGAACTAACACCAGAAAAATAAATGTATAACGAAATACTTATTTTTCCAGTTTTAGCTTTCTGAACCCACCTGATGTGGAGTCAGACAAGAGTCAGTGCCAGCAGAGCATAGGAGGCAGCCAACAGCAGGCAGGAAGGTGGAGGGGGCAGGCAATGGTTGTGTTTTGGGAGCCGCTGAACACTAGCTTGGATTAGCTACAATCAACCTCCCACTCAAATCACAAACAGAAGATGAGTTTTACATGTCATAACTGCATGCATTTCCTTTTACCTCTCACAAGGAATTCCTGGCCATCAACCTTTGATTCGCCTTTTGGTTTCTGCAGCAGGGAGATCCAATGGTGCATCTCCTCAGGGGTGTCGCTATTGCAATGAATCACTCGATTTGCTGTGATGATCACAAAAGAGTTTGGTCTGCCAGAAAATAAAAGCATTAGATATCAGTCAAAGTCATACAAATATCTCAAATCACAGCACACCCAAAGCCATGTCCTTTACCTTTCCATAGGCAATGCAGAAAGATTCTTGGAATACAAACTACAGAGAAGTGAAGAAACTCCTAAGAGCATCCCCTGTGCAGTTGGTCTGCAAACTGATGAATGCAGAGTCCAGACAGATGGAATTAAACACTTTCCAAAAGGTATTTCCAAAGTCTACAAAACATTCATTAGTTAATGCCCAGTTGTAAAATGTCCTGGGTTCACAACCACAGGACTTTGCTCTACCCTGATTGGGTTGAGCTAGTGCTAGTACCACTGGGCTAGGCTGGTACAGCTGTTGTGCTCATACTTATTAAAACCAGTAACCAGTAATGCAGTAGCAAACGTAGTTCTCAGCAGTGACAGCTAAGATGGGTCTGAGATTGGTTTTAGGAAGGATGAGCTGATCCTGATAAAAAAGCTATGGAAAATAAAAATAAGCTGCATAAAAACATGGTTGAAAAATAAGCATTCTCCTCAGAATTTGTTTAACATAATTCAAATACTGACACTCCAGAAGAGTGTACCTCAGCAGATTCATGAAGAAATTCTGCCTGTTCAGCTTACTACTTGTGCCCCTTTTTTATTTATTTATTTTTTTACTGGGACACAGATTAACTCTGAGGAGTCCAGGCTGGGCAAAACACTTTTGCTTCAAAGAAATCTTAGTTTGATACCAAGATATGCATTTTCTAAACTAGTAACCACAAAGTCCCCGCAATCTGTGGGAGAAAAAAAAAGCAAGAAAAAACAACAACAACAACAACAAACAGAGCACAGAAGTAAATAGCTTAATAGCTAACTTTTACTTCAGTACTGCAGTGAGAAGCTTGGCCCTGGCTGAACCTGTTAACAGTGTAGGAAATAATTAAATGTTAATGTAAAGTGATATGAAATGCTCCATAATCTCTTCTCTGAAGCTAACCTGTCTGTGAACTAAAGGCATGTGCTTTGCTGCATCGCAAAGATATCAAGTGGAGTACAGATTTTTAAATTCAGCCCATGTTATTTTGTGTTGTGTTGTATTTTTTTTAACGTGTTGTTTTATTTTTTTCCTTAAATTTACAAGATTAGCTTGAAATTACTCTGTTGAAAAACAGAAAGTACTGCTTTTGTTGGACATTTTTATTTAGTTTTAATAGTAGATAAGGCTATAATTTCTTGACGTTGAGATTACACTGTTCTCACTCTTCAGGTGGAAACATGTACTGAAACTTTCACTCAAAGACAATACACTTGTGAACTTTGTGTCTGGAAAGTAGCATAGCTTGGAAGAAACTAAGGACTTTTAGCTGAGTTTCTTTGTGAGATAAATTCCTAGGAGTTTAAACAAATGTAAACTTCAAACAAAACCTGGACCTAGCCACAAAAATAAGTGAGGGAAATTCCAATCTAAGAGATGGCCATGTTGCTATACATACCTGTCAGGGTTGTCTGAGGCACAGACAGAGTCAATAAGCCCGACATCCAGGGTTCCCTGTACAGTGAAAGAGACAGGTAACAGGAACTGCTTGCATCTTAAATTACGGACATTCTCCTTAGTGAAAAGTATTGAACCTGAAAGCATTCTTCTGAATTCCAATAGCTTGAGCATATGAGAAAGGCATGAGTGAGTCACCTTTGCTCCCTAAACAACATGAAAAGGTGTGCAAGGACTCCAGAGAACTGGAAGAAAGAGAGCTACACATTTTCAGAGAGCATTATTAAGGTCTGAAATAACCTCTGCCTCCACCTCTCAATAGCAGTAAAATACATAAATAAATGGTTCTTCTCAGCTGTTTATCTTCTGTCTGGAAAACTGGCACAGACTAGTCCTATAATCCCATCCAAAAACATTTTATCTGCAAGGGACAAACCAAATAAGAGAGCCAATGTTGATCATGTTGACAGCCACCACAGCCACCATGATCTTCACTTCTTACCCTCTTTTCTATCAGCTTTGCTGTTTCTTTATGAAAAAATGTGTGACTTTCGCATAGTGCTCATGAACTACAGCACTGCATGTCCTAGAAAAACATGCACAAAATAGTTAAACACAGATGGCTCTGAACATGCCCACGGACTGGTTGCACAGTAACTCACCACAGCATTCTTTGGATTGGCCTGTTCATCTTGCATTTCCCTCAGCTGCTGTGCCGTAGCGCTGTGTACTCGGCTCAGGACATTAAACCAACCGCTGGCAATCAAAACAGACTCAAAGTTAAGATTCGGGTACTGTAACTAGCTCTGGAATATCATCAAGGAACCTGGAAAGCTGCCAGTGGGAAAATTTCTTCATTCACAATTTCCTGCAGACTATGCAGTGAAACATCTCTGGGGCTGATCATGCCATACCCTAATATCTTCCTTCCTCCCTATTTATCCATGAAAATTCTGTGCACGTTCTCCAACCCACTGACAGCTGCTCCCACAAAATCCAGTTTTCTACTTGCTATTCAAGAAACTGTAGGCACGCGGTGGTCTCACTGGGGAGCACGTGTCAGCAGAATAAGAGCATATAGCGGTTGTAAAGACGGGGTCAGCTGGAATCTTTGGGGACTCTTAGTCCTAGAGACTCCTGGGAGCCTTCCTGACTAGTCTCTGTCTGATCCACTCATAAATTCGAGAGTCATATGGCTCTTTATTAATCATGGGGTTTTTATAAGTTCATTTGGAGTGAAGTTACTTGTCTGTGAAAGGGCTTCTCATTACAGGCATATCTGGAGGCTGAATCTCTGTTGCAATACAAGCAGATTCTTATCTGCAGCTTCCAGTGAGATCAGCAAACATCTAGACTTTGTGGAGGATTCTCAAACTGGAGACTGTACAACATCTGTCCTTCGCTAGTGTAAGTGTTGGTGCTTTCTTCTCCCCCAAAACAGAGACTGCTGTGGCACAGACAGAGGCCACATTTGGACTACGCTTGTCCTCGCAATTCTGTAATGGTATCTTAGGGCATGACTATTCCAATTGTGGAGGTTCTGAGTTAAGAAGATACTCGCTCTTCGGCTACTACCCCTTGAATTTGTCTGTTTTTCATTTATGTGGTTACTCTGTAGTCTACTTCTGTTAATTTATTTGTGTCCAAACACTTCATCTCTTCCTCCCCCTACACCAAATGAAATAACAGACCCTAAATAACTTCACAGAATCAGATTCAACTAGATAAGGGAAACAGTTACAGTAGGAAGAGCTTTGGTAAGAGTGGGAGAATGGTGCGGAAGACATAAGCAGACAGGGTTAGTAACCTCTTAACTTGGCTTTCTATAGCCCAAGCAGGTTGTCCAACCTGCCCTTAAACAACTGATTCCCACTGCCTGGCCAGGACGCCAAGAAGGAAGGACATGAGTCATTTGTTTGCTTTGCACTGGGAAGATTTTATCGGATGACATTACAGACTCTGATAAGCCGCAGCCTTTTCTCTGTCTCCTGGATAAAACCCAGCTGCTCTTGCAATCATTTACAGGCATCATGAATAGACTTTTTGTTTGATTCAAGATTCCATTTAATAAATAAATCAGCTATTAGAAGTTCCAGTTTATGTTAAGGTTTTGTGTGTCTCCTGAAGTAACCCTTGAATTCAGCATGCTCACAGCCACGTGCAGAAGGTGGCAGTCCTGTGACTGTTAGGCTGAACCACCATCTCGGTAGCTGCAACAGAGTCCCCAAAGTAGGGGTGGCACCTTCCAGTAGGTGACACTCAGGAATGAATCCCCACTTTTCTCCAGCAAAAAGGAAGTGGTTGTGTTCCCCAGGCTCCCCCATGAGCAGCTGGGTCAGATCTAGACTGAATGAACAAACTTAACAAAACTCCCTCCTTATACCTGGCATCTTCTGGTGACTCTGCCACAATGTGATAAACTCTGTCTTCTGTCACAATGTCCAAGGCATTCTCCTTCTCATGAATGTCCACAATCTCCCTGGAATACAGCAAATTACAAGACAGATGCTGAAAACCTTTTGCAGGAATAAATTGTTTCAGATAGATTGCAACTTTGACAGAAATACAAAATTCCTTTAACACACATTACAACTTTTAGGGTCCCCTTATATAGATCTGTACAGTTAACATACTATAAAACCTAAATTTAGAGAGTTAAATGCATTTTCTTCAAGCCACCAGCAGACTGGATAGAAGAGAACTGGGAGGTTGATATAGAGGGCTGTTTACAAAGTGGGGTGTGCCACTTTTTTTTGGCACTTTACAGGGCCACAGAATGCCAAGAGGTGACTAGTCTCTCCTTTCCTTCAGCAGGAGCTGAGGAATTGGCTACGGTGGCAAAAAGAACGTTCAAGGCTCAGGAAAAGGCACAGCACATGCTGCCAAATTCAAATCCTGCTGCGTGCTTCATACCATCGCAGTGAAATGCCTGGGGAGTCCAAGAAACAGATGGAACCAGGGTAGGGAAGGATGCATGGGGTATGTACTTAATTAGCTCCTCCTGGTCTGGCTCCAGCCATGGCTTTGAAAGAGCTTCTGCCAGATTATGAAATGCAAGACTGGAAGAAGGACTACCAAATAATTCCAGACTCCCTCCAGAGTAAAACTAGAAGCTCTAATGGTCTTTTCCTTCCCTTATGTTTCAGATTCTTCTGGCCCTACAGGAGACCTGTAGAGGGATGAACTGGCTGCACTGGACACTTAATTTTCAATTTAGAGCAAATACTAGGGATCAAAAGGATTAATTCCTCACTCACTTTGCCCTTCTGATATCAATTGTCCCCTTCAGCTTTTCCTCACTGTCATTCTCAAAGTACATCAGCTTGGATTCTCGAAGCACAAACCAACGGCGTTTCCAGTTGCGGCGTGAAAGCGTCGACATGCCTCCGCCTTTTTTGTAGAGCCAGCCTGACTTCAGTGCCTCCTGCTTGGTGCGGAACCACATGAAGGCCTCGTTCTTCAGGACACACCAGCGCCGCCTCCACGGGTTCATGAGGCCTCCTGCAAAGCAAGGGAGCAAGATCTCATCAGACATGCAGCAGTGGCCATTTGTCCATTCTGATCCTGCTTCTTGGGCACTCAGTTGCCCCTGCAGTTCCTATGTGCAACGAGGGAGCTGAGGGAGAGAAACAACACTGCACTAAGGTTTGGAGAAAGGAAAAATAGAACCAGTGAAACAAGCACAAAATATAGAAATATATGCACTACTCAAATATTTTTGTACCGTCTTCAGTCTTGTAGTTCAAAATGGGTCATTTAAGCCCACACCAAGTGGGCATATCTCAGAGCCACAGATATTCAGTCTAATTCCCTGACATCCACCTCCTAGCTCTTTGTTTTATTTGTTGGAAGTAAGAGGGGGGAAAAAAAGAGTGAACAGAGAAGTAAGAGCAGAGGAAGATAATGACTCTGAAGAAACAGAAGAGGAAAGCAGGTTTTCTGGATTCCATCCTTTCACAGTTTTGGCTAAAGCTGCTTACCTTTCATGTAGAGATAGCTGTGAAAATAGGGTGGTCCCGAGCCATTGAAGATGGTGACTCTTCCGTTACAAAACTCTTCATCTGTATCTATGTAAACATCCACTTCCTCTTCGCTGTCCAGAAACTAAAAGGAAAAGAAGAAATCCTGGCTACGTGGGTTCCACAGGATAACTGGAGCAAAGTAACAAGACTGCAGAAGTCACATGAGCAGAAAGTGCAAAACTACACATACTCCCTTTACAAAAAAAGCAATAGAGTAAAATTAAAGGCTTGGCAGATTACTCATTAATGCCTAAAGCAAGAGTCTCCAGAGAGCATGGAATTTTCATACCAGAAAGGAGAGTGACATTCAGCAGTGGACATGGCTGGAAAACTCCAGTTACCTGCAGGAGCAAACCTTCCTATTTCAGGGCAGAGCATACAGCCCAAAATCTGATTTAATGGGGTTAAGAGACAATTTTTGTTTCTGGAGAATTTTTCTGGCAGACAGGCCAGCAGACTGGACAAGATGGAACACTGACCTAACCCTTGCAAGGAAATGCCTTGCTTTGGGTTTACTGGAAAAAAAGCACATTCCAGAATAACTGAACCCTAAAAACAAAGATCTAAATTGCTGAAATAACAATACAATGTTTACTCATCCTTGTTCTCCAACTAGATAATTGCACTTAGCCATACGTACGTCACACATGAAATCCCAAATTATGCTATCTTTTCCTTTGCCTTAAATACACTTTCCTATGATCAGCTTCATTAATTTAATATGAAGGCAGTTCCTTAGTCCTTTTCCTTCCCCAAACGCATGTTGCTTCTTTTCATTTTTCCCTTTCTGACCTGTCTCTCTGTGATCCATTTGCCCTCCTCTTTTGTCTTATTCCTCTTTCACTTATTTGTTTTCCCTCTCGTGACATTAAGTTTGAAAAGGCAGGTAGTCCTGGATCAGCAGCTCCTGATGCAATCCTGAGCCAGCTGCAGGTATCCCTTCCTGTGGCTCGTGCCATGACATAGAAGCACCTCCATTTTTGTGAGTCTTACTCACTGAGGAGCCCAATAAAATCCTCCAAGTCCATTTAAATTTTAAGAAGAATGGTAGAGACTGGCCAAGACTGTGATAAGCACTGTGACAGGGTGATTCATGACTTGAAAGATTACTTGACAGTGATCTGTGAGTATCTGCCCACAGAGAAGATACCTTTATTCAACCAGATCACATCATAAAAAACTCTGATGTCTGGCAGCTGACATTAGGGAAATGCAAACAGGAAAAACATACAACTTTTCAAGAGTCAAAATCTGCCACTGGAGAAGAAAAGCAAATGAAATAAATTGAATTCCTTAAAAAAAATCAATAATTTTCTAAAAGGTATTTTGTAGTTTGAGCTCCTACTCACAGAGACATCATTTATCTGAGGTATTTTTATGACTGTCATTGGCTTCACACCTGAACTCCTTTCAATCATTTGTGGGCTCATCTGACTTGCTGGTCTACTGGGGGATTTACTGTGGCATTATTAAACAGCTAGCCTGAGGGCACTCACGAAGCTCAGGGCCCTGGGTGGAATCTGAGCCAAGATGCTTCAAGTGCAAGGCTAATAGCCCAGCTTTACTACCTGCCATCGCCCCTGCTGCAGGAATGGAAAGCAAAGTGGCCTCTGTGTCCACCAGGACCCACCAGGATCAGCACAGTTATTTCTTCTAGCCTTAGAATAGCTTATTTTGTATACACCAGCTGAAAATAAGCCCTTGACTTTGAACACTAGGACTAGGACAAGAGAAGTTTTAGAAATGGGAACAAATTAAACCCCACCCTTTCCCATTTCCTCTTCTGGTTGTCCACAGAAGTAGCCCAAGCTTTCAGTGAAATCTCTCTGAGGTAGGACACATACCTACAAGATGTTAGTTGCCTGCTTTCAGTCTTCCTAGATGATATTACTCTAATATCTGGTGATGGAAACAATCCAAAATAGCCTAGGTACCTATGTACTGTGTACCAGTGACACTGAACAGTCACAAGCCTGCTGGCCTTCAGCCTATCACTCTTACCTTTTTTTCATGCTGTTTACTGATGTAAGAGAGAGTTATATGTCAGTAACTATACATAGAGCTAGCAGGCATGCAGTAAGAAGGCAAGGATGTTATAAATATCAACAAAGTCACACTAATGTCCAGAAAAATGAATGGGCACATTCTTACCGAGTCCAGGCTGCCACGGTTGGAGTCCAGGCTGGTGCCATGGGAGTTTCTCAGACTTTCCTCACCATTCAGAGGCTCGGCTGAGGCACTGCCTGTGTCTCCACAGCCATCAAACTCCTCATGGTCGTAGTCAGACTCCACATCTTGGGGGGAATTGTAAATCGGCTCTCCCACCTCTCCGCTGTTACTCCTCACTGTATCTGAGACAGTGCTGTAACTGCTTTCTGCTGGATCACGTAGGGCACTCTGCTCCTTGGGGCTAGTGGTTCTTTGCACAGGTTGTCCTGGAGCAGGGACAACCTCTCCCACTTTCCTTTGGAGAAGTGAAACTCTTGTGTCCACATCCTTCTCCGAGTAGTTATCACTGTTTCTCATGTCACGTTGACTCACAGCCACCAAACTGGAAGTTGGCCGTCCTTCGTCATCAGCATGAAATCCCTCATCCACCTCTTCCTCAGCCAGTGGTGCTACCAGGCTGCAGTCAATGTTGAGTGTTCCCTCACTAGAAAGCGAGCGCTCTAGGTTCTGCACGCTTTCATCCAGATTGCCAAAATCCAGCAGCTCCAGAAACTCCTGGGCAACCCTAGATGCCTCCCTTTCTAGCCTCTGGATCTCTTCTTCCCGCTGCCGATTGATTTCATTCCGAGTGTTTTCACAGATGATAGACATGTGATCCTCCTTCTGTTGCTGCAACTTCTCAATCTCCTTCTCCAGCCTTAAGATCTCCTCCATCTGACGTCTTTCTTCTTCTTGCAGGGGAATATCGACTTCCTCAGTCTTTACTGTTTCCACCTTAAAGAATTAGTAATAGTATTAAAGCAGTTTCTTTAACCTATGTGTGTCCCTTCCTTGGACCTTTCATTTTTCCTATCTTTTGTGCTTGCCTTGTACTTCCCATCTACAAAATATGACCCTAAGCATCCTTTCCTTTTCTGTCTGGCATCTGCAATCACCCACAGTGTAAAAGCTAAAGGTATGTATGAATATGTATATGCATAACCTGCAAAAGAACAGAACTTTTCCCAGATATATCATGAAAAGATTTGGAGATTTCATTGCTTCCTGAGTTGGGTGTCTGACCACCAAAATTTGGCTCTGGAAAGGATAATTGTAATGAAGCAGGGCTGTGCCCTCTCCAACCCCACCCAAACTCTGTTATGAATTTCTTGGCATCACTGGATGGATAATAGCTAGCTGGGTGCTGAAGTCTCTTTCTTCTTCTATTCTCCACACTGAAATAACTGAGCAAACTTCTAGCAAGTACGCAGTAATTGGAAGATGGGAGATACCGGTAGCTTGCATTGAGGTTTAGCTATAAGATGAAGACATCCTCCCTTCCACTGAGGATGTTGAAAACAGACACACAGAGAATAAATAGATAAATAAATAAATAAATAAATTCTAAAGGGATTTAAAATACTCCCCAATAGGAATATGACAATGTAGACAATGAATTGGCCCCATCATGTCACAATTCATATTTTCTTTAGGATTGCTCTATTGTTTGTTCTCCACTCAACTCTGAGAAATTTCTCTGTGGAGAAATAAATTTTCGTATACTAACTAATCTGTCATCTTTCCTGAACAGAGCTGGACAGAAACTGGGGAACAAATGGTCTGGGCAAAGGAATAAGATGATACCCAGCTGTTTCCACACACCTCAGGGTAGGTGGTCTGCTCTTTGATACATCAAGTACTAACAATTAGATCAGTTACCAGGGGGTTATTTTAGCCATGGTAGCTATCGTCTGCACTCTTATTTGGGCTGTTATAGGCAACAATCCAACAAAACAGATTGTGTCACAGTGTAGCACATCACAAGGTCATGAAATAAGCCCAAGCAGTAGAGATAAAAAATGATGCTGCATGTTCAACACTGAAACTTTCAAATAGGAACCATGCAAGCTGGTACATGAACCTTATGAAAAAAGAAAACAAACAAACAAAAACACTACCAAACAACCTTGTTAGCTCTAGGCACCTCTGTCAAGGCCAAACACCTGCAGGTTTTGAGTGAACAAAGCCATTTTATAAGTAGTGTTGCCATAATATAGATATTAGCTTCAGGCAAAGAGTGGGCAATGAAGGACCCTTCATAGGTACTCAGAGAAGCCATATGGAAGGAGTAACTCCTAAACTTACCTGGGTCACCTTGAGTAGAGCATTCAGTTGCTCCTTTTCTCTGAAAAACAAACAAACAAGACATGATAGTCAGAGACAGACCTGGTTTTCCTAGGTAAGGCTTTTAGAATTACACAGACATGCCACCCCTCCATGGATAAGGTTAAAAAGGTACCTGGTCTAAGACTGATTTAAAAGCTTTTACAGTTTAGTAAAAATCCATTTCTCTGTGGTTTGCATGACCTTTGTGGATACAAGAGATTTTCCCTGTGCACTTAGCTTTTGGATCAATCAAGAAATTGGATTAGTTGGAACACAGGAAGAAGGGTATTGGAAATAGTGACAGAAAGTCAGATCGTTTAGATTCATGTTAAAGGTAAACTTATTCCTCTTAACACAGTGGGAAGTACTGTAAGTCTACAGATATTAGATGAGGTTTTATATGTATAATTGACAGATTTCAGGAAACTGTTTTTAAACAAAGCAGAATTATTGCAATGCCAGCACTGAATTTGTTTTGTTTTGCATTTACTATGTTAAATCTAGAAAAAAAATCAGATTTTAGATTTTAGTAATTTGTTAAATGGCTAAGCTGAAGACTTTCTATTCTGAAGACCTGGGTGCTCCAGCTTGCCTAACTTCTCTGCAGTATGCAAAAACCTAACTTACTCGTAAAGGCCGTCAGAGTCAGAGTTTGTTAGTAAACACGAGTAGAGGAAAAAACTATCCCACGGTGCTGTATCTCCGCCCAGATCAAAAAGGTTGTACTCCACGGGGAAGCTTTCACCAGGACGAGGTTCTCCATAGCATGTACACTACAAGCAGCTGAACAGACAAATGTAGCAGACAGACAAATGCCAGGGTCATGCAAATGGAGTGGGGATGGGATGTGGCTGGATGGAAGACTCTGCCTGTAGCAACCACTGTGTAGCTAAATTCAGACTGGCAGTGGTAACTTGCAGATCTACAGTTCAGTCTCACACAGAACAGGAGGCAAGAGTATTTATTTCCCAGGCCTTACAGCTTTTTCCAGCCAAATTCTAAATTGCAGCTGCAAGTCACAAAGTCCTTAAAGCTCTCACTCTTGCACTCTCTCTCACACACACAAATAAATCTACAAAATATTTATAAATGAAAGCTGACATAAGTGGGATCCAGATGGCTCCAACTTTACTGAAACATCTCTAAGAGTAGTGATGAGCTGAAAAACTCCCTTAAATCATTTGTGCAAGAACCAGAGCCATTTTAAAAGAAATCAGAAATACCAACTACAAGCTACACACTGATTCCTTCAACTGTTCCTCACATTCTTTAGACCTCTGATTATTTCTTGCTGCTTTCCATCCATCTGCAAGTGATCCACAGTCCTCCTGAAATGTGGTATACTCAGAACTAGGAACAGTATTTCAGCTGAAGCCTTACCAGTGCCAAGAGGAACAGAAGAATCACCCCATATCTTACAGAAACAATCTTGTTTATCTATGGCATTTGCTTTCTCCTCTCACTACAACATGACACCAGTGACTAAAACTCAAATTAACCTTCAGACCTTCTGACTGCTGTTGAACTAGTCGTTCCTACTCCTCTCTCTGTGCATTTGATTATTCCTAACTGTAGATCTGCATATGCCAGCACTGGATGTTATCCTATGTTTTCCAGACCACTTCTTTAATTTGCCAAAATTATTGAATGGTAATCCTGTTTAGCTATACATTTGCAGACCCTCACCAGATGGTTTTATCTGTAAATTTAATAAAGATACTTGTATTTCCTCATCCGACTCATTATGAAAGCATTGCACTAGAACCATATCCAGCACAGACAAGAATCCCATTCAACAGTGCTCTCCCATTTAACAAGTAACCACTACTGTTTACTAATTAAAATGCAATTATACAATGCAGTTAAAAAAACAAGTTCTAGTCTTGTTTCACCTACTTTTATCTAAACCACCTTCCTTATAGTGTCTTAAGAGTATTGTATTGTCACAACGTCAAAGCCTTTACTGAAGTCAAGATACCTACCCTCTGTGGCTTTTCTCTATCTACAAGATATGTCATAAGCTACCACAGAAGGAAACAGATAACTTTAATGCTGTTTGTTCTTCCCAAACCTACATTGGCTCTTACCTCCCTTATCAAGCACTTAAAACGGTTTGTTTCATTATTTGTTTCAGTATCTCCCTGAAATTGAGGTTAGGCTGACTGGTCCAAAATTCCCTGTTCCTTTCACTTCCCCATTTTAAAAAGAGGTTATTATGTTTAGACTTTTCCAGTTTAATGGAAACTCCATTGCCATCCACAAAACAGGAGAAACAGAGTAGCTACCGATTCTAACTGCTTCAGCCACTACTTCTCAAAGTACCCAAATATTAATTTCAACAAGTCTGGATGACTTCTTTGTAATCTGATCTATATGAGCATTCACTAACTGCTTCATTCCCTGCTAGGTTCTGAATTCTTGCACATCTGTGCTAATTGTGTTTACTGTCCAGCATCTAAGCCTTTTGGGACGACAAAAATAGCATCAAATACTTCAGCTTTCTCAACATCATAATTTGTTCTTCCTGTTGAAGAGTAAACCAAATTGCTCCATCTCCCTTTTACTAACAACATATGCACAATAACTACACATCAACTTTTAGTTTGCATCCTGGTCCTTCTGATTTTGTCTCTGCATGTGTGTTTTTTATTTTTATTTTTGCTTGTTCTCAGTAGAGTAGCCAATTTGCAAATTTTGTGGACTTTCAACTTGTTTCAAGGTCCGGTGGAAATTCAGGTTTTAGGCAAGTTGGTCCCCTAGTAGCTTTTTCAGGTACTCAACTCTGCAGCAAGTCATTTGAGACCCAGTAGAAAGTGAAAGCAAAAATATCAGCTCTTTTGATTCCTAGAAACTCTAACATTTCTTTATAACGATGCTGGCTCAAACACTTATTTCATGGGTGGGGAAATAGAGGGCAGAGGGAGAAATAATTATAATAAACTAAATAAATCCTTTTATCTAAAACTAGGTAGGGAACAGCTCTGCGTAGTAGGAAGAGGACTTCAGACCCAAGAGAGCATCTGTGGCATTTGATCCCTGTAAGCTAGGTACTGTCATTCTGAACTTGTAGTTTTGCATTGGTGATAAGACTGCTGTTGAAAATTGACACATTGATAAAATGGAGCCTTACTGATATTCAACAAATTCTTTGACCAAATCATTCATCACTGGGGTCACTGACTCCATGTCTTTCCCCAGCATGTATGTTACCCTATTGTCTCCTGTGAAACTGTAGGCAATCTTTTTTCCTTCTGACATACTCCTAACAGAGTTTTCTAATTGTTGTCACAAATCTCAGTCTGCCAAGATCCAACCTCAGAACAAGTACGGGACTAAAGTCCATCATAAGAAACAGAAATAATTATTTACGAAATGCTTGAAATGACACAGGATTTATTTGTTAAAATGTACATATTTATCCCACAGTTGAAGTTTACGCTTAAAACAAAAGATTATCAGGAGACACCCAGTTTGTATAGGATGCAGATAACCAAGGAGTGAACAGTAAATAATGTATGAGGTACAAGATTCTCAATGGCTGTGCTGGCACTGCTCACAGATCGCCTCTTTTTGTCAAGTCAGTTTTTCCTTTCTCCTCCTGACCTCCCGACACATCTGTATCCCTAACGAGAGGAGCAGAGCAGCAGGACAGGGGGCGCAGGTGTGTTCTCACAAGTGTGAGAGCTCAATGGCAGCACAGGTAGGTGCACTGCTCATCTTCCACTCTGACCCAGCCTACTGAACACACCAAGACCCAGGAATTTTGGTACCTTCTCACAAGGCTAATCCCTCCAGGTTTTGGAAGACCTGCCTTTCTAAAGTACATTTCAAAGCAGAAAATCACTAGAGATAAAAATATACCCGAATTAGCTTTCCTAAGGAAGCGGGATGCTCCTTTTCCACCCTGCTTTCCTATTCTGAGCTATGTGCAGCCCACCTCAACTCTTCCCCCAGCACTTTGACACCGTCACAGGCACTTGCTGTCCCACATTACTGTCCTGCCAAGGCCCCAGGCCTGCTCCTACACCTCAGCAGCTTTAGTGTTAGGGAACAATGAGTGTGAGAGACCATCTTGTACCTTTCCTTCACCTCTTCCTCCTCCTGCTTCCTCCTACGCTCCTCCTCTTCTTGCCATTGTCTTTCCTCTTCCTCTCTTCTGATCTGTTCTTCCTCCTCTCGCCGCCTTCTCTCCTCCGCTTCCTGCTGCCGCCTGAGTTCCTGCTGCCGCAGGTGCCGGTAGAGGCTGCGAGCCCGGTGGCCACGCCAGTGCTTCTGCAGGACGACTGCAGACGCCTTCAGTCGCAGCAGGCTCTGCTTCCAGAAGTAGGCTCGGTAGTTCTTTTGGATTATAACAACACTGGCTAGCACCTTTTGGTACTTCTTCCTGGAGAGAGAACCAGACACTTAATGTAACATGAAGCAACACATGCTTTGCATTTCTTGTGCCCTACTGTGCTGACGGGTCCTATCACATCCACAGAAAAAGGAACCTCGAACAATCTTGCTCAGGAATGACAACTTCTCTTCCTCCACTGCTACTGCCTGTGAACTGTATTCTCCTTGATGTTCTCAGTCCCATGCCTACCACTGGTTTGTTTCCCTGGGCACCTACTTTTGTGAAGATTTTGAGGATGAAGAACAAATATTGCACAACATGGAAAGAGAAGGCCCACTGGCCAAAAGTCTACTCCACCTACACGCAGTCACTGTGCTATTAGTATAATCACTCAGTGTGGATTTATGGTATAAAAACATACAAAAAGCCTGACTATGAGAATGAAGTCACATTTTGCCTCATCTTTCAAGTAGCCAAAACTAGAAAAAGTCCAGAAAAAAAAATGTGAAAATGAGGCAGAAAGATCTGGTCACGTTAATCTGGTATTGCCTAGGGGAAAACACAGTACTGCTGAATTTAACATTGTAAGGCGCTCCCATAAAGTACGTACTTAAACTGCACAGCATTTTCCTTGAACAGTAATGATATAAAAATCAACTTGGCAGCACTTTTAAAACAAAACAACAACCAAAAAATGGGAGGACCCAAAATAAAAGAATCATTTTTGTAGAGTATTTTAGAGTATTTTTGTACTCTAGTGAAGTACTAGGAAAGTCACTTCTTGCCTCTGCATTGCTAAATGCTTTTATCAAGGACCTGAAAAAAAAAGCCACTGGTAGAAGTTTGTACATGATAGCAAACCCGGCAAATAACAAAAGGGTTACTATTACACAGTAATCTGAATCAATTTGTAAGCTAGATTCAAGCAAACATTAAACAATCCAAAAGAGCCAAACGTAAGGTCTTGTATCAAGGAACCAAAGGCCAAGCACACCTGATGTGAGACTATGTTAGGAAGCAGCAAGTTGAAGAGAGATTTATGGTTCACAGGGATCATCAGCTGAATGCAAACTCCCAACACAATGCTATAGAAAAATGAGACTGGGACTGTTACACTTGCAAGCAGAAATACTGTGTTGAAGGAGACTGTGCTGTACTTTTATCCTGTGTTCAGTGTTAGCACCTATGTTGGACCCTCCAGTGATTTCTGACAAAGCAGGACTGAAACCAGAAATCCTGGCTTGCTGAAAGTGAGATTTAAGGCACGTGTTCCATTACTTTAGGAAACAGAAGGCTAAGGAATGGCTTAATCCCAGCAAAGTACTCACATGAGGACCATTTTTGGGTGGCGTTTCCATTTATCGGGCAGGGGACATAACGTGATTTAGTTGACATGAAACTGAAGTCTATTCAGGCTGGAAATAAGCCTCCATTTTTTTAAACAATTGAGGATATTCAGATACGTTAATATCTTGCTGGAAGGAAATGATCATTGGTACTATTTAAATCAAAAAATTCTTTACTCCAAAGCAGAATCTGCAGAGGGAAAATCTATGGGCCTGTGCTATGCAGGAGCTTGGGACAGCAGGCTACAGTAGTCCTGTATGGTCTTAGTAGTCGTATAAAGCATGCTGGAGATAACAGAGTATTCTCACATATCCTTCCCACAGACCTTCTGCAGCCCCCTGAGGGAAAGACACACCTCTAAATCCCCTTCCTAGCAATCATACCCTCTTCAGATGGCAACAGGGACCCATGCTGGCAGCTTGCCACCTCCTGCACATCAGATATATCAGCCTAGTCAGGAAAATGAGGAGAGATGCTAATAGCAATAATACACGGAGATCATACTTTTTTTTTCTTTTTTTTTTTTTTCATAAGTATTAAGCCAAAGGGAGGAAACACAGAGAAAATAGAGGAAAGGGGAGAGGTGATAAGAATTGGGAGGTTTTACAAGAATTGCTCCTTGGTTGCAGTCCTCTCACCCCTGCTCCCTCTGTCCTCCTTGTGCCCTGCACATGGGGTGTGAACAGCTGCACAGGCCCTCTCTGCCAAGGCAGATACAAGTGCATCAAAAAGGGCACACTGACTTCTACAAAATGCATCTGCCAGAAACTCTCTCCAGTGCAATGTGTGCCAAGCCCTGCCCAGCTACAGGCCAGCTCGGCCTGCTTATCTGCCAGGCTGAAGTGCCCCCTCATTCCTCATGACCACAGCAAAGCTCGCAGACGCCCTTCAGCTGGAGCTGCTGCACACAAGCCATGAATTTTATTCCCCTTGTTCAGCCCTCCACTTACTTTCTTGCACTGCCCACAGAAGTTCAATCTCCAGCCCGTGCTGGGGAGATGGAGACATCCTGACCATGTACCATAAGGGCAAGCACGGTGGTTGCAATGCTGCATTTGGAATTCAGTTAATTATTCTGTTGAGCTGCAGTTAGCAGTTAGGCCTCCAAGGGCTAGAGACCACAACAGATATGGAGCCATTTCCTACCGTTTTCTTCCCCCGAGCAATAAGGTCCTGCAGGATCCAGAGGCACAGCCAAATTTATACCAGCTATTCCTCACCGATCCTGCAAGGCTGGGAACGGTTGTGTGTGTTTAGCTGGTGAGGCTGTTACCTGCAGCTCAGAGCTGCAACAAAAATGAGGTCGTTCAAACGGGCTTGTTTCTCTCTTCTTACTTTTTTAGTGACCATTCAGAGATGGCTACTGGGAAGGAGAGCAAAGCAAGCCTTATGCCGCTCAGGACTGGTCCTCCAGGTCCACAGAAAAAGTTTACAAAGGGGGAAAAACTAGTAAAATACTTCCTGTGGCATATATACCCTTCTTTGCCAACTACTTGGCATGAGATTTAGCAAATTTAAACACACTCGTCCTTGCAAAACTAAAAGAAATGGTACCAAGCCCAAGGCAGGGAATGCTGGTAACTTTTGACCTGTGTTCAGCTCTGCACAGACCATACATCACTGGCCCAGATGAACTCCCTCTTGCTGGACTTCCTCCAATACAGGTGCAATGCAACTGGAAATTCTTCACAGGGATGTTTTCCAGTCTCCCTCCCTAGCTCTTTCTCCACTCCCTGCTATCCTCCCCTGCAAAGCCCAGTTGCATCCAGCTGCTTGTGTGGATTTGCACTCAGGCTGCACAAGCACAGCTTGTTCTAGAGAGGAGATATGGAAGAGCAACATGTGGGACAAGGAATCCAGATCTGAGCAGGCTGGAGGACCACAAGATCTCTAGCCAAGAGGAGCACTGCTGCACCTCTGCCTCCGTCACAGCCCTGCTGGGCAGCAGCTACCTTCCCAGGAACTCAGCAAAGCAATAATCCAGTTTTCTTGCAGTGATGTTTCCCAGAAAAATCAACTTTTCTGTGCTAATTCCTACCCCTCTCTCCAAATGCGAGACGTAAAGTAATATAGAGCAGAGGCCCTGACACAAAGAACTTGCAATCTCATGTACAAACAACAGAGCTAGCTCATTTGTCTTCCTAAGGGGAAATAAATAAATGAGTAGAGCCCCCGAGACCAAGCATGTGTTTTGTTGATATTCCACATTGGCAAGGCAGGGCACAACCCCTGCATGCATTTCCCAGTGGAAAAAAAAAAAAAAAGAAAAAAAAGAAAAAAGAAAAAGAAAAGAAAAAGAAAAAGTGAGCTACCTGGTGTAACTGGGACTCTAATGATTGCTTGCTGGGAGAGTTGAACTGGCCAGGATTTCACCTCCTCGCACCCCTGACTGACAGGTGCCTGGAGCAGAGACCAGCCAGGAAAGAGCATCTTACTGGGATTAAGTGTGCATGCCACAGCCATTAAGGAGTCAGCTGTTGCCCCGACTGGAGGGGCAGAGGAGGGGTGCTTTGTCTGCAGTTGGTTCTCCCAGCCCTCCCCAGTCAGGTGCAAAAGGGAGCGGCGAGATGAGATTACTGGTGCAAAGCTGGCCAAAAACCAATTCTGAAGAGTTAATTAAAAGGAGAGGGAGATCACGAGGAGGGCAGGCAGGGCTAGGAAAGACTTTGAGCAAAGGCTGAGCTGTGAGTGAGGGCAAGCGAATTGCAGGAGCAGAAACCAGAGTTGACAGGCGTAAGGAGAAAGAGGGGACCCAAAGCATAGGTGGGCCCCAGCCAGGAGACCCCTGAAGGCAAGGGAAAGGTGGCATCGGAGCCGAGCAGCAAATACAGAGATCCCCAAAGCAGCAGCAGCAGCAGGGAGGGAGGGTGCAAGGCTTCAAGAAGAGCTGGCGAAGGCACAGGGGTCCCCGCAGAAGTGGTGTGGGAAGGGAGGGCAGCTGAAGGCAGAGAGAAGGGAGCGGTGAGAGGGGACTGGGGAGGGGCTCAGGGTGACCCAGGCAGGCAAGCAGAGGGACGGTGGGGCAGCCCCAGCACTGACCTTGCCATGTAGCCCAAGACGTGGGCCCGGATGACTACAGCAGCTTTCCTCAACTCCTCTTCCCGATCCTTCTCCAGCTTCTGCTCAAGAGCTTCCTTCAGGAAAACCTGACGCCGCGGGGAGGAGTTTCAATAA
This sequence comes from Oxyura jamaicensis, assembly GCF_011077185.1. Taxonomy (NCBI): domain Eukaryota; kingdom Metazoa; phylum Chordata; class Aves; order Anseriformes; family Anatidae; genus Oxyura; species Oxyura jamaicensis. The sequence continues at coordinate 23,039,525 of NC_048899.1, forward strand.
ACACAAAGAGAGGAAAGAAGTCAGTCCCGGGAGAGCCTGGAGGTTGCATCCCCGGCTGTGCTCCGTCTCCGGGTGCCCGCAGCCGCTGCTGCACCCCGGCTGCTGCGGGAGAAGTTCAGCAGTGGGAGCCCCGCACCCAGCACCCAGCCCTGGCCCCCGCCTCCCTCCCGCCCTCCCTCCGTGGTCAAGACTTAAAAGAGATTGAGGGAGGGAGCGGAGGAAGGAGGGAGAGAGGAGGAGGAGGAGGAGGAGAGCCCGTGCCTGCGCCTGGTATTAACTCCTTCCCTGCACGCCCTGGTACCGCCCCGCAGCAGGCACGGATACCTGCTTCCCGGTTAAGTTCTTTGCAAAGAAACTCCTCCACATGTCGAGGAAAGGAGGAACTCTGAGCTTTCCAGACTCCGGGGAGCAATCTTAGCAGCAGTACTAACAGTGTAAGACAGTAGGAAAGCTACAAGCCCTGTCGAGGGGCAAAGCTGAATGTACCCCGCGCCCCCTGGCCCTGGGTGCAAGCTGAAGCCCTGCACCAACCTCCAGAAAGTCTCCAGAAAGCGGAGATTCTCCTTGCTGAAGTTCAGCACTATAGCATGCATTAGAGGGAACGGAGCCCCCATGGGAGAGGTCTCCAAGTACTGGAGGTTGCACTTCAGTGTCCAGTGTTTTAATTCTCCAGCATCTTCCACCACCTGTATTTCAAACCTCTGCTCAGCGCTAAATGCTTGCGTGAGGGATGGCAGTGCTATCTCGGAGACAAAAGGACTGAGATACAAGCAAGATAAGGGCATGTTTACAGGAATTGTGCTGACATATCTGAGCTAATTTAAATCAGCCGGCTTGCATTATGCTAGCAAGGAATTCAGCACAAGTCGCTGAAATACATGCTTTGCCTTTTGAGAAGGTCTGCAGCCTGCACGGTGGGTGTGCTGTTAGCAGCGTTAGCCTAGATTAAAGTTGGCCGCGGTCTGTCCACACAGGCTGCAGGCACAGCAGCTACTGCCGTGTGCCTGTGCCTGTGACCGGCTGCCTGCTGCTGGCTAAGCCACTGCCAAGGCCAGCAGCGGAGCGGGCTCCACCCGAGGAGTGCTGCCCCACTTACCAAAGCTCTGTCACAAACACGGGCTGTGGGCTGACAGTCGTCAGTCTGCAGGACTGCACTACTGGGTCACAGATTACTCGTTACAGATTTATTGGTTCTGCATGGCTATGCTGAGGGGCCAGAGATGTTCAGAGGTTTGAACATTTAGTCCAGTGTTCTGCATAAAGTCTCCCTTTCTCCACTTACCTCCTCTTATATCTCTGAGCACTTTCCTCTCCGTCACTGCTTTTGGCCCCATCACCCATTTAGGCCCTTTTTTCCCCCCAGCAATGACCACCATGTACTGAAATCTCTCCATGCGTTAGCACCCATTGCCACTGACTTCCCTGCACTCCAGTTTTTCCTGGGGAGCCATTCCTGTTAAGATGGTCCAAAGAAACGAGCTGTTTTGTAATGACTAAGTAACTGTGGGTAGCTTTAAAAGAAAGTTCATTATCAAGGTACTGCCAACCATGAAGTTGGCATCCTTCCCTGCAAGTTGTACATCCACTCCCTCTGTCAACTCAACAATCTTTTAAAGGCTTCTTTGAGGCAGGGATTGCTCTTTCCATTACATTCCAGAACCAAGCAGCAGTCACCCATTTCAAAAAGGCAGCTAGCAAAACATTGTCTCAGTCCATTATCTTCATCAAATTGCAAAAATACTCAGTCTAGCAGTATTTTGCTAGCAAACATAGAGTTTATTGTGCCAGTAAGGAGGGGGGAAAAACAACTTTGAAGTATGCAGAGTTCAAGACCTTACCCTAACCATGGAGGTTTTCTGTACATGCTTATAGATTGAGATGTTAATCTCAAACAGCATACAACATAAATACAATAACTGTCTATAAGCTAGTGGCATCCTGAGGGTGTTTTTTTTTAGCCTCCTTGTAGAAAGTAAGGAAAAGTGAAACGAATTTGAATTCAGAAATATTTTTATGCTTTATGGAAATAACTGTGAATGTGGCTATTTCTATGGCACAATTCATAGTCACTTTCTGAAAACATAAGATCACTTTTATCTGAGGAAGGAATGATTCGACAAAACCTACAGGCTATTTCTGTGATACCTGCTCATATTATACACTGGCTAAGTTTAACACCACAGTGCAGCACCTGTGCTCCTCACACAACCTCAATGCCTGCAAGCACTGTCAGTGCAACAGCAAACATACGTTGAGGTTGGGTGTAGACCAGCAGGCACAAATGTGGCCATGCGTGCACCCATGTGTACATAAGTGGGATCATATGATTCTTAGGGGAAAACACTGGGAAAGCAGGAAGTGGGTCACTGTGACCTGGGTGCCAATTAGTCTACAAAATCCTCCTCCTTCAAGCAGGCCCAGCAAAACAGCAGGTTGACATGTGAAAACGACTGCATTCAAACAGCAAGGATTACTGCATCAAACAGCCTTAGGAAATTTGTGTTGAGGGTATAGGCAAGTGCGGCAAAAGGTCCAAGTGCACAGAGGAAAGGGGCACAGAAGCTGCTGACGTGGAAGGAGTTGATGTGCTCCATCCCAGCACATCTCTGGTGAAGATGAGAGCACCTTGGTACAAGCCATTATCACACTGCCTGTCTGCATGCAAGCCCTCAACTCTGCCATGCCACCGGATAAAACCTGCCTTCTATACATTAATACTTTTCATAAACACTAATTTGACAATTGCCAGCACAGCAGCTGCTCTATTCTTAATGAAAAACACAAAGATCATCCTGCCCTTCCTCCCCCATTTCCTTTCCCAAGCTTCACAATCCCCAGCACTAATTCACAGAGTCTTTTCCTTCCTCCTACAAACAATTGCTAGGGATATAATTATCCTTCCATTCATTTTGCAGGAAGTATTCCCCCTTCTATAAGCCTTGCTCTTCACCCACCCCTTGTACTTCTTCCTAGGTTACATCCCCATTGACCCGTCACATCTTTCTGCAATAACTATTCCTGACTCTGTACCCCCAGGCTGGTTCTTATCTGGTGCTGGGAATGGCTACCTGTACCAGAGCTGCACCTGCAGCAGCAAAAGTGGTAGCAAGAACATGCAGGAACTTCCTCTCCAGGATGATAACCTACACTACGTTCCCCTTAGCTGGTGGCTTCACTTCAGCCTTACCTCAAAGCCTCTGGAAAAATCGGGTCCCTTTTCTTCATCAAGTACTTCACAAAGCACATCAAGTAACTCACCTGAAGAATGAAATGGCAGGGCAATGGCAACAGCACCTTGAGCAGCTGTGGGCTGCCCAGACTGTCAGGATGCTGAGCAGTGGCAGCAAGGGTGGAACAGCCTTGGAGTGGTGTATACTTTAGAATAAATAAAACTGCTCCCCTCTACCAGGATACACACCTCTAATCCAAATCATGCCACATATAAAGTAACTTCAACAACCACATGAGATAGCTCAACTGCTTCCCAACTCCTTTCAGTTTTCCTTCTCAGCCATAAAGAAATAAAGAGATGCAAAGACTGCCATTCTTAATCATTTCTTTCTTCCCACAGCATTCAGACCCAACAGTAACCAGGGCTCTAGCAGAGAGACTGCTGATCACTAACATGCCCCATACGGACAATTTGTAGTTAATAGGACAGAATCATTCAAAAAACTACAGTATGTCCAGTGTTTTGGTAAAGCACAATTTTCTATTTTTATTTTCTTGCCGTAATTTACCACCTACATTGCTTTTCCAAAAGAATTTAACTGTGCAGCTCAATGCATGAATGGAAAGAGTCAGATAGACTCAGCTATTCAGGATGCACAATGGGAACTGAGGGGAAAACAGACCCTCTTGCTGCCAGGGGCTCAAAGCAGCCTGGATTTCCTGGTTGTCACCATCCATGGGCTCCAGCTACACTTACAACCTCTTATGCTATAAACATCGGTCCTCACATGCATTTCCCTGCTGCCCTTGCTGTAGCCCAGCGATATACATTCCATCTCTTGACAAAGAAACTTCCATTTCCATTTACTAGCTCTAACCACCCCTTTTCTAGAGCTCTGCAACACACACACACATGCCACACAGGCCTTAACCCTAAAATTCTGTGAGACTGGCAGCCACCCAAGCAGTGTGGGTTATCTAGGGACAGGAATGACTGATATGGTTCCTGGTTTGCAGGGATCAGTGAGGAGAGAACAGATTCACAGATCAAAGATGGGGAACACTTGAATCACAGGCTGGAAATACTGCTACTTGATAAAACCTTCTCTCTTGAACATGAGTGCTGGCATACAAAGGAAGGCCTTAGAAACCAGACCACCACCTGCTTTGGATATGGACTGCATACCCACTGCTTAGAAATGCTGTCTGCTCTGGACACCATCTATCTTGGCATATTCTTCAAATAATTTATGGGAGTATGTGGAAAGTTGTGGTATATACAATGCCCCACTCCTAGATTTCTAGAGCAATGTACCTCACAAAGCTCACACCCCTTTCTTTATGAAGCTGTCTCAAAGCTTGAAAAAAAATCAGACTGAATCTGCTCCCTCCCTATCACATGAAAGATAATGGTATATTTCCAGCTAGATGTCTGGAGAAAAAAAAATAACAACAACTTGCAGGCTGCACTAGGCAAGAGAGAAGTGTTAAGTGTTCATGAAAACAGAAGGAAAATCTGAGTTATGCAAGTAGGAAGAAGCATTTGGTATCTTTTTTCCAGAAAACGTATGCTAGTATCTGTGCTAACTGCACAACCATCAGCTAAGCTTCCACAGCAGAAAGCTGACACACATCTGGTGGTCTAGCTACCTCTTCCTAGCTTAGATATAAACCAGGCAGCCGCTCACTGCCTCCTGCAAGAACTTCAGTTAGCCAAGCAGAGCAAAATACCAGGCAAAAGAGGCAAGAGTTAATTAATGGCACACCCTGCAGTTGCATACCATGACATCTTGCCTGGGATCCTTAAATTGGATCAGACACAACCAAATCAATCTGGTTGGATCAGTGAGAGAGAGTTTAGAAAAAAACAGAAAGCCTTCTACATCTCTAAGCACATAACATGGGAAACATTTGAGATGTTACAGGTCAGTGGCACAGACCAATGCCTATGGGTCTAACAGGGTCATCACTACTCCATCCATTCTACTGATCCGAGTCTCACCAGATACAACTGCAGCTGGAACAAAGCCATACCCTGGTATTTCTCATACAAAGCCACACTGATGAAGTACCTTGGTTTTACCCAACTGCCATTCTTTCTTGCTGCTGTCATAGATCTGAAGAAAGTCTGCACATACAGCCTTGCTGTTGTCTGAGAGACTTGGTACCTTCACAAGCATCTTGTACCTAAGAACCAAACAGAATCTCATGAGATTACGTGTGACAGTAGCCTGCACACCTCCACCGCATCACACAGTTCCAGTAATCCTTTTCTCCTTAGTCCTTCTCCCTCTGGGAGAGAAATCCCATCTGGGACCTCCCTCCTTCACAATTTGGGAACCTCCATTCCCCAACTTTTATCTGTTATCACATTGGCTAGTATTGTTGTGATCCCAGTAATAAAAGATAAACTCAACTTCATTTTTCAATAAAGAACAACTGTCTTTCTGAAACATACGCTTTCATCATTCACAAGTTACTTTGTTCAGAATAGGGGTGGAAAGTAATGCTCCAAGACACTTTCTTCTAGCCTTAAAATTCAAGAAATCCTTTTGGTGCAGATAATTAACAGAAATAATTACACTTTCCAATATTAATCATCAATTATATTGCCCGTTAACATTTGCTTCAGCCTTCCAGATTAAAGGGCATGATATTGTCCCTTTACGTGCTATGACCATCTGGATTTCACAGCATCACACAAGCAAATCTATGGCAAAACTACAAACAATGTGGGCTGTCTGGCTATTTTTCCATTCTTACTTTTACCCTAAAGGCAAGCAGTCTCCAAAAGAACATCCAAGTCAGTCTGTGATACGGTCAATAAGGACATGGTTAGAAAAACATCACACAAATGATTCATATCAGTAACGGCAGTTATAGAGGGAACAAACATATAAAATCGTATACCTTGGCACCGTTACAGCTTTTCGTACAATACTAGCAATTACCTGCTGAGGAAGTCCTGGAAAAGGCGCCGTATAGGGAAACCTGCTCTCCGGACCTTGACTGTCTCCAGCATCCCTGAGTACCGCAGCTGGTTCAGAACCACATCTGGATTGAAGAGGTTCGGTGCCTGCATTGCGATCCAGATTCAAAAACACATCAGAAGAGAGCCAAACTGTTCATCTTGGTATTAGTTCTTTGCTGACTTGAATGGTTTCTCTGAGCACAGACAACCACAGGTTGTATGTCCATTTTTCTGTAGGAAGCCAACCCTTGGGTGTGCCAGGTGAAGAGGGAAAAGTTTGGCTCAAGGGGAAAGCAACCTCATGACTCTCCATGGTACAACAAAAGGGCTGACAAAAGGGAGTCGGGCAGATCCTAGAAAAATCATTCTGCATAGTGCTGTCATCGTCAGATCATGGCAGTAGAGCAATGATATTAACACATACAAATTGCAGAACCCTGACTCAGTTATCTTTGCAGTCGTGTAGAAGACCCTATCAGCCTTCTGCCAAAAATGAAGACAAACTGCAGATTTTTTTTTCTGGCACAAAGCCCCAGCAGGCTTTTCTCTGCCATAGCATACAGTTTCAAAACACACAAAGAAAATGATCAGCTTAGGGCTCTCCACCCAGTCTAGTCAGCAGCATATCCTCCTGCCACGGTTCACAGCACAAGCAGGAGCCAGCCTGTCTCTACGCACTGTGACTTGCTCATGAAGCATCCATCTCCTCTGCCTCAGAGCCAGGGAGCTGCAGGAGACACTTCCTACTGCACAAACCCTACATTCCAGAACAAATCATGTGCAGGCAACACAAGCAGGAGTGATTGCTTCTTTTAACACAGCTTTGGGCTCTACACAAGCCTGGTTCATCTTCCAGGTTTTGTAAGCACAAAAGGAGGTGGGAAAGGTTGTATCACATTCAGCATTTTATCTGGTTACTAACAGAAGAGTATATTTTTCCTAAACAATAAAATGACTAGAAGGAAAAACAGATGAGAAGGGCGAAGTGCTTTTATCCCCAGTTTCGGATCTGCACAGAGGCACCTGTCAGGCAGGCATTTGTGCAAGCACTCATTGGCACCTGCACTGCATGTACACATTTTGCTGGAAGAAAGACTTGCCTTTTCTGTATTTGGTTTGATGCAGCGGATGAAGAAAGGGTTGGAAGTGCTCAGCGTTGCCATCAGTGAATGAAGAGAATCCTAAAAAGCAGTAAGACAAAACCCAAGGGCTGAGTCACCACAGGAGAGAAAGGTGCTACTTTTGATGCAATACAGTTTTTTTGCAGCCCTCCCACTCCTGATGTGTTCCATTGACTCTGCCTACCAAAACCTGTTTTTTTACATCATTATCATCATGTAAAAGAGTAAAGCTGTTCTAAATTAAAAGTAATAAAACGATAAATTGTATCTCTTTCTGAAAATTGCTTTTCAGAAGCTGGAACAAGAAGTATCTGATCATGATTCTTTCCAACTATTTAACTTGTTTTAAGAATGCAGATAGATTCATTCATAAGATTATTTTTTTCTTATGGGTTTTATAACTCACATATTGCATTATAACCTATTATTATACTATAAGTCTTAATGCTGCAACACAGTGAGCCTGCTCTCAGTAACCCAGGAGATTTCTTCCTGTCCAAAACATACCCACAGTTAGTTTACTGCAATGCTGCGTACATAGCCATCCCTGCTCTCTAAGCTTTATAGCCAATTTTAATTATTTTTACATGTCTTTCAAGCTTTTAATATAGGAATCTAAAACTGTGACATTAACATAAGCTTGCAGACAATCTGAATGGAGGAAATTCACACATGCAGGTATGAACCTGGGGTTATGAAACCCCCCAACAAGGTTTTATTGTAATTGCCACTATGCTTGTAAAAGATGTGGCCTGAATAGGACACATACTCCTAACTGGAACACCAGACCAACATAAATGATCAAAGAACATCAAAAACATCAGATACTTAACAAAATATTATTGACATTATTTTTGTCTTGCTACCATGCCCAATCTTAACATCTCACATCTTACACCATACAGAGAAACCCTTCAGGCATTGGCACTGTCTTTTTTTAGCTGTACCACATTCCTGCACATTTCCAGTGCTGGACACAAAATGAGGATGAATGACTCCTCTTGGCCGCAGGCTTTGCTTTACCCATCTGCTCTTCCCCAGCAGCCTGCTGCTCTCTTGGAAAACATCCTACCCTGAACTGGGAACTGACAGTCGGTCTGCGCCTCTGGGTGCCCATCTTCAGTGTCTCTTCACTGCTACGGCTGCAGACTCTTTCAAAAAGGTCATAGATGAAGTCCAGCCTAAGGGTAAACAAAAGAATTAAAGAAGATGCAAGGCACCGACCACCCGTGAGAAGATGGCTCTTATTTTTAGGTATTGCACCCATCCCAGTGCAAAACACCTCATTTTTATTCCTGCTGCCACAGAGTGTCTGCAGGAAGCAGTTCAGCTGGGTGATTCAGTGAGGAAATTAATACTTTCCATCTGTCTGCTCAGACCACATGGGCTGCCTTGTGTGCCACACTTGGCTGCAAAGCCAGAGACCCATCTCAGGCTGTAGAATAGGATATTACACAAAGGAAGATCTCCATTCTGCACTAGCCAGCACACCTCCCTCTAGCTATATGCCCCCAAGCAAAACTGCCTTGAAGGCATTCCAGCTAAACTGTGTGCTATAACCCCGTCCAGAGCTAGCTCTTGTAGCTTATCAGCCGTGGTGCCCAAACCATGCCCCTACAATTGCAAGCACAGTCCTTCTGTGGCCAGAGGACTTGTGGAGCTAACCACAGTATAGGTCATCTCTGTGGGATCTTCGACACCATTTTGCCTCTCCTTAGACAGTGGTGCTGGTTCTTACAAAATCTACATAACGATTTATTGTTATGACTCTTTGTAGCAGAATTTCCTTTTCTGGCTTGTTGAAATAGCCTGAGCCCTTCTGGTAATGCTGGACAATGACAACCACAATTCTGGCTTCAAGCCCTGTGTAAAATATTACCCAGATGCCACTGTCTGAGTAAGGCAGCTAAGAGCAGCTTGTCCTCTCAGCTCTCTCAGGTTGTGTCAAGTGCAAACTCTGCAGCTGCCTTCTGGGCAAACGCAATTCTGTAACAGCCCCATCAGGCTGGAGCCCGAAGGCAGTAAATACATGAACTGTGGTATCAAGCATGTGGTGGAGCTGCAACACAAAAACTTCTGGGGTCCACCATGTCATTTAACACCTCTCTCTTTCTCATACGTGCCATCTCTGCCTTGTAGACCTTGATCAAGGTGAAAGTCAGCTCATTTCTCCAGGTCACATTGCAGGGTCACTGGGATGTAATACTAGGACTGCGGCTGATCCCACAGTGACAGCTCAGTTTGGATCAGGATAAGAATGAAGCACACCACAGAAGCTCTCCACTAACAACCAGGATGGAAACCAAGCAGTCTCTGCACAAAGGCAAGCATTTGGCAATATAGCAAAGAGCCCCAACTCATTCAGGTACAGATGTGCAGTTGGTGGGATAGGGAGACAGAGGGAAAAAGAGTAAAGGGAGGAGAAAAGAGGGAGACAACCAGCATTGCCTGTGGGAATTTCTGCCTTACTTTCATTGCTCTTTTCAAAACTGGGACAGGAGTACTGATAAATCATTCATCCATGCCTCATCTATCTTCTCCAGCTCTCCTTTCTTTTTGTCAGAGCACTTAAGCACAAGGAGAAGCACAGTGAAGAACGATGCCTGATGTTTAGACAAAATAACTGTTTTCCTTGGCCTGGTTATTACATGAAGGTGGATTAGTCCAGCCCAGCAGTCGTGGCCTCTTCACGAGCATAAGGGAGACAGACATACATACCTGCTGTCTTTCAGCATGTTTAAAATGTCATCTCGAAAGGTGTCTCTGTTTTTCTCCAGAAAACCTCTCACATCATAGAGCACCTGCAACACAGACAGAGCCGCTGGAACAGAGCAGTACAAATCATTAAGCACTTCTACATTAACATGCCAATATACAAAGCCTCCAGCAGTGCTTCACAGTAACACTGCGGGCATGTGCCAGGATCTTAACTTTGGGGGTCAAAGACTTCCAGCGCTCAGCAGTTACTAACAAGAAAGTGGCTTTTAGCCATCAATTAAAAAAAAAAAAAATACTTGAAGCCAGGAGCTAAGTGAAAGAGCTGCAGAAATATGCCTGCAGTCACAGTGCAGGGAAATCCTCTGTGAGGTGTGAGCAGGAAATACGATCTGAGTCATGTAGTGCCCTGAGTTCCCAACCACCACTGCTCAGCAGATGAGAGTCTAGGAGAAGGTTAGTCCTTCTTTACTGTGCAGGTGTCTTCCCTTGACACACCTCCATCTGTTCCATCCCCTCCATAACAAAGAGCAGCATTTAACCTTGAAGGACTTTTCCTTTTTGCAGTAGGCACGTAACCTTTTCTCCTCCTCCCCAACAATGAAAGTGTCCTCGTGATTTTTATTTTGGGTTTTGTTTGTTTGTGAACATCCAAGAAAAGAAAACATGAATAACAGAATTAAGGGGGAGTTTATCATCCCCCAAAGAAAAAGTTACATCAGAAAAACAAATGTCCAAGTTGGAGAATATACTGCTGGAGAATTATATGCTATTTTGAGCCCATTGCACCTTCTGTGCTCTGGTATTGGGCACTAAGATCAGAGCATACACACAGCTCAGAGAGATTTTTGACTTTGGGAAACTAAACGCTCCATGACCTCAAGCCCAAGTGCAAGCACCTCACAGATACACCGCAAACACCTACCTCCCCAGCATAATGCCTTATGCCAAACTGATGGTCTGTCACCCGAGGCTTCACATAGTACTGGTTGCTCTGAAATCAAAGGGAAAAAAAGGCTTCTTATAATGGCACCATAAGAATACATCACCTCGGTCAGAAACTCGGCCATGACTATGGCAATGCTGGGATGGCAAGGACCTTAGGTGTTGCAGAGCCCGACCACATGTGCAGCAGTTATCTGCAGCTATATTGCAGATATGTTATTCCAATAAGATGGAAAAATCCAGTCCTTCAAGGCATTCCTCATGTGAGCAAGGGTTTGCAGAATCAAGGTTGGGCAGGCATGCCATGGATGAAATGTTAATTCTTGCATGTCTGACACCCATGAAGACTGGGCTCCACACAAACCACGTGGGGCGGTACACGGGATCAGGATGCAGGGAAGATGGCAGCTTTGCAGAACACCTACATGCCTTTTCTTTGTCAAAGGAGTTACCATACCAATCTCTTGTTTTCCATCTTTCTTTGCACCTCTCTTCCTCTTTTTCCATATTAATTTTTACTTTCTCTTACTAGCTGTTCTAATCTCTCCCTTTATTTTTCCTTCTTTTTTTTAATAAGAACCCTTAAATATGCAAGAGCAGCCATGCTACCTGAGATCAATGAACGATCCAGCTGAGTATCCTGCCTCCAGCAATGAATATGTAACGTAGAGTAAGAAAAAGGCAAGTGCATGATAAGTTTATTCTCTTGCTATCTACAACTCTGATAATTTTCATAAAGTCTGTCTAATTAGTAACCCAAAGTGGACTTCACTTCCAAATACTTGCCCAGTCCCCACCTACCCTATGGTACACCCATGCCTACAACACTCCTAGTTCCTTCTCCCGGATCCCCTGTTGCTCTTCATCAACATGACCCAGAGGTCGTATTCTCTTAAATCCCAGCTCTCATGCTTTTCTTCCTTAAGCCTTTTATGATCCACAAAAAACACAGAGAAGACAGCTTATTTTCATTTAAGGTCCATCAGGCTTTCCAGCAACAGTGAGTGTATGCCTTCCACTGCTCCTCCAGCCTGCACTAGAGACTTGAGTGGTATAAAGAACACTTTGCCTTCAAAAACCACAAACAGTAGACTACTGTCTACTTCACCTTTCCTCCCTGCACTCCAACTCCTCAGCATCTTCTCTCTCCTCTGCTCCCCGGGGTTCCATGTTAACTGCTATCTCCTCAAAGCAGACAGAAGTGACACTATGAACAGCTTAATGAAAAGGCTACTCAATGAACAAAAATCACCAAAAGTAGCAATCGAAATGTTGTGGGGCATAAAGGAATGCAAAATAATACTGACAGTCTCATGCTGCTGTACAATAAACCACAGGTACCTTCTTGCCAAGGGAACTGCTTTCTGGTTTGAATATTTATCTCAGAAAAGAATAGAGAAAACACCTAGAGGAGTTCAGAGACAAACAGCAGAAAGAAAGAGGAGCTTTGAAATTTCTCTATCTGGAGACAAACTGAAGAGGTTGGGACATTTCACAAAGAAAATACAAAATAAGGGATGTATTAAAAATATTAATAAGGGACATTAAAATATATAAAATACCAACAACAATAAAAAAGGTAAATCAGGCATTCTTATATACCTTGACCTTTAATACAAGGGAAAAACCACAGTGGACTAAATTGAAGGCATCCACTTAAGCCTAAAGAAAGGAAATATTTCCGCAAAACTTTGAATAAATAGAAGTTGCCATTATATCCAATTTGCAGCCATGAGTATTACTAGCAGAGTTAGATGTACATTTGAAAAATGAGACTATCTGCATCTATTCAGATTTTTTTTTAAATGTCTGATAAAGGCTACAAATTTGTATGTTTTCAGGCTTCAATAAAGCCTTAATCAGGTTATGTATTAGCTGACTCTGTTCTTGCTAAAGTAGTAACTTATTCCTTAAGCGCCTGCTATGGGGTTTAACTTACTTTGTTTTCAGTCTATTTACTGTGAGGATCAGAATGTTGCCTGTACTGGAGACAGGATAAGGGACTGCTATAGTGATCTCACTGTGTTTTTTGTGTCCCCAGGGTAACTTTCAGACCTGTATGAAAAAGCCCTTCTACTCCCATGTCCAGAATGCAAGAAAGAGGAGGAAAGAATATAATTAATTAGGAACAATAAGAGAGTGTCCATTACAAAACATGAAGCCAAATCTGTCCCCAGCCCTAGGAGACAGATTTGATGTGCTCTGGAGCTGGCTCCTGTGAGTCAGCTGGCAGAAGAAACCCAACCACACTGTGCAGCCACATCCTGTGCCTGGGGTGCTGCCTCATGTCCCATCACAGACCTGCAGAACCTGACCTTTATCCCAAGCCATAAATTCAAATCTCCTCTACCTGCAGCCTGCAGTATGCATGCTCCCTCTCTCTCTGTGCAAGAGACCATCTGCAAGTTTCTTCACATACTACTTTTGTTCAATGTAGCCTTATTAAATACTTGCAGACTCGAGCCTAGGGCATTTCAAATTTCCTGCACAAAGAACATATTTTACATCAACAAAAACTTCACTTTCAGCTTTGAAATGCTGATGGGGCTAACATACTGATCATTTGCCTGCCGGGTTATTTTCTTACTTACCATATGCTGGCTGTGAAGTTTTTCCAGAAGGGTGTTGTCTGTGCCTTTGGGGAATCGACTCTCTTCATTCACCAAAGCCAATAGACCGAGTTTCTACCGCCAAACAAGAGACAAGCTTTTACAGACAGCAAAAGCTCTAACTATGCAGCACCAAGCCAAGAACTGGAGATTTGGACAGCACATTGAGCAAAAAACCGTGGTTATAAACCTGCAAAGCTCGAGTTGAAAGCAGAACTCTGGCTAGTCAACACATTCAGCAAGCAGAACAGAAGTGAAGAATGTATTAGAAAATCACATTAAGGTTTTACTTAAACCATGCTCCCTGTCTTAAATTATTACACCCTCCCTAAGCTTGCTTTCATTGGCAAGCACAGATACGCTTTCTTGAGCTGAGACTAGGGGTAGAACAGCTCATACTTTTGCCAGGTCATGAGGGAAAGAGGATCTAAGCAACCACTTGTTTTTAAAATAAGCAGACCCCAGGGAAGGCCCCAAGACAATCAGCAGTCACCCCTGTGGTCCCTGGAAACTGTCCCAGATAATTGCTCACCTTCTCGATAAGGTCCAGGCACTCCGCGTTATCCATCCAGTCAATGGCTTCCCAGTTTATCCCTTCCCTGAAAGTCAGGAACAAACAGATCAAACATGAAAAGCAAGATCCAATGCCCCCATGAGCACTGAGAACAGAATAGGCTGAGAATGGCTTTCCCAGGACTGAAGAGATTTTGCAGGAATTGGGCTCTGCCATGCCTGAGGAAAGAAAATAGGATATACAAGGCACTGCTAACACAAGGAGATGTAAGTAGGAGACAGCCTTTCTTATCCATCCTGGTGATTTAGACTGATGCTTATCTTACAGTCATTGAGCAAATTCCACACCAAGCACTGAGAAATTGTAGTTGCTCTCAGTTTCTGGTGCTTTCCTTTTTCCAGGTGATGGAAAAGTCTTTCTGGTAGTTCAGGAGAGATGAACATCAGCCCAAGTGGTGGTGATGTTGGACCGTTTGCTACACAGCTCCAAGAGTCAACTGATGACCCACGAATCCAGAAAGCCTGTGAGTAACTCGTGCTCAGGAATCCAAGGAAAATATAGCTGTGTGTGAAGCTGCTTACTGACACTACACAGACTCCTTTCAGGTAAAGGCTAATGTTCTGAAGACAGTGAAGCTATTCCCAACAAACCCTTTAGCCTAAACATCACACTTTCAGGTTCAATGCATTCAGAAACCTGTGGCCTATAGCTGGGAGCAGCAAAACAGAATCATTTCTAAAGAATGAAAAGAAGTAACTATCCTTCAAAGGGAACAGAATATTTTATCCCCTTAATGAGAAAAAATACCAGTTCACAGTGTTTTAAATCTTTGCAAGATGGGTGTCAGAGAGGCCATATATTTTCACAAAAAGGCCTCTCGGATCACTTCTGAGAGCAAAAAGTCCTTCCAGAACTGAAGGAAGCACAGCTTTCTGAAACGAATGAAATCACACATGAGTCAAGCTGTCTCTAGTGCCACAGACCCCTTGTCTAACTGAATGACAAAATACATGGAGCTACTTATTAAACCCGAGGAAATGGAGCTGATATTGTGAAAAGTGAGCTTTAATCACATTACCCTACAATAATTGAAGAGTAGTTAATAATAAAATTCTCTCATCCTTTCCAAAGTTCAGACAAAGAATTTAAACTCCTATGTAATCATCAGGAAAAAATCTTTTGTTGCAATGATACCATTCTTAACACAAGCTTCCTGCAATGGTGGAATTGGCCTGAGAAGTGAGTACATAAATAGTCTTGCAGTTTTGTAATCTTTAGAATTTCATGAATTGCCTATTCAGTTTCTCCCTTTACAAAGCTGCTCTCATTTGCCCTCACTGACCCGACTCAATTGCTTCATTCATAAACATAAAGGCTTCTGTTTCAGAACAAGAACTGAAGTATTTCTCTAGCAGGCTTCTCTAGAAGCTGAGATAATCTAGAGCATCCCAGGTACTTTAAAAAATACAATCTAATACAAAGTCCACAAAGAGAATCAGCTGTGCAGAAAGTCCCATGCTCTTTAAGCTCAGGAAACAGTGATTTAAATCTCCTTGCTGAGTAAAAGAGCCATTTTCATAACATAGGATCTCTAGAACAGAAAGAGCTGCCAGATACCTATCTTCCATTAGGGACTTGACTTTCTGCACACCAAGAATGCATCTGCATAACAATACCTTCACCTTAGGCAAATCATCACAAGTTAGTAACCAGGCAAGTGACCATGTGTTCTAATGTGTTAGAGCTCAAGATCTTCCTGTTCAGCTTAGAAAAAGAAGAAAATCTAGACTAAGATTTTTGAAATTTCAGAATTGTGAAGGTCTGTTTTGTTGTTATTTTGCAAAACTACACGTTGTGGAGGCATGGCATAACAGAGGTCGATAACATAAGCTGTGATACAAACAGAATGGATAGAGGCTAATGGTTTGCTCTCTTTTAACTCAAGAACTAGCAGTCATTATATGAAGCTAACAGCCACGATCAAAACAAATAAACAAAATAAGGTTGTTCCTCGTGCAAAAGGTAGATGAGTTTGGTAGGCCTCCTCACCTGTTGTACTCCAGCTGCTCAAGGGAGAAGATGTGCTTGTTGAAATATTCCTGCAGCTTCTCATTTGCATAGTTAATGTTAAACTGCTCAAAACGATTCACCTGTGAGAAGAAACAAAGATTATAAAACTTAACATTCTTGTCCCTGGGCTATAAATGATCTCCTGCCACAGCTACAGGGAAGGTGCCAGGCCTGGAATAAAGCCACAGAGCACAGAGGCAGGGGTTGTTAGATGGACATGAGGAGGACAGTAGGGGGAGGCTCATCAGGAGAATAGCTTTTGTAGCTCATGCTAGCCTAATGCAGGAGGTCTATATGGTAGTAAATGATGGTAAGAACAATCACATTTCTCTTCTTCTTAGGAATAACAAAACACAGTTCCACAAATATCAATATTACCTACCACACCACGTCTGCTTCAGGCCTGTGTCACACAGAGTGAACATCACTCTACGCAATTAAAGCTACCAGAAATGGGCAGCTAAGTAGATTTTGTCACTCTCAGGGGGAGAGAGTAGTGGAGAAGTCCCAGAATGCCCTATGCTATCCTACACAAGATACAAACCTAAAAACTTCCTATGTCCACTGACCTCTCCAAACCCAACATGCCCTGCAAAAGATAAAATCCTGACCTGAAAGTTCTCGAAGCCAAAGATATCCAGGATGCCCACAGACTTAAAGTTTTCCTTGCCTTTGATCTTCGTATTAATCTTGCTAATGAGCCATGAGAAACACTGAGAATACAGTGCCATAGAGAGGGAGTCCCTGGAGTCTGCTGCCTGTAAATGCAGAGAGGAAAAAATGAGTCACAGGGAGAACAGAAAGCATAAGGTGCACCAGGAATCTCTATGGGACTTCAGGTCCCTCCACTCCTTTTAGATGCCTCAGCATCTCTTAGTTGTTATGCACAGTGCAATAGTTATATGTAGAGGTCAACATTCGAATTTGCAAACAGCCCAGCCACGCACAGATATACCATTGTCACTGACCTTTAGGTAACTGAACTTGAGAGGCTGAAGGAAGAGCTGCCCCTTCCTCTCATGCAGTGATCATTACCAAGAGTCATAGGTTGAAAAAAAGGCTTAAATTGTGAACACTAACTGGCAGCAGATAATTGTCCCTATGTAAGTGTTGCAGTGAATGTCCAGAACTGAACTTTTGAACTTTCAAGCAGAAGTAACTGGAATGGGTTGGTTGTACATTTTGATAACACTTGGACTAAACAAAAGTGTCATGCCCCAGATCTTCCAATTAACAGAGAGACATGAGACAGAACCGCAAATTAAGAGGCTGATCATATGCTCCACTTCTGCCCACAGACAGTAGAGGTTGGGAAACCAGGGTTATTGGTTCTGGAAAGAAGAGGAGGCCAAAAATAAGCATTACCAAAAAGAAGAAGGGGACCAGGAAAGGTATAGACAAAGATGTTGACTAGAAGAAGGATTCTGGATGGGGTGAAAGATCCTGGAGATCGGAGATGCCTGGAAACAAAAGCCTGAGTATGGCCAGGGACCTGGACTAGTAGTTTCTGAGACGGGTAACATGAGGAGGTGCACAGCATGGACCAGCACAGCTGCCTGCCTGACCCTCCTGGACAAGCAGTAGTAATCTCCCTGCTGGGAAAAGACATTTGATGAACATAATGCTGGGGGTGGTGGTGAGTGAAATAACCAAGTAACCAAGTAGGGTAAAAGCTCTAATCTCATAATTTCTTAAATAAATGCTGGTATCTAGATCAGTTATTGCCTGTTTACTCTCAGCCATGACACCAAGGTAATTCCTTCAGTAGTCCTGGGCAGCAATGTCAGAGGTCTTCCTAACATACCCTCGTCCTCTCCAGCTTTGCAAGCCTGAATAATGCCACCTCTCTTGTTCTGCTTCACTAAAGGCACATGCCAGCCACCTCCAAATCCTCCCAGCCCTGCTCAGCTTGCTCCTGAAGCTAAGCAAGCAAGATCCTCCTTTTTACCAATCTCACTGGTACTTTCCTCCAGCAACCCAAGGCTTAGCAACCTCCCTTCTCCACGGCACATTTCAAAGCACAGTCATGCATGCCTTTTCTGGGTATTTCTTCTCTCCATCAGTTGGTCTGTCTCACTAGTCAGGAGGGAGAAAGCCCTCAGGGCCATGCCTCTGGCTGCACAGTAAGTTGGGCTCATGTCCCAGGAATGGGACCTCCCCATCCAGCTGTAAGCAAAGTCTCTTCCCCCACAGCATGGCTCAGATGAGATTTTCAAAGGCTCCTTTCATCCTCCCAGCCCTGCCCGCCCTCAGGCCAGTTCATCCATTCAACCCACTGAAATGTCAAAGCTCAGATGGGCAACCAGCCCATTACAGAAGGAGAAATCCTTGGCAGCTCTACTGCTGCGTTCCAGCAACAGCAAGTGGGAAGAGGTGGGCACAGTACTCAAGGGCTAGAGGCCTGTACGACCCTACACGGCCACTGTTTGGTGGAACAGGCTCACCTAGAGCTGACACCTGGGCAGTAGCATCCACTTGCTGTAATAGCTTTCTTCCAGTCTTAGTACCAGGCTTCACTGGGCTGCAGGGGCCCAACATGCAAGAATGTCGGGAAAGGCCCTGCTTTCAGGGAAAGCTCTGCTCAAGGAGACTCCAGTAAAACCTACCACTGCACACTCTTGCTCTGGACTGCATGGAATATCTCTGGCATTATTTGTTATCCATCCCTGTGTGCTGCTATGGAAAGGTGTGGTTTGTCTAGGACACTCAGTGGAAAAGAGGAACCATGGTACTAGATACTGAGGGTATCTACCCCAGACTCTAGGCAAAAACATAATTGTCACACCACAGCACTGCATGGACTATGACAAAACGATAGCATTTCTTAAAGACAAAGATCAGCTTGTGACATATTAGCAGTTGTGTCCAAAACAAGAAAAGAAATGACTACTCTGCTGAAATGGGCACTGCTGAGACTTCAGCTTGAATATGATGTCCAGGACGTGCATGCCACTTCTTGAAAGATGTGTGGAAACAGGGACAGTGGAAAAAGAGGTTTAGAAAATTACTTATGAGGAAACTGAGGGAATTGGATTGTTTAGCTTAGAAAAGACAATACCAAGTGAAAAACTTCACATAAACTGAAGCTTATAAAGTGGATAGCTGGGATGCCAAAGGTAATCTAAATCTGAGGATAACTTTTCAGCTACAGTCTCCACTGTAGCTTGAGCAAGGATACTTAAAGAGGCCATGAAACTCCTTCAATAGGAGACCTTAAGAATGGTTAGACTGACATCTGTCAGAGGGAGCCTGGAAACACTGGTTCCTCTGCTAGCATAAGGGTTGGAATGATAACTCTGCTGTCCATGCCAGCCAAGCTTTCCATTACAGATGTTTATTTTCCTATAACATGATGTTTATTCCATCCTAGTAATATCATCCCTTGTTTCCCACTGTCTTGCATTTTATTAATGACATAGGATGAATTTTCAAAGTTATCTATGCATGGACCTAAAACACCAAGAGTGCCCTCAAGTGATCAGCAACACTACAAGTTACAGTTAGTAGGGAGGACAGTGCAATGAACCACAGAAAAATGCAACAGATGAGTAGGACTGGCCCCCACAGGCTGTACAGGTTCGGTGATGAGAATACATACAAGTTTGTTTAGTCCTCTTCTGCTCCTGTGGATTCACAAACAAGCTGCTGTGGGGTAACAACCTAACATCTGCCAGATGCTTTGTGGTAACTGTGTGTAAGCTTTTACCTTGCAGTAAATGCAGCATAAACTGGGAGTCCTGCAAGGTAAAAGGATACATGCATGCAATTACCACAAAGCATCTGATGCACACTCTGCACAATATGAGCATGGCCAATTCTGGTGACTGAAGGTGACCTAAAACCAATATTGTGCACTGCCTTTTACAAATGAACTCCTCCTGCCCTGTAAAGCCTAAAAAGCAGAAGAGGCAACGCTGGGACCCAAACTACTGTTAAGGGCAAAAGCCTGGAGGACACAGCTCAGCAGGACTGTAACAGGAAACCCTAAACTTAAGTGGACGGTAAAGGCCTGGAAATGTAGAAGTGACAGAAGCACATAGTAAATAGGACACTTACCTGTTCCACAGTTAGAGGGGAGCTGATCTCTTCCCCACGCAGAATCATGGACCTCTGAGTCAGTACTTCAGAAAGCTGGAAGGCATCTAAGCCCAGGAGGTCACTGGCAATGTTCAGCACTAATAAGAAAGATGGACACACTTTTTTTCTCCTGTATGGGTCCCCATCACTTGTGAGGGATGCATGTTCTGCAGCTCACTGTGGAAATGCCAGGGACTCCTCTAAGTCAAGCAACTAAATTCCAGCAGGAAGATCCCGTTTACTTAATTCCTCTTGGCATACCTGATGCTGTAAGTCTACATACCCAGTCTAAGGTAGGGTCAGCATCCATTAGGGGCCACAGACAGCCACTTGTATAGGTCAGCCTTTCTGCTGACAACAGGAAGAACAAAACACTGCATAAAGCTCAGTACCGGCGAAGTATTTATTAAATAGGAAGGTATGTTTTCCTAAAGGCACAGTAGTGCAGCCTGAGCTTGGGATTGCTAAACTTGGATGTCCAGAAGAGGAAATTAACTTGAGACTTAAAGCATTTGTGATATATAGTTATTACTTCTGTTGTTTCTGTCTGTCTAGACAGACTTTACCAGACCTGCTCAGATTGGACCTCTGTAACAGAGTGCATACTTGTGATGCTTCAGAAGAGGGTTTCTAACAGCCTATTCTAAAACTCCTCCCTGTTCCTGTTTCTTCCTGCTCTTTCAATGCAAAAGAGAAACCATGAGACTGTGGACTCAGCCTGAGAGTATCCAGGAGAAAAAAATGGATCATAGCCCAGCTAAAACATTCCAGTGCTCTAGAGCCATGCCTCCTGTGGCAATATTTCGGGAATGAGCAAGGATACTTGCTCCTGTGGAAATAACAGGGAATCTGCTAGCAAAGGCACTGCTGACCAGGACAGGGGGAGAGTACTGTGGAGTATGTAGCTGCAGTAGTTTGCCTACAGGTACAGTTTGCTATAGGCCTTGCTGGGCTTTGTGGGGTCGACCAAGTTGCGAGGGTCTCATTTACCTGCTTTTGTTGTAATCTGGGCCCC
This sequence comes from Oxyura jamaicensis, assembly GCF_011077185.1. NCBI lineage: Eukaryota > Metazoa > Chordata > Aves > Anseriformes > Anatidae > Oxyura > Oxyura jamaicensis. The sequence continues at coordinate 23,060,733 of NC_048899.1, forward strand.
ACCAGCTGTCATGAATTCAACGTTTCCCAGATGAAGTGTGCCAGAAAGAAGTTTGAAGATGTCTCGGATCTCTTCTGTGCTGAAGTCCACCACCTTCATGGCAGTCTATGCAAAACCATAAACCCAGTGTTGGTACAGCCACAATACAATGCAACAACCACACACATGCCCTGAGCCCTCTCCTCATCTGAAGTATAAATGTCATGTTAAAATTGAAACATCTGCTGTATAAGAGATATTCCTTTCCTTTAAATCACATCTAAGCAGGAGCTATTGAAATCTTAAGCTGCCTCTTTTCACTTTGCGTATCTTGTTTCACCTACCTTATTAGAACCCTCAGGCTGATAACACACCACTTATCAAACAAAACACGAATTGCATACTCATCCTGCTAAACCCATAACCTCTCATAAAGTTACAGATGTTGACTGAAATCTGTGTGAAATGGCAGAATATGCCATTTATACTGCTGATATAACTAGAACATTTCTGGAGAACAGTACCTTTAGGGCAAAGTGTTGCCCTTTTAATGGTCATTTTTCAGGCCACCTAGAGGGCTCTCAAGAACCATTATGGGATGGGGGATGAGGTTCATGCTCCCCAAAGGCTCTGTCATTCTAAATTACTATTTAACCTTGACTGTTTCCCAAACTCTCCCATTTCTGTACACTAGAAACATTTGTCTAGTCTTGTTTTTACCATTAATGGGTACAGCTGAGTTTCAGACTCATTGAACACCAAATTTTTGCTTAGGGCAAATAAATTGCCTGTGAAATCTAGACCCTGCAGCACACTTAGTCCATGAGATTGTGCCTAGGGAGCTCAAGAGGTGTTAGAACAGGACTCACCATGACCTTACTGAACATCTCTATGTCATTCAGGTTCTCATCACTCACACAGCCAGACTGGTTCAAGTAACGGTAAGTCTCTGGCTCAGAGAGGGAGAGGCTCTCTGCAACAGAGGAGAAGGATGCAGGGAAAGGGAAAGACAACAATTTATTTAGCATTCATTGCTTTCTTTCTATGATCCTAGTCCTCAAAAACATTAGGTATATTCACCACAGGGGGAGTTCATCTGAACAGACTTCATATGCGTCAAACAGCACACCTAGACAGTTTGAACTCATCAAACAGCTCCCTTCAGCATCTGAATCAAGACTCTTCACCTTTCCTTTGCCTGTAGCCAGTTTTATTATCTCATCTCTCTATATCCCCTCTTCACTTTGCACGGACTTTGCCCTCCATTGCATAGTGCCTGAGGCATCTTTTCTCATGTAGTATTTCTGTCATCCTCAGCCTCTTCTTCTCAACTCCCCTTTCTGTGTTTTACATGAAATCACCATATGGACTTCAGGAAAAAGTTATGCATGAAGTACATGAAATATCCATGCTCTAATTGACTTACACCTGCCAAGGATTCACACTCTGGACTGGAGAGAGGAGAAAGCACTGTCCCAGAAAATGAAGTTACCTTTCAACTCCCCACTCACGCCAGCCAGCAGAGCATAAAAGATGTGGTAATTCCTCTCTCCAGGGTTCTGGTGTACCACTCTGTTCTGAAACAAAGAACACATGCATAGCCAGTGGAAAGAGATTGCACTTGTGGTTGCAAAGGAAAACAGAGGACTGAGATACAGGTAGATCTCTAGGACCAATGCACAAGAGGGGCTTCTTCCAGCTTAGTGATGTTGCTGTCTAAATAAGTTGTACATCAAGATCTTGTCTGCTGCAGCTGTGCATCTAAACATGTAACTCACTGAGAGCGTGCTCATGGTGAAACTGCATCTTGCCTGCTCTGGGCCTGCTCCTCAGTGAGTTCCTGAGTCCAAAGAAAACTAAATCAGAGCAGAGCTGATGGCATTTGGAGTTGTAATCCCATAAGCCTCTCCACAGAGTTGAGCTTCCAGGTACGCGCCCGCTCTCTTTCCACTTTTTAAACACTTTTTTTTTTTTTTTTTTTTTTTTTTTTTTCATTTTCTCTGTAATGTCCAGTGTTTATCGAAGGCAGGAGAACAGGCTCCAATAGATACAGAACCTCCTGTTCCTCCACCACCCTCTTCTTCACTTGAGACAGCTGCGGTAGTAACACTTGAAGAGCTAAGGTCTGTGCTCCATCCCTGGGATGGAGGCGGCAGCATCCAGCAGGAGAGCTGGCGCTGCTCCACTGGGGCTATTAGGAGAGGGCTCACCCAACAGCCAGTAGAGGTGACACCTACCTTTTCCAGTAAATCTGAACAACATGTTAAGGAGAAAACATTCAAATGGTATATAAATACTCCTCCCTATTCCTTGTCCATAGAAGTATTATGTGGCAAGGAGACATTTAAAAGGGCAGGGCCAGCTAGAGCATAGGACCTGCACAATGGTGGGGTAACCTAACAAAGGATGAGCCACATCAGGGCTGCATAGAGAGATTAGAGAGAGCACTCTAATCTGAAAGTCTGTATTTCATACGGCAAGTCTTGCATCAGTTCTCATTGCTTCTGCAAGAGACAGCTATCTTTCATCTACCGACAACACAAAGAGCAGAGACCAAACAATCCCAGCCTGTTGTTTACAGCAGTAGTAAATTCATCTGGCTGCTACTCCAGTGGAAATTGGTGTGGTTTGCAGTGATCGGCAGCTCTGAACATCAACATCAATAAATGTAGCCAGGGCAGATTTAGCTGCCTCATGTAGACAAAAGATGTGTCACAGCCTTTGGGATACAGGGGCAAACAAGGAAGAAAGTGGTCATAGCACAACATAATTTGACTCTTTCTTGTCCTTGATCAGGGTTTCAAGGTCCACTGGAGTTGGGCAGTCCAAAACAAGAAACTGCAATTGGCCCTCCGAATTCCTGTTGTTCTTTGCATCCACATATTGTACGGGATACACTGACTCTTGGCTTGGTTTCACTTTCCTAAATCGTGAATTCATTGGCAGAACATAAGGGAATGAACTTCTGGGAAAAACAGGGTGCAGTAAACATGAGGGATCTTCCTAGGCAGCAAATTGTAGGCATTTAAGTATCAAGAGTTGTAACTGTGTAAGTTAAAATGAAAACAATGTTCCCACCTACTGCATAAACAAGGGTTTTCCAGAGGTAGGAGCCAAACAGCCACAAAACAAACACTTCTTTCCCCTTTAGGTTGCAGATTTACCCACATTCATATACTGACTTTGAGTAACGGTGATGAGGGATTTCCTGACCCACCCTGAGTTCCTCCTCATGTTCATTCTCCAACCGTGTGGTCCACTGAAGAAAAGGATACAGTCAGTTACTCGTCCTCCCTGGATGTGTCCGTGTTGAGAGAAGTGCAGCTGGATGAACTTGCCAAAGCGGCTCGAGTTGTTGTTATAAACTGTCTTGGCATTTCCAAAGGCCTCCAGAATAGGGCTGCAAGGAACAAGGCAATGAAGACATGACTGGTGATGTGACACCGTTACAACAAAGCCCGTGCCCGGCCTTTTGCCATTTGCACAGCATGCACTGCTACGTGAGATTAATTTGTTGCAGCATCAGACTGGACAAGCAGGAAGAGCTCAAGGGCAAGGAAGGATGGCAAAAGCAATTTAACACACTGCTAGACAAATTTTAAACCTTTGGGATTGGAGCTAATTAAATCAGTCCCTGATCAGTGTGGGCTGCTGGTGTCCATGCTGTCTAGGGCATTCCCCACAAAAGCATATTCGAAAATGAAAGGTGGCAAAACCCTGCCAGGTTGTGTGCTTCACACAGCAGCATCCCATGAAACGGGCTTTTATTTTTTTTCAGGATTTTCAGAAACATCGTTTAAGGCAAGTACTCCGTAGCTTTAAAGCACATACTTTTTTGTTTCTGCTTCTTTCTTTGTAAGAGAAGACAATATAAGCCATCTCTTAAAATTACAAATAAACATTTTCAAACTACCAAACATACATAGTACTAAACTGATTTGTCTGGTACTGGAACACAAACTTCTTTCCTGTTACTTAAAAACTTGGTTAGGTTGTTACAAGCCACATGATTTCCAAGCAGAGGGAACATATACACATCATATATTTGAAAACTTCATTCTAAGAGAGGAAGAAAAGAAGTTGCAGGGAAAAAAAAAATGGTGATGAGCTGAAAAACTTTGTCTCTTGGTCACCTTCCAGTCTTCAGGAGGTAGCATACAAATGGAAAATGGTGACTTAAAATGCAGTTTGGTTCTTATTCCACAGAGTAGCACCAGGGAAAGAGCCTAATATCATTCAAACTGACACATCAAATACAGGATTAAAATATTCATGTTTGAAATTTAGCCAGTTCTAAAATAACCCGAAGGTCTGACAAGCAAGGAGTCTGGGAAATCCTACAAGCGTGGCCTGTATGTGGTCATGCTAAATTCTAAAACATACACAATTTTTAACAAAAATGACTGCAGTTGTTACCCTGAGAAAGACTGGCTTTTTAAATGCCTCCATCTATCTACTGTGTGGTTTCACTTGAAGGGAAGGATAGATACAGGATTGTTCAAAATATAGTAATTATAACAGATTATAATACAACAAGTAATTACAACTATAGGTACCACCAAAAAATGCTGAAAGTTTCAGGCTTTGCAAGTATTAACTGCATGAAAAATGTGGTTATGGGAAAGGACCAACAACCTTTGAGAAACTTCAGGCAGTATTTTCATAATTTCTCCCAAACACTTTAAACAAACAAAAACATAGAAATGAAACTTCTCTGTTATGATATATTGCAACCATAGAAAATCCAATCACAGCAATCTGCAGGCATGGATCAGGAGGAGGCAAGTTCCATGCCCTGGATAATTTGAAATCCAAGACCTGTGCCTCTGGAACAAGCATGTAAATAAAGGTATTGCACAGGAACATCCCGCTGTGCTCACCAACAAATCAACAGAAACTAATGGGGACAACCAGAAGAAAGGAGGACAGGGTTATACGAACACCACAGTTGCAGTGAGAGTGCACTAACCAGCCAGCCAATCTTTACAGCTCTAAATCATGCTAAATTAGACAAGCAAAACACGAGGAAGTATCTGTATAGTTTAGTTTGGCCGTGGGCTCAGTGCATGGATGCAGAAGCCTTTTGGGGCACGGGGAGGAAGGAGGCAGGTGGATGCTGGAGGCCGGTGGCAGCTGCAAGGAGGGGCTGAACCACCATGGGACTAGGTGGGCTTGATAGAAGTGGCAGCAGCCCTGGGACAGACCTCTGCCTTCTCGTCCTCAGGGAGAAGGTGACAAATCAGTCCTCCAGACTCATGTCGAAATGGCTCACAAGGCAAATACATAACAGGCCGTGAGTTCCTGCACTAATTCACCTTGCAGCGGTGGGGTCTTGCAGGCTGGGGAACCACCTCCCGGGGTAAGCTTCCTGGATCACAGTCAAGTTACCACTTAACCGCTAAGCAGGCTTCATCCTTTTAAGCCACTCTCCCCAAAGCAGATTTTGCAGGTCTTGACTCGTGACTGTATAGCACTTAAGAGCTTCTTTTCTACCTTTCCTTTTTTTTACACGCATGGTTCAAAGGTTTCCAGCTTTATTTACCACGCTGCCATGCAGCAGGGAGGGAGGTTACCCACGCAGCGGGGCGATGTGCCACGAGAGACATGGGCCTGAGACCTGGGTCAAGGGCAGCGCCATGACTCGACAGTAAGTTTGAGGGTGGGCATGGCAGGGGAGTTACTACTGAAGGATGAAGAAATCTTAGCTTTGGCTAAGCAGGAGTATGATTTCTCCAGCTGCCACACACACCCCACACTGTTATTGGAAGAAGCCTAATTCAAGGATACCTGAGATAGCAAGCAGTTGGTGGCATCCCAGCGAGACCCCAACCTCCACACCTCCCTGACGCACCTCCATTTAGCTGCACGAGCATCCCAGCCCACATTTGACCCAACCCGCGCTCAGGCTCAAGCAGCCCAAATGCAAACACATCCAGAAGGCAGTGCCCTGCACACCGGCAGCTGCGGAGACCCGTGGCATGGAGGTGAAGCACACCTGCTCTCCAGGATGGCTTCTTCCACGTGCGTGCTCTTCTCAGAGGCTGGGGCCCCGAGGGAGGTCTGGCTCATGGCTGACAGGAACTTCAGCAGCAGCTTGGTGCTCTCAGTCTTTCCGGCTCCACTTTCTCCGCTGTTGAGGAAAAGACATATGTTCCACTCACAGCTCCAGGACAGACTGAGCTGACGGCCATCCCACCCACGGCAGAGAGGTGGTCTCCAGGAAGAAACACACAGCATGGCCTCTGCAGCAGGCAGGGGAGAGGCAAAGGGTAGGGTGGTGCGGGTATTTAGGCAGAAGTCATAGCAAATGGAGCAGCGGGAGCAAGGCATGTCATGCAGTCAGGGAGTAGCCGGTTCTCCCATTTCTGACCTTATCAGAACACACTGGCTGTCATGGCGCTTCCACAAGCAGCAGTAGCACTCGTTAGCGGTGGCGAAGATATGGGGAGGCAGCTCACCCAGGCGGTGCTGCCTGTACAGGTCTATGGCATCCACACTGTACAGACCGGGGATGGGCTTGTAAGGATTTACTGATGCCAGGATGGAGCCAATGTTTGTCTAAGGGGAGAAAACAAAACACAGCAAAGAAATAAAGCTTTAGGACCAAAAAAAAAAAAAAAAAAAAAAAGACAACAAACCTGATCCTGAAAAAAACTCATGGTGAAGGGAGAAGGTCTGAATGAGGAAATTGGGCTTCAGCAGAGAGCTCCACAGTTTGGCAAAAAATGTCAAACCCCCAGTGCAGGGGCTGCATCACTGGGTATGGATGGGGCAGTTTGAGTTTCACTGTTTGACAATAAAATGTTCTTAGTCTGTTGTTTTTGCTAAATTATGCTTAAACAATTCAAAAACATGAAGCCATCTTCATACCCAGCTACCTTGCACTATGCTTGAAGCTGAAAAGCACAGCCAGGACTGAAGGAGGGTCAGAAGACACCTTCAAGGCCCCTCTCCAGGATCCCAAGTGGAGGGGGGTTGGCTGGGTTCAAGCAGCTCTTGAACAAGGAGGGGACGCAGAGACACACACATGCGAAGAGCCACTAAAGCGTATCATTCATCTGCTGAAACGTACTGTTTGGAGCAGCTTAAATCAAGTGGTAAAGCCAAATCAAAATTGACAGCTAAAGCTCAAGGATTTCAGGACAAAAACATTGTTACATTTTCTAAACACTTTATTTTGAAAATATTTCTTTCGAAAATCTCCCAGTTTAAGAAGAGTTTACAAGGTTTAAAATAAAATATCTGAAGCCCAATATCTAATTTCAAACTTTTTTTTTTTTTTTTTTTTTTGTGAAGTCAAAAGGAAATTCATTCTGCTTTTTAGGGCATGACTTTTTCAGTGCAGCCAACCAGCTCAAATCCAGTTATTCTCAGAGCTGCAGTTCAGAGCAATGGTGCCACCTCTCTCCTTAACAACGAATTTGTAATATGGTTAAAGTCCAGCTTAAATCCTAATGCTGGTGTGGCGGCCTCCTTCACAGGGCTCCCACACCTTGGGCTGCTCTGCTCCAGGAACACCCTTCCTCAGCAGAGGTGTCAGAGGAAACCCTTTGAGAGCTGCATTAGGTAAAAAGCCTTGGGGCCAGGGGCAAGATCTAGTGTTATGTCCAAAACATGAACTATCAGTCACCACATATGGATATAAGGATTTGCATGCATCCACTGGATAAGTTGTAAATGCAACACCTGGTGTTGAGAAAGACACATGCATTCTCCCTGCCAAATGAAATCTGGGGACATACTGTAGTGCTACGCTCCAAAGCCAGACTGATAAGGTGCTGTAGTCACCAAAGTATATGAGTCATTTATTTAAGCAGCAATCACAGATCATCAGGGAAAAAACATCACCTAGGCCTAACTGCGTTATCAGCAGTACCCGTATGAGCAGATAAGCATGGAACAAGTCTTGAAGATCGTCTTATATGGACCTTTGTAGGCAGAAATAAAATTAATTGGCAATAGAAGCAATAAGCAAGCAGATGATCTTTGCAAGAAAAGTGGGAGGAAATGGGAAAGCACTGAGAAAGAGAAAATGGTTTAGGAGAAAGCACCATGCAACCAGCTGAGCAACAGATACTGTGTGGAGACTGGGTAACAGTCCAGAAATCCATCCTAACACTTCTCCCAAACCTTCACAGAGCTTTTTCCTCTCATATGTTTTATTCTGCACTTCCCACTCTATTTTCATCTCTCCCATGGAACAGAGCTCCTGCCACAGCCCTTCCCAGAACTTCCACTGCAGCCATCTCTCAAAGGTGTTTCTAGGAAGCTTTTCCATTTCCCAGTAGCACACTTCATCACCTGAAGCCCCTTATAGGTTACTTCTGTTCACAATCTGTAACAGCAGTAGCATTTGTGCATCTACCATGTACATACTGGCCACTGCATTAGCAAGGATTGATCTTCCCCAGAGAACTCTGCAGAGCAGGACATGCCATGCTTGGCATGTGTACTTCTCAAGTCCTACAAGGGTGGTTAGACATGGCAGAGCTAGAAACAGCACAAAATGTGATGGTCCAGCTCCTGGCTCATTTATACATCACTACCATTACGTTGGATATACTTTTATTAAAATATTCGGGAAATGCAGTAATGAAAGGGGATTGCTAAATCCTGCAGGCTGTTGCTGTGCTCACATAATTTTCTGAAACAGCTTGGTAGAGCCTGAAAACATGTATTTGGAAAACAAAAGATATCAATTTGACATCCTCTAATTATTATTATTACCCAAATTAATTAATATTATCATTGTCCTAATTACTATTAATAAAAATATTTTATTATTATTATTATTATTACTGGTGTTTCAGGTTACCCATTCCTTCAGTGCTTTTGTTTTCCAGAAAATGATGACATTTCTCACCTTTTTCTGATCTCTGCGATTTCCTTTGAGACATTTTTGGCCCTGCCTGATAGGCATAACTCCACTCAGTACAGCTTTACCTGCAGCCTTAGCCTGCTACAGTCAATCTGTTGAGACTGTTAAGGAAGGTATTAAATAAACTCAGACATTCATTTCTGGTATTGACGGATCACTGCAAATCATTAGGTGGCACTACAGCTGACATTCTCAACTTTTGCTTAGCTGAAAACCACACGCAGCAGCGCTATGGCAAAACTAACAGCTAGCGATGGGGTAACTGCAGCGTTAACGTCTGCCCTGCAGAAATGCATCGCACGTGTCAGCTTTGGTGCCCGCCAGGTCAGGCAGTGCACAACCATACACCAGATACAGTCCCACTCAAGGAGGGGCTCGCAGTCCTTCGCTGAGGTGTTCCACAGGTCAGGGCCCTTCGTAAACCTCCCGAACACTCAGATCTGAGGCGAGATGCATACACTAGGCACAGGTGAAAGATTACATGACACCTGAACATTAACACCTTTACACACGGCTGGCAGAGGCACGGAGCTGGAACAGGAGCAGGAGTGACAGAGCCGTGCTGGAGGCTTAGGGAAAGAGGGTCCTGTGACATGGTCACAGAGCACGTCGTGTGGCACTTCTGGCGCAGGGCGCTGACTGAGAAGGGAGACAACCCTGCCTCATGTTGCATAGCGTGAGGGAGAGCCAGCGGGAGCTGGACACCCACAAGGGGAACCGTTCACTGGCAAAGAGCTGCACAGACACACTGCGGGTGTCAAGCGCTGGTCAGGCAGAGCAGCAAGGCTAAGGGCTGCCCCAGCAGCATGTGCACATGGGGGCTGTGCTGAGAGACAGCATGCAGGGGTCTGCAGAAACCAGAAAGGATGTGCAGCATCCTCCACATCCCACTGCGGGAGATGTTTCAGAAACCGGGTCACTTTATTGATCATTTCCTGGAATACAGGTGCATAGGGTTCGGTTGCCTTAGTAACAGTTGCTACGCAACACAGATTTACATTTTTCCTGTCATAATCTGAAAAACTCTGGGTACACATACAGGACGGACAGGCAAGATAAGGGTGAAGAAGGCCAAGGCAGTCTTCACAATATTTCCTCCTTGTTCTCTCCAAGCCTCACCAGAGCACACTGCCACCCCAGCAGCCTCACCCCCGGTGTGCTTTCCCTCACACGTCCCTCTCCTTCCTGAGGGCCCAAGAGGGAATCAGGACATGCTTCGGGTATTAACTATGCAAGGAGAGCAGAGCAACTAAAAAAGACATAACTACTTGTACAAGCAGAAAAAGTAGGCAACAGGTTTGCTTTCCTAGTTTAGTTGAGCTCTTTGCCCAAATCAGGAGGGTGTCTCAACAACAGCATGTGTCCACTACACTTTCCAGTCTACTTGGCCATCTGTAACCTCTGAACTGCACCAGCAGGGAATCTGGGGAACATGAACACCAGCTGGTAAAACATGGATGTTCACGGAGGATACAGAGCTGCACAATTACCACAGATCCTAGAGGTTCTAGGATTTGTGTTCATGTTTGGGAAGTTCTTCTACATATGCTATGAGGCCTCTCTGGTAGGGGTAGGATCTCACAGGGCTGATGGAGCTGGCAAGGCACAAAGCAGAAAAAATCTCCCCTTTTAACCACATGAAACAATGCTCAGGAAACAATGCTAAAATCAGTATTTCCCATGAAAAGTGGCAGCCCCAAAGGTAAACAAAAATCGTCAGCCTGAAGGGATGTGTCCCAGTCGAGCACTTACGTAGATGTTACCCTGCTGGTAGCGCTGGTGCAGGTTAAGCAGGATAGCAGCTTCATGCAGATCTCCCAGCATGGACATGTCTTCTACCCCATCGATGCTGGTCTGGTGCATTGGCAAGACCTTTTCTCTGGAAAGGGAGGCCTTGGGGCACTGGAACACCTGGAGAAATTGGGAGAAGGACAAATAAGAGCATGCCACCTGGTCATACAGTCTGATTTCCTACCAGAAACAAGTGCTTTTCCACAGCTTTATCCTTCAGCACTGGAAAAGGAAATGAATAAGGCACAGATCCGTTCCCTATTTTTATAGTAGTTCCTCTATTCCTGTTCCTACCTATTTGAGCTCCCTGGCCAGAACCCATGGAGCACACACCCTTCCTTTGCTACAGAGTTGTTCTCTCACCTTCAGTACTGCTCCAGTACCAGGAACAGACCTATACAGAGCTACCTGATTTCTACTGAAGTCCCCTTAGCAGGAGCAGGGCACCACCAGGTGCGCCAGGCTAGGCACACAGCACACACTGTGCTCATGCTTGCGAGCAACGGTGGCAGCTGTGCCCAGGAGACCAAGAATGGTCTTTCAAAGAAGCACAGGGGGATCACGTCTCTGTCTGTAGCATGGTCTAGGCAAAGCTCATTCACTTTCCAGGTTTGGCCCTGGAGCAGACAGTGTCTGGGAGAGGGAGAGGTTGTTGTGTTGAGGGCAAAGGAAAGCAGGCAAAGCAGCTGAGAAGCCAATGGAGTGACATCCTGTGTGCATGCTGGCATGGACATATGTGATGTGGCATTCAAAGTGTTTGTACAATGACATCTATTAACTTCTGTCACTGCTCTGGGAAGTGTCTTCTCCTCTGTCAACACAGTTGCAATCTTCCTGCCTCAATTGCTGCAACTTTCTTCCTGCTAGAGCTTCCTCCTCCTCAATAACCCACTCTTCAGCTATCGGGTCATCTTCTTCACCCCCATTCACACAGCTGAGATTAAATTGCCGTTCCCCTCCACCATAGCCACATCCCAGCCCTCCTTTCCTCCTCCTCAGGCACGATGCTGGCATTTCACAATGCTATTTCAGTTGCTTCCCACTCTTGGATTCAACTGTGTGCCATCTCCCACCCATCCTCCCAGGCTGCGCTAGATAGCCAGACCCAAGCTGTGCAGATGGGACACTTCACGCGGGCAGCCTGGAGGAGAAGCAAACCAGCCTGCAGTAACCTTTCCAAAGTAACTTGGGCTTTTCTTTCCCTTCCAAGGCACTGGTCTCTACTTCATCTTCATCCCTGCTTGTCAGCTCACCAGGTGCCACCAAAGGACCTGATGGATCCCACAGAGAGCAAGCCCACAGCGTATAGCATGGATCTCACTGTTTTCTCCTGCCTGCTCCCTTGCAGTCCTCGGGCTGCTGTGGCTGCTAAGGAGAGGCCAGCCCGGCAGCTGGAAGCTGCAGACAGAATCAGGTCACCCTGCCCCCTCCCAGCCACCTCGCCAGAGCTGGAGCTGCAGCAGGGAGCTCACGGCAGCAGCACCACGCAGACACCCAGCCAGTGCCCCTTACAGCCCCTACCCGCACTGCTGATGGAGCAGGAGAGGGATAACCTGCTGCAGGATCTTTGTTTTTGGAGCAGACACTGCATACACTTCCATGGGAGAAATAGGGGAGCAGGCTGGGAGAGTGGGACAGAGAAATCTGGGGGGCAGTACAAGCTACAAAGGTACATCATGTGCAAAACCACTACAGCGCTTTCAGAGCATGAGGCAGCAAACCTCCCCACCTCTCTTCTCTCTGTTGATTCGGACTGATTTTGGAAGGGGACAAGTCCAAAACAGTATGATGTGATCTGCCTGGCAATTACTCATTTACCACCACGCTGTCAGCACTTGTGGCTATTTGGGCCAGACAAGAAACAATAAAAAAATGTCTAGGGAAAAAGCTGAGTGCACAAGTGTCTCAAAAGATAGCAGACGCTTGGCAGCACCTGTGCCAAGAGGCTGCTATGTCTGAACAATAACTGTGTGATGGGTCAGAGCTTGTTTACTTCCTCCTGTTATAAAAAAGGAGAAAATGGGACCCTGAAGAGTAACACGGCCCTGAATACAAGGCTAAATGATTAGTCAGGACTAGATCATCATCTATTAACCATCTTGAGGCTCTTGATTGTGATTATACATCATCTCTCCCTAAAGAAGAGTCTGGACCAAGATCCACAGTTACACAGGTGCTCTGGCAGGACTGTAGCAAAGCCACAGCGAGAGAAGTGTTCATTAGCTCTGGTACCCTCCGGACAGAAACACTGCATAGGTGAAATTATTCCCTGGAGGAGCAGACTGATGACACATAGACACCCTAGCCGAGTCCGAGATGTCACCTGTCTGTCCCCAGTGCTGGAGAAGCTCACTGATACCCTATCACTGCAGTCCTAGCAGCTCACCCTTCCTCAGGTGGAAGCTAGGTCCTCCAGCCCCATTGGGATATTGGAGGGGTTTTTTCCACATCTATCAGAGGCATGTGGCATGGGGAAGAGCTTTTCCGGCCTTCCCTAGCACTGGGAGAGGGCTGGCTTTTAGCTTGTCCTCTGGCTTCCAGGGTGGACACGTTTCCTGTCTCCATATCACCAGGGATCATCCAGGGTCCTGGAAACAGGAGACGTGGTTTTTTATTCTGCCCATTGTCGTGCCAAAGGGGTTTTCCCTGAGAGGAGCTCTGACGTTTCAAAGGCACAAACGTGACCCAGAAACGATGACTCTCTTAGAGCTTGTGGGGTGCTGCACTTACCAGGCCCTTTCCCACCTCCAGCCACACAAGGAAAGAGGCCCTTACTACTCCCCCACTCAGTTCTGGACTCCTCCAGCAGCCTGAAGCACAGTTCAGAGGAGCACCCTCCCCACCATCCTGCCTCAGGTATGGAAAGCCAGGGCTGGCTTCAGTGGTTTGCACTGCTGAGCTGATTCCCCTGGCTGGTTTTCCCTGAAGCAAGGGAGAAGGCACAGACAAACTGATCTCTCAGCAGAGCTGCCTCTGGAATCCCCCTTTTCCAAAAACAGCTCATGTTTAAAGGGAAAATTATAGGCATAGCAAGCTTTTTTTTTTTTTTTTTTTTAATTTGGGAAGAAAGATCTTTTAGTATTCTAAGTGCAAACAAGCCATTGATTACCACACAGGTACTTCACAGCACAGCCAAAGATTTCTGCTTTCTCCCCGGTGATGAAGTTTTCCTCTTCAACCCCAAATTCACCCACCAGTGTGACCCTGAGCACACAAGCAAAGCTCCCACCCAGCATCTGTTACATTTATTCGTAAAGCTTTGGGCTGGTCTGTCTCGAATGTGGTTTCCAATCTCTTGTGTTTCATAAGCGTCGGCTCCTCCTTTCCTTCCAGGAAGTCACATTTCTGATGGATTTGTTGCTTGAGAAGTTTTTAAAGAAATAAAAACAAATGGCAAAAGCTCTGAAGTGTAAGACTGGACACCTTACCTCAGAGCCGCATGGAAGCTGGGCCAGAGCAAGCCCGAGGACACTAGATTTAGAGATCAACTGGCTCATCCAGTCCAAAACCACATGAAGATGATTTCATCTGAGTTTTCACCAGGCATAAGACAGACAATCCCTCCTACAGTTACCAAGCAATAAGCAATGAAGAAGGAAGGCAAGGGAAGCACACAGGACAGCTGTTGTGGAGGGCACTGACTAGAGAAAGCCCTTGTGTGACCACCATGTGCTTTTTCCTGCATAAGGCATAAAGCACACAGCCAAATTTGACTAAGAAAAAACCCTTGGTGATGGCAGTTAATAGTTTTCCCAGGGTTAGCAAGCCGAGCTGACTCACTGAGGATGATTTGGACAGTCCCCAGGGGTCACTTCCTACCAACATAACTCCACGAGCACTGCAGCAGGCACACCAGGGAACTGCAAGGAGCACAGGGCTGGAAATAGGGCAGGGAAGAGGTTTGTTCCCCTTTGCTGGCGGAGAGCAGGCAGAGCTGAACAGAACAGCCCCTACAGCCGCATGGCTTGGAAGAACTGCATCCTGGCAGGAAGGGCTGGTTACCTGGTGGGGCTCCATCCTTCCTAGGAGCCTTTTGCCAATATGATGGTACCGTTAATGCAGCTTCATCAGAGACGGCACCAGAACAGCCATGCAAAGTGAGGTGAGCAGACAAATGAAGAGAAGAAAGGAAGACCAATCTTCTTTCTAACCTTAGACCTTTGGCATGGTTTATAATAGAGTTGAGATACTTTTCAGACAGTGGCAGCACTTGAACTGATACATTTCCTTTTAACATAAATATGCAAGATCAAAAACTCCATCTTGCAACTTGGCGTAGGCTACAGCCTCATGCAAACTTCCACTTACCGTGCCGTAGTCTGAGGTGAAGAGCACGTTTCCATCGGCACATGAGCCAACAGTGCATGGCTGCAGCTGGTCCTGCTCCCGCAGCCATACCCTGGCACCCTGGAAAAATCAGAAAACCTCCCATTAGAAAGAACTGGAGCCTGCGAGGTCTGCACGTGGGGTGTGAACACCCAGGCAGAGCTGGAGGAAGTTGCAGTGTTCTAAGGCTACTTCCAAACTGCAGCTGCTTACAGTTTTTAAATGAGTCCTACTTACGCTTTCAGGGAAACTAGTTTGAACTTCTTTAATATAACATGAGAGGAACAAAAAGCAGCTTTAATGAGCTTCGTGAAGAAACCAACATAAGGAAACATCAGTTTTTATAGAAAGTCATGGAAAGATACAAACACAGAATAGTGGGTTAGGCTGTCTAAACATTTTTCAACTTAGAATAGCAGGTCATCAAAAGTCATGCTATAATAATAATAGAAAATGTAAATAAATCCTGTTTACAATTTCATACACCCACACGTCATTGTAGGTCAAAATGCTCTCAGAAACCAGCAACCAAAGCTAAGCAGATTTCACAGAGCTTTCTGCTTTCGTCTCTTGCAAGAGTTTCCTTGGGTAAGTGACACAATTCGGGTGTTCTTCTGATGTATGTGCACACTGATGTACATGTGATGGCCCTGATGGATATAGTCTCACACACACACTACAATATCTTAAATTGCTCAGTGTCTCCCCACACAACCCTGAGCACAAAGGCAGACTTCTGGTAACACGTATTTATGTCCAGTTGAAGTTGATTCTCAGCCTTGTGTTTCAAGACCTCAATACACAAAGCCAGGCTGTGTCACAGGAAAGGATGGGTGAATGGCTTTGCTGTGAAATCCTGGGCGGAGGGGAAGGTTCAGGGGAAGGTGTCAGGATGTGAGCAGAGATCAAAGTCTGGGGCTCACCATACCAAAAGTAAATTCCACTGCAGCGGCTGTTGCAAAGGCAAAGCTGTATGAATTGCATGGATCTTAAGTCAAGAAACAGATTTAAGAATTACTGCTAAAAAAGTATTAGAAACTAGGCTTGTGGATAAGAACTCCTTAGAATAGTGAAATGGAAAGAAGGGGCCCAAAATGCAACATTAAAGTTGGTGCCAACTGACAAATAATTAGAAGTCTGTGAGTTTCATTTGAAAACTTTCTAGTTACATAGAAACACAGCCAAGGCAGCTGATCTGTGGCCTCCTAGTAGTCATCACTGCCCTGTGGCCACACCAAGACACCTCTGTCACCATGCAGGTGATCTTAAACTTTACATGTTTATTTGGGCTAGGTAATGAAAAGGTCATGGAGACCAAAATTACTTTAGCTTTTTTCATGCAGCTTTCACCAGAATCGTGCCAAAATGGTGTTGTGCAAGTAAGCAGCCAGTCAGCACCTTGAAAAAAAGAGACAAAATGCAAGAAGAACAAGCTGCCCCACCAGTCACGGTCTGCATTATGCAGAATTAGGCACAGCATCAAACTGCTCTTCAGTTATCGCAAACCAATATGTTCTGTCTTCCCATAGAAATCAAGCTCTGCTTAGCTAGGTATTCAGAAAAAGCCAAAGTGCTGAACTGTTCAGGAATATTAAGGACATCCCGCTTTTTTTCAATCGATTCATAAACCTACTTTCTTCCTAATTTGTTTTATAATCCTACGATATTGATTATGAAAGCCCTCTTAAACATGTCAGCACCATTACCTCCTTGTTTATAGGCTTATTATATTTAAAGAGATATGATAGGGTTTCCATATTACATTAGACAGAATGTGGAACAACAGTTTATTCTTACTGGTTTATTTTACTATTTTTAACTACTTTGGTCACTTTAAATACTTTAATACCCTGGATTTTCCTTTCAGTTGAAGATATACCTATTGACCAGCCTCCAGCCCTCCCCGTTAAGGAACTGGTTTTAATGACATTAAGAAAGCCAGCATAATTCTAGCTTTGCTGTAATGTTCTCCTCTAGATTTCCCACAGCAGGCAGACTGATGTCACATCACTAGGTGAATGAAAAACACCAGCGCAAGGACGTATGCCAATGCAAGGATTGTGTGCGAAGCTCAGCCCTCACAACCAGTGAGCAATTGCAATAGACAAGGGTTTTCTTAATTTTGCAGATTTGAGTTTCAAGATCCCAGAGAGACAGTAAGCAACACATTGAACAGAGAATTTGAGGGACTGTTTGAGATCTTCATGACATCCTCTTACATTTTCTGAAACTTGTGATGCTTAAGACAGTGTCCTGAAGTACCCAGGCAAGACACTGGGAAATCATCCATGTCCCAAATCGTATTCAGACTCTGCACAAACATCTCCTACTAACATGTTACTGTTCACATCTTTTTCACTAAAAGCTCCTAGCTACAATCACAATATCAAGAGCAAAGAATCATCATCAAAAACCTGAAAATATGTTCCTGGAGTTCCCAATAAAGAGCAAGATGAAAGAAAGCCTTTTCTAATACACTTAGCACGCTCTCAGCAGTGCCCTCTCAACAGCCTGCAGATGCCACTAACCCACACAATCACAGGTGGGAGCTCCATTAGTCAGGAGCTGGACCCACACCCTTCCCTGCACACAGGCACAGCATTAGCAGCATGCCTTGCTCGCAAGACCTCCTGCACACCTGCAGACAAAGGGAACCGGGATACACACACATCCCTCTCCCTAAGCTCAGAAATGAGTTTGGAGGAATAGGCAGCTGATGATCAGCCACGCAAGAGGTGCTCCATAGGCACCAACTCTGATTTTTTATTAGGTATCATTTAGAGGTGAGAAGGAGGGAGATGGACAGTGTGATCCCTCTATCTTTGACTCCTAGGAATTATCAGAAAGTCCAGACTAACCCAGTTCCCTAGTAAGAAATACTAGCAAAAGCAGAAGACCTACTTCCCTTGTACAATATTGCATCATTTTCTACACACTTATGGGAGATCCTTCTCCTGCATGCTGCCCAAGAGCAGAGGGCAATGCAATGAAACTCACAGGCACTAGGGCATTTCAGCTGCCCAGGACTTACTGCAGTCCACTTTGATGTTTCAGTAGTTTTCGCAACAGCGATTGCCTCTGCCCAGTAGAAGTGCACTGCACCCATTTATTTTGTTTCCAGAAGGAGCATCATGCTGAGACACACAGAATAGGAACCACAGAGCAAATTATTCTAACTTCTGCCCGGCATAACACCCATTTCCTGAAAGACTGAGTTTGTTTGAGTGCATCTCCTTCCATCAGCCCTTTTTTTCTAAACATGAAATTCCCCGAGGAGCCTTGACTAAATACAGAAACAGATGGCGACACCAAAGGAACTGCCCTCACATCGTTGCCCTCTCCCCCAGTACCATGCATTTCATTGATCAGTTGAAAGGATTAAATTGAGCAGAAAACTTAAGAACTGCCAGGCAGCAAGACTAAGCTTCCATGGCAGAAGCAAGAGAAGCAAAGCAGAACAGCAATCTGCTGGGGTCGGGCGGGTCCCAGCTCCCGCAGGCAATAGAGATGATGGGGAAAACCCTGCTCCCCAAGCACAAGGTGGAAAAACCTCAATTTTTTGACTGGGATACAGAAATTCTTACCTGCATCCAGAAACAAAACAGTATCACAAAAATGAAGCAACAAGCAAGCACTGATTTGAAAAGAATACATTAATGGACAGCTGAGGAACAGAGTGATGATTTTGTGTAACTTTTCAACTGAATAAAACTGGTAAAATACTAAAGATATGTAACTTGAGTTCCTTTTATAATGAGAATAGCTCTTCCCTTCCTGATTCCTCTTTTAAGTAGGGTTTTATCAAATTTCCTCAGCACTCTCAAATGGAGTAACAACAGCAGCTACTGAAAGAAAGAATAAAGTAGTGACGTACCAGAGTTCCTGTACCAAGAGGTCACTTGGATATTAAACAAACTCAGAGACCAGCATCCTCATTCCTACGGTCTCAGTGACAATCTGTCCACGATCTGGCCTCACCACAAAGTGCATAGCAAAGCACAATCCTGAAAACTGATCCCATAACAGGGAGTTATAATTTAGAAAATAAAGTTGCTTGCATACCAAGAGCACTGTTTCATCAGCCCGGTCTCACGCTCACAGCGTTGTCTTTCACTGAGGACAATGAACTCCAGGACATCATTTTTCTGTTTGCAGAGTACCTGGCACTTTGGGGTCTTTGATTTGGAAATCCTTGTGCACAATCCTCCCTCCTTGTGCACAGATCTGCGCAGCTCCCAGGAGCAATGTGCTTGGCAGGGGTGCATCAGGTGGGTTTATCAATGGTCCGGGAGATACTCAAAAAGGAAAAATGCTTTTGGTTGAAAGATACTTTCCAGAGAACGAACCATGCACACAACTGCCCAGCTTGTTTCCATTGTGGCATGTTTTTGTGATGTTTTCTTCGTGAATGAACAAGGCTCTCAGCCTTCAGACCTATCTACAGATACCTACTATCAGAGGCTGGCCCTTGCAGGGCCTTAGTTTGGGCCAATTCCTCCATCAGCCGTTCTGCAAGGGGCAGGGATGTCTCAGAAATGGACCCCCCTGCACTGTGAGTCCAAGTTAACCATCCTGTGGGTGCTGTAAGTTTTTCAGCTATACATTTCATTGTGTATATGCATACCTTTATCCCGAGGCTGTTCAGTAGGTATTAGGTATCCAAGCCTTGTGTTTTCCCTGCCGATGGATCCATATGCTCCTAGGCTTGGAAGCAGTACCGTGCAAAGTCAGCTCTCTTCCTGGCCTCAGTGGGCTTTGCGGTTGAAAGCCAGGCAGCAGCACTTGGGCTAGAAAGGCCCGTGCCATGCAGACAAAGCCAGGCTCAGGTTTCAATAAATGCACTTTTCAACAGATTGATCTAGACGATCATGAATAAGTGATAGTACAGAAATAAAGAGACTTAGCTAATGGACACAAGACTGGTGGGGAGGGGGAGTCCGTGACACCCTAGATCCATATGGGAAGGGACGCAGAAACCCTGCTGCGTTTCTTGTGTCAGCCTGAAATGAGGTCACCCGGCCAGCCCCTAGGTTACATCTGACCAGCAAGAGCGGTGCCTCTGGGGGTCTGGGGCAGCCCAGGAGACCACAGGTGGAAAGAGGCAGAAGCAGGAACAGAGCAGGCAGCAACCAACATGAAGCAGCTGGGAAGAGCAAAAATAACAACAAAAAATAATTTACTTCTTATAAGGCACAAGGATGACCTGCTGTGAAGCTGTGAGGAACTGGATCTCACCTGGACACGTGCCGTGGTTGCAGCTCCCCAGACTACACCCGCTGCCCCAGCTCAGCCCCTGGCTCAGGGGACTTCAGTTATCAGTCCTGCTCCTTACTAATTAAGGGGAAAAGCCCTCCGCGTGCCAGCCGATCTGCTGAATAACGGCTCTGCGTTATCAGGAAAAGCTTGTGCGTCTTAAACCCTCTCAGAGCAGTCTGTCACTTCTGGTCACTTATGTATGTGCACCGATTCCCACCCCTCCTGCCACCCCCTCCCATCTGCTCTGCGCCTCTCCTCGCCCAGTTTGGCTGCTGCACTGCCTCTCTCCTCCCGCACACCTCCCCGCCTCAGCTTCCCCCAGGATGTGCCTGCTCCCTGAAGGCACGAGGAGCAGCCACCCCCTGCAGCAAGCACTCCGGCTCCTCGCCACGAGAGAATTTGGCCAACAGCTTCAGAGCTGCAGCTGGACTGAGGTTTCCCACTTGTCCCCAGCACAGCGGTGCCCAAGGCCCACCAGGGTCTCGCAGCTTTCCCTGTAAACACGCCACCGCCGCGGCACCTGCTGCAGATCGGTGAGTCTCTGGGTGCAGAAGGCAAAGGGGCCGTGGAGTGGAGTGACCATTCATCTGAGGGGTGGCAGTGCCAACGCCCAGATGGGACACTTCACGCAGGAAGGCAGTCGTTACCTAAACCAGAGGAAGGTCATAAGGGGTTGTTTCTGCCCATCCTGCTGCGGATGACAGCACAGCTGCCGGGTGAAGCTGGAGACAGTGACAGCGTCACCTGCTCTCCGAAACCCACTCAAAGCCAAAGCACTCTCGTGGCATTCAAGGTCCACAGAGGAGAGCTCAGGGCCTCACGAGACCACGAGGACACAGCAGCCTGTCAAAGAGAAGCCAGCCCCAGCATCTGTACAATGCATTTTGTAAACATCTCAGATGAGAGCCCTGAAACTATTTCTTCAGCAGTTTCTGTTAAGCATAAATTGGGATTATGTCCAACACCTGTCTGCATCTTGCCACATCCTTGACTCCAGTGATTCCCTGCCATGTGGGGTTGTACCATCTAGTCACATGTTATATGGAAAAGAAGTTTTTAATTGGTCTCATTCCCATGAAGCAGAAAATCCCCTTTTCTTGTGGTTAGAGGTGGAAGAACAGAGGATTCCAATTCACCTTCTCTGTCTCATCCATTATTTTCTGCTCTTCTGCCATGTCTCTCCCTATTTGTCATCTCACTAATAAAGTATTCTCGGGTGTTTCAAACTCTTCATGTGAGACATTTTCCTGGTGTTTGATTGTCCTTGGTGTCCTTGCCTCAAAACACCACGAAAAAAGCAAGTGGAGTGCCTCTGAATGGGGATGCACTTTCAGCCAATCTGAAATAAGGGTGGAAGTGGAAAAAATAAAATAAAAAAGGGAAATAGCCCACATAAGTAAATGTTGGGAAACAGTGAAGACAGTAGAGTCCAAGCTTCACTACTTTCTCTTCTAAAATCACTGGGGACAACAGCATGTGCTGGTGGCAGTATCCAGTTACTAGATGGGGATGAGAGCATTGTGAATAACAATGGAGACAGGCACAAGTTTTTAATAGGCAGCCCTGGAAAGCAGCCCTCTTGCATCACCTTGAGATGCTGATGAACTTTCCCATATTCTAGTAAACGGAAAGAACACAAAACATTTTAAAAATCAACAGGTCCAAGCATTCCCAGAGATCTGAGTAATAGTTTCTCACCAGCTGATACTCATTTTTGATAAGCCTGGAAATGAAAAGGAAATTCCAAGAGTCCGGAAGGTCAGAGCCTAAATGAGGGCTCTGGCAGGATTATCCCAAGTAGCCACGGGTTGCTTAACCTGACAACCCCAGGGAAGATAGAGTTTTTTTGCCCCCAGCATTTTCAATTTAATGGTAGTGTAGTGTCGATCATTTTGCAGCGCCAGTCAGCATGTGGAAAGATGACTATTCAAACAGATCTCTCCTTTCTTTTATTAGCATACAAGCATGAGAGATAAACTGGACAGTAACAGACTGATACAGCAGTATTCTGATAGGAGCCAGACCCTGAAGAGCAAACAGGTGAAAAAGCAGCAAAGGGACCTCAAAGCAGTAGTTATGAATAGGAAAAATCATTACTAAGCGAGGGAGTTCCTAACAAAACTCTGCAGGGACAGGGCCGATACTATTCTATATTCTCATCAAGGATGTAAAACAAAAGCAGTGCTGATAGTGCTGGCAGATGCCAACATCTGCTAGATCAGTAAGTGTCCACAAGGATGAGACCATCAGAGCAGTGTGGATTCCACGCTTGTTTGGACAAAACGGGATTAAAATACAGCCAAACGGAAAGGCCAGATTCAGGGGAGAAGGAATGCAAGAACACTTCAAAGAGAGGAATGTCTACGGGAAAGTCACAGAACCAAGGAGGACTGTGAATTGCTGCACAGAAACTCCCAGGACATTTGGTTGCAACAAGAGCTGATGCGTGTCTTGAGTGGATAAACAGGAGCAAGGAAGTTTACTGCTTACTTAGGCTTTGAGGTGTGAGAAAGAACCCTTTCAGAGAGCATCTAAAAAATTCAGCCATTTTTGCTCTTCAGACAGATCCCTTGTAATGCAAAAGCACTTGTGAAAATGTTAACGTCATTATGTAGATTAGCCAGAGCCAGGGCTGCCCTATCTAGCCCAGACGCTGATAGCGCGGGGATGAGAGCAGCATGTGGCCCAGCACGGGCTGCAGCCCTCGCCCCGCTCCCTGCACGCTCAGCCCCCTCCTGCCTGCTCACCCCTGTGGCTCTGCTGCGCTCCCGCTGCCCCTGCAGCACCAGCACGCCTGCAGACGGGGGCCCAGGAATGATTTCTTGCAGGCTGAAGAGATATTTGGGATGAAACAGCTCTCACAAAGCAGAAGCAGGACCCAAAAATGGATGTGGCTGCCAGACACTTCAGAAATGAAATGGGATTTATTTTAAACCAAGGTTGTGTAACTGCTTGAAGAAACTGCAAAAAGCGGGGGATCCTCCAGAAATAAGAAGACTTTCCAGAAAGCGTGATTCAGCCAAATCGTAATCATTGGTTCAATATGCAAGTAAGGGGAATGAGCAGGACTAAGACACAGCCCTGGTGCTAACGCCAGGGCCCGAATTTCCACCTCCTCCTCCAAGACACCGATCCCCGCATCTGCAAGAGGCCTCACCACTGGTTCACTTCACCCAGACTCGCAGAGCAGAAGTTTCAATCTTAATGATCCCATTTAAATAGCTTGCCCCTTTTCCCTAAAGTAAAATGGGAAATAAGGCGTTGCGAAACGTTCACGGTTATGGTGGTACAGCCACGGGAGGCGAGAAGCGAAAGCGGCGTGGCACGAGGAGGGGCGGCAGGCAGCGGCAGGCTGCCACAGGCCGGCCTGTGGAGACGCAGCTCCGCTTCAGGTGGCCCCCCCTGCACACAAACTGCAGTTGTTGCTCCTGAACAGGGCAGGGGGTCCTCTTGTCCCACCTCTACCTCCTCACAGCTCTGGGAGGTTTGGGGCAGGCACAGCTGGGATAGGGGATTCTGCATGCGGGACATCCGTGCTGGAGCAGTCCCATGGGTATCTTCAAGGACAGCGATACTTCTCTTTTGCTGAACCGCACTGACTGAACAGAGGGGTTGCTCTGTGTCAGATTTATTAGGTGACCCTCGAGCACTACATTTGTAATGGTCAGCGTTTCTCCCCTTCCCAGTCTCCTGAGATCCTCTTTTCTGGGAGGTCACAGTATTCTTGCTAAGCTATCAGGGAGCATGCTGAGGCATGTGGTCCTCAGGGGAGGAGAGGCTTGGTGGGATTTCTCCCCCGCAGGGCAGCCCCGCTGCTGCAGACGTTCTGCCTATCGTTCCTTCCCAAGCTAGCATTTCCCTAAGCCAACAGTTGTTAACACACAGGCCCTCATCTCACCATTATCTGCAAAGACAGCACATCACTCATGGTCAGCGTCATCAAAGTCAGCTGGAACATTTATTTCCCGGTGCTGCAGACAAGAAGCTGCGGGAGGATTCTCCAGGCTGCCCGGTCAGACGCCTCACGCCGTCTGGGGCTGTGGAGGTGGCTCAGATGCACACATGGTTGCAAGTTGGGCAGCCCTTGTGCTCCAGACAGGCTGCTCCTCCACGGGCTTGGCCCTGGGGCTGGTCCCCATACATCCCTGGGGGAGGACGGGGTCAAGCGAGCAAGGACCGTGCCAGCTGTCGGAGGACAGCAGAGACCACCACGGCCCTGCAGGGCATGAGCACAGGATCCCCCTGCCTTTCTGCCCCCACCTTAGAAAGCTTAAGGGCTTCAGCGGATTTATTCTACAACCCGGATTAAATGCGTTGCATTTCACCAGAAGAGCCATGAGGAAACGTGTTTAACCCTTAAAAATGCCAGCATGTCTAGGCCAGTGGCAGGACAACGTGACTCCACCAGATGCTGCTACCCAGTTCAGCCTGACATGGGGCCACGTTGCTGGTCACTGGAGAGCAAAAAGAGCCTCAGAGAGGGACGGGATGGGAGCAACGTCTCCTTTAACCCTGGTCATGGCACTCCTGCTCCTTGGGGAGAATCAGAGAGCGAGTCACATCCTCTGTGTCACCCCACATCCTGCCCACGCTCCAGACACGCAGGGAAACCACCACCCGGTACCGCTGGCTGCAGCCCTTCCCTCCGGGGCTCCTCCTCCCTGAGCGCCAGGCATCTGATGGCAGGCGTGCGTCCAGAGCTCTGTGCTCTGCCACATGCCGGGGATGAAGGGTTTCCAGTCCGGGGCACGGCAGGGGACGAGCTGTGGCAGCATGCACCCTGCCAGCTCGCTGTCCGTGGGGTCGCAGCCAAGGGAGGGCATGGCCCATGCGAAGTCCTGCGGCAGTGCCACACTGGCACAACCTGCCCAAAGCACCCCCGCAGCCAGAACACATAGGCTGAACCCATCATCAAGCCAATTATCACAGGTAGACTTCAAATAATAAGAGCTCCTATGGTCTCTGCCAAGCCGAGAGGGAAACCAGGGAAGCTGGGAAGACATGCAGCATCCATACCTAACCCCAGACACCGGCCGCGTGGCCCCGCATGCTGTCTGAACGCTGGCAGCACAGGGTGGGAGCCTGCTAAAGCCAGACCAGCAACATGCTGGGGGTTAAGCTATCCATCGTGAGGGATGACATGCATCCCCTGGGACAATCTTGGCTTCTGCTGCAGCAGAAAGAGGTGGAGCAACTCCCTTCTGCTCAAGCACTGCCCTCCCACCAAGAACCCCCATGGAGAAGGAGGAAGAGTGGCCAGGGTGCAGCAGATGCCAAACATTCCCACACCACAGAAGCCACGATCCCTGCTCTCACCCCTACCGCCTTTCCTGCAAGGCTTTCCCACGTGTGCTTGCCCAGGTTCTCCAGCCCTGGCCACCTTGCTGCACCAGGGTTTGAGCCTGTGACTTACAGGAGATGTAACAAAGAGTCCTAGAGAGTCCGGGCCTCAGGACTGCCCCCAGACCTATCCAGGAAATCCCTGTTTCACCAGGTAACGGCAGAATCATGCCTTGATGTGCGCAGCTGGACAAAGCGCAGAGTGCCCTGCTGGGTGCTGCTGCAGACACGCACCTCTGGGCACCCTCTGCCGCTGCCCTTTTCTGCCAGGCACTTCAGGCTCCTCAGCGGCTGCTCCTGGTTCCCTGTGACAGAGGGGTGGCCACAAAGGCTCTGGTGAAATGGTCCTTCGGGAAACCCGGGCCTCCATCTGATTAGATCCAGGCTGCCAGGAGCAGCAGGTTAATCAGTTAATGGCTGAAACGATCCTGGGCTGTGCGCTGTGCTGGCCTCGGGGCAGCCCCTGCCGTGCAGCCCAGGGGCAGTGGCTCCTTCCTTCCCAGATCTGGGAAAACATCTGCTCCGATAAGGCCAGCGCTTCCTGGGGGAGGGTCAGGCCCCGGCCCATTAGCTGCTCCACAGGGGCTGGAGTTCCCCCGGCGCACCCAGGGCATGGCAGCGGCCAGACACTGGGTTTAATGGCCTGGAAACCAATGGGGATGGGAGCCTGATGGCCCCAGCAGCAAGGCCCCAAACAGGAGGCTTTCAGAGCTCAGCCGCAGACCTCAGGACGGTCCCATCGCCCCCCAGAGCCACGGGCACTGTCACTCACAGGGCCAGCAGGGCTGCCCCAGCCTCACAGGAGACCCTCACAACCAAAGGCAGCACCGGGCCAGGCTGGCAACGTGTCGAGGAAAGAGGCAGCGAGCATTTAGGGAGGGCTGGGGCGCACATGGCACCAGCCACGTGCATTAGGGCCACGCACCTCCGTCTCGCGAAGGCGCGATGGATGCCCCGCGTGCTGCTGCAGAGCACCGGAGGAAGGAGCGCTGCGGGCGCTCGCAGGACCACAGCCCATGCCTGACGGGGACCAGCCTGGCTCCTTAGGAGCCCGCCGGCGTGAAGGTGACTGAGCAGCGGCCCTGGCGAGGCAGAAGCCGGAGGCGGGCGCACCCTCACGCTGCACGCTCCCCGGCTCCTCGCCGGCTTCGGCTCTGGCCCCGTGCCACGCGCGGCGAGCCGGGCCGTGACATGCACACGCAGGCAGGAGCAGGCTCCGGACCTTTAAGTCGCTCTGGGGGATTAAAGCAGCATGCGAGCGTCTCCGGGCAGCCATGACTATGGTGCGACACGCACCGAGCCCGCAGCACGAGCGGCTGGAGCCGCGCATCCCTCGGGCTCCGGCTCCGCCAGCCCACGCGTGGGCTCCCGGACTCCACGCAAGGCCCGGGCGGTGCTCGGGAGCCCCGCACGCCGCCTCCGAGCGCTGATTAATTTTTTTTTTAAAAAAAAAAAAAAAAAAAAAAAAAGTGAAACTTGGGCTCCGCTGCTGCGGGCAGCATCCTCCCCGAGCCCCCGCCGAGCCGCTCCCTGCGGCGTCAGCATCCCACCGGTGTCCCCCCGCGCCCACCTGGCGGAGAGAGGCGTCCATCTCAGCGCCGCATCGCCGTGCCGAGCCGAGCCGAGCCGTGCCGAGCCGTGCCGGGCTGGGCTGGGCTGGCCGCGTCCCGCCGCCGCTCGCCGGCCCCGCGCCGCGCTGGCTCCGCCTTGCGGGGAGCGGGGGGAGGCCGGGGCCGCCCCCTCCGCCCCGCCCCGGGCAGCGGCACCGGGGGGGGGACGGGGACACCGGGCCGGTGGGGGGCGAGCAAGCGGGGGGCTGCTTCGGGGGCAGCACGCCCCGGGAGGGCGGCGCGGAGAGGGGCGGGGGGGCGGGGGCGGCGGGAATAGGGTCGGGAGGGGTCGTCAGCGGCTGTCCCGGGGGCGCTTTGGGTTAGGGTGCTGGAACGGCCAGGGGCTGGGTGCTGTGTCCCTAAAGTGCGGCCGGGTCACAGTCTGCATGCTGGGGAAGGGGTGGTGGTGTGTGCGGATGTGTTCCTTGCAGTGGGAGAAGAAGTTAGTTTTTCTGGAAGAAGGAAGGAGACCTAACTGAGGAGGGGAACCAGGCTTTTTTCTTTCTTTTTTTTTTTTTTTCTTTTTTTTTCTTTTTTTTCCCCTCATTATTTTTTTTTTACCCAGTGAGTAATGCACTTTTAAAACTACTTAAAAGACAGCGAAGGCTCTGAGGGAGGTGGCGGTATCTTGCCCAGGCTCTGCCACCAGACTGTCACACCAGGCCACTACAACCTACGTGGACTGCCCTCGCCACTCTGCTGCGCCTTCGCTATCTGGACCCTTCGGCGAGGTTTCCTGTGGTGTGAGTCACGGGCAGCGTGACCTTCCACTTTGATACCAGATCGCTGGGCATGACCATCCAACCTCCTTTGCACTCGTGCGGGATCAGCTGAATCTACACCACTTTCCCGTCTTATGCAAGACAGTGCCAGAAGCCCAACCCCAGTCCTTATCTCACATCTAATACTCCTGTCCTCAAGGCCAATTACACTGTTAGCAGTGGGGATTGGAGCACTGCACACTGACTTGTCCTTGACAGTCCCCTCTGCGGCCAGGCACTTGTCATCGTGCTGTTTGTTCCTCCGCCAGCCTTCCCCAGCAGGAGGCAGCTCCTCCTCCGGTGCCGCTGCTTCCGCAGGCGATGCTGGCTGACCAGCTTCTCCCCCCCGGGGGGTTAACCGGAGCTGGTGGGCTCCTCACAGCCATGGCCAAACTGGGGAGCACACACGGCCTTTACCTCTTCTGCCTACCTGCCAAGGGTCTCTGCCTGCGTCTCCAGAAGTCCCCTCTTGGACTTCTCCAGTGGGAAGCTTTGGCCATGGTTCTGGTCACTGAGGCCATCAAGGTGTGACCCTCACAGCTCACACCAAGGGAAGATCAGACAGTGAGGCGGGCAAGGAACCCACCTATTAAAAGATAAAATTTTCAGTATTAACCACTGTCTAAGTGACAGTGGTTATGTGAAGAGGGATAAAACTGGTGGCTCAGCCTGGTCCTCAACAGCAGGTTCTCCGAAGGCAGCAGCGGTAACTGGTGCTGTGGGCCCAGTGTTTCATCTGCCTGGTGGGAAAGCTTTCAAGAACCTTGATGAGAAACCCATGCCTGATATTTGCTCCTTTCAGTTACAGGATTAATCCTTAGCCTTACATCCCTACAGCCCACCTGGGACATCTGCACAACCTCTGCTCTCCAGGGAGGGGTGGACGCGACCACCCGCAGCGCTTTGATGGGTGGCCACACGCCAACTCACCACCGGCCCCTGGCCACAGCAGGGGCAGCGTGAGGCGATGGCAGCCCCCCTGCAGCCACCACGACCTGGCGCACGGTGCGGGGCTGCGGAGCTGCAGTGGGAGAGCCCCGCACCCAGCCGCGGAGGCAGCAGCCCGTGAGTCAGCTTCCTGCTGGGCTCCGCACCGAGGGGAGCTGGCGGGAGGCTGGCAGGAACAAGCGGAGGCAGGAATTCCTCCTGGACACCAGACAATGTCCTGGTTTCCTCTGCCACGGGTCTGGCACACGGCTGGGGGCAGGCAGGCCGGTGTGGCCCCGCCGTGGGCAGTGAGCATCTGCCGGGCTCGCTGTCCCACAGCCTGCGAGGGGACAGCTGTGACACCGTGGCCACGGGTGCCACCACCCTGGTGGCTCCTTGGAGTTGTGCTGGCACAGACATGCATCGTCACTGTTGCAGCCCTGCTGCTTCATCAGGGGATACCCCCTTGCCAAAAACCTGGGAGAAGCTTCTCCAAAGGGGGGGGGGGGGGGGGGACTACTGAGAAGCAGCAGCCAAAAATCAACCTCGTCCCCTTGCGAGAAGGGGACACAAAGCAGGGCACATGCTGTCCCTGCAGCCCTGGCCTCGTCCCAGCTCTGCTTTCACAGTCATTTGAAAAATGACTTAAAAGATGACTCCTGCAAATGGCACTTCCCCCTCTCCGTCTCCCCCCGCTCACAAGCCAGCCCTGTCCCCAGCAAGGTGAGGCTGGTGGCAATCAAGGCTGCACCACAGCTCTCACTGCCCGGGGCTGTGCAGCAGGAATTAGCCCGGGCTCCCTGAGGACAGGATCATGTTTGTGCCAGATGTGTCCCTGCTCCAGAGGAATGTGATTAAGGCCACCTGGAGAGGCTTTCACAGGGCGACATCCAGCACTGCGGCACCTGCTCCCCCTGAGAGCACGGGTGTGCACAGGGCAGCAGGAGATGTGCCCCCTTTGCAAGGGGGGGCAGCTCAGGGTGGGCGTCCTTTATCTGTCCTGGGCACCCCTCTCACTGCAGCCGCTGCCGGCAGCACACCCATCTCTGCCTTTGTGTACTGCAGAGCTCAGGAACAGCGCGGCTGCACCCTTGTTTGTTTGACTGCCAGGGGAAAAGCATTGCATCCTGCCCAGGCACAGGAGTGCCCCTTCTCCGCAGGTGAGAAACACAGGATGCCTTCTGCATTGTCGGTCTGGGTGCAAGGACAGAGAGCTGGAGCAGAGAGCAGATACTGGGAACGGCCACCCCACTGTTACCGGTGCCTTGGCCCCCGGGGCATCCTCCCTGGCTGCATCTCTGAGCAGCTTCCCGGGGCCAGCATTAGCTGTGACAGAGCAAATCCATGAGCAGGGTTCTCCAGCTTCCCCTGCAGACAGGGCTCCCGCCCTTCCCCTGGCTGAGGGTCCCTTCCACACCTCTGGCTGTGCTGGTGCAGGTCTGCCTGGGGTCAAAGCATACTCGCTTGTGGCTTTGACAGCTGGGTCATGAGAAATGCAGCCCTGGCGGCGAGATCATGGAACGAGGGAGCTGCGCTGCACAAGGCTTTAATTACAGCCAGAACATGCGGGGATGAGGCCAGCCAAGCACATCCACCTAATTTCCTCTCCTATTAAGCCTGCCCTGCTTTTGTTTGACCCAGGCCCAGCCTTGCTGCTAATGGCGTTGCTGCGGAGGTCACAGCTGGCTCTAGCAGCCTCACAGACCCTGCCTGACTGCGTGTGAGCAGGGCTCTGCTCGCAGATACCATTACTGCGGGGTTCGTGCTACAGAAAGTGTGTCAGCCAGCTGCCGTGCAGCGGTTTCGCAGGCGAGGCCGTTCTACCAGGCACGAGCAGCTCTGTCTTTGTCTCCGGCTGCGCGATGAACCCAGGCAGGCAAGCAGGGAGGCTATGTGGTGTCGTGTCATCACCCCTGGCAGCCGCCGAGGTCTGCTGGTAGCCTGCGCTCAGGACATTTCCTCTTCCTGATCTCTCCTGTGCGGCCTCAGCCTGCAAAATCATTCCTGGTTCCCCTCCCTGCACAGCCCTGGCACAGCGGCTCCATCCTCCTCCTCCCAGGCTGGGACAAGAGCCTGCCGCGGGTCCCCCCTCGGCCAAGACCATGTGAAGGAGGCAGCAGCATCCATCCCCTGCAGGTGTGGGGCAATGCCCGCGGGGACGGCAGCCAGCTCTGGGGAAGGCTGGGGACAGGTCCGCGCCTGCCGTTCCCATGGGGAGGCAGGTTTGTGGCCGTGCCCAGGAGGGCAGGTGCCTCCCGGCTCAGCCCGTTCTCCTCTCCCCGGAGCCTGTCCTGGGGCTGGTGAGTCCATATTTTTGGTGAATGCAGGGCAGAAAGGGGGCAGGGTGGGGGGCTGGCACTGTGACAGGGAGGTGTGGGGTCCAAGTGAACGGTGATAGGCTTTTTGTGACTTTTCAATTTGCATTTACAAAGTTTGAGGGACTGGGAAGTACACACCACAGCCCACACAAGGACCTGCAGAGATACAGGGAGAAGGGGAAACTTTTCCAGTGGCATTGGCTCCCACCTTTGCCAAGGGGCTCGTCTTCACCAGCAATTTCCCAACAGCAGGGCCGTGTGATGGTGCCAGTGTTACCTCCTAACAGAGATGTGTCAGCCCCTCCTGGCTGCGGAGAGTAAAAATAGCCGGAGAAGAGAGCTCAAGCGTGTTGAACCCAGCTGGCAGAACCAGAAACCCAAATAGTTTGCCCAAATACACGATGGTTTAAAATGATTCAGGTGATAATTTCGGAAATGGACTTCCTATTTTTTAGGGTTTCTCCAGACAGACAAGGGTGGGCACTAACTTCTGTAAAGAAAAACCTCTCAGACAGCAGAGGTGGGAGAAGCCCAGGGTCAGAGTGCGGCCCTGGTCCGGCAGCACCGAGCCCTGAAGCATGGAGGCCCTCTACGCTGCCCTGGAAGGTGAGATTGACACCTTCGTGGGGCACGTGCGGCAGTGCCGGCAGGGCTTCGACCTGCACACCCTGTACGACGTGCTGCTGCTGGTGCTGCCGCGGAGCCCCTCGGGGCAGGTGGAGAGCTGGGAGCACCTGGAGAGGCTCGCCGAGCGCCAGCCCGGCTCGCTGAGCCCTGACGTAGCCAGCTACGTGGGCTGGCTGGCCTCCTACCTGCAGCACCTGCGGGCGCTGAAGAAGAGGTTTGACGCCAGGGTGGTGTTCCCGCTGTGCGAGAACTTGTATGTGCACGAGGACTCGCCCCCCTCGGCCTCCATCCCATGCCTGGCCACGCACCTCTTCGCCCGCCGCCGGAGCTGGGCGCTGCTGTTGCGGGGGGGACCCGTCGACGAGCAGACCTTCAGCCCCCGCAGCCTGCACGACCTGCACGGCTTCACCAATGTGGGGCCCGTTGTGCAGGTCTTGAGGCTGGTGCCTGACATTTTTCACCAGAGCTTGGCCACGGCAGAGCTCGCCCGGCGCTGGGTCCGTCTCCACCAGAGCCGGTACAGCCTGTCCCCAGCGCTGGCCCCAGGTTCTGTGCAGCCCCCGCCTTGCAGCAGGACCTCCGGGCCGCCCAGCCCTGCTGGCCTGCCACAATTTTGGGGAGCAGGGAGCAGTGCTGGGGTGCTGCGAGCCCGGCTGCAGGAGAGCCAGGAGGAGCTGCTGGCCCTGCTGCCCCGTGTGCAGCGGGCGGCCGCCCTGCGTGCCCAGATCCGTGGTGTCACCCGGCGCATCCGCGCCCTGCGCCTGCAGCAGCAGTGCGAGGGAATGGGGATGGAGCCCCGGGATGGGGAGCCTGGGGGCTGCCCGCGCCAAGCTGCCCTGCTGGAGGAGCTGCAGAAGCGCCTGGAGCTGGAGGAGTACCACCGCAGCATCCTGGAGGCCGACTGGCTGCTGGAGCTGGAGGTCAGGCCCATTCTCGTCCGCAGGATCAATGCGGTAAGCGGTACGGGCTGTCTCTGCAGGCACTCCCTGTCCCAGGGTGACAGCAGGGGCACTGCCACATGTTGGGGCCTGGGGATGTGCACAGAAAGAGCTGGACATCCATCCGGGGGAGGAAGGACCTCTGCAGAGCTGAGGAAGGTGGCAGGGAACGTGCAGGTGGAGCAGCCTGCAGGCAGAGCTCATGAATGCTCCTGTTCAGGCTGCATCCGACCACACTGCACATGATGTAGCCGGGCACTCGTACTGCCTCCTCGTCCACAGGTTCAGCAGCGCTGCTGGGACCTGGAGAGGGTGCTGCGGGGACAGGCGCTGGCTGTCCCGCTGTGGGACCAGCCCAGGAGCAGGACAGCCACCGCCCCTGCGCCTGGGCAGGCTCAGCCCTGTGCCACGAGCCCCACGCTAGCGGCCAAACCCAGCCCCAGCAACAACCAGAGACCCTGACTGCGGGGAGTGGGGGCTGCCCCCTGCCTCCCACAGAAGCGCCAGCACCTGCCCCAGGCTGAGCGTGGCTGGAGGACGTCCGACCCAGTGCTGCACAGACCACGGCTTCCCTGCGGCAGGAGCAGCCAGCAGCTCTGGGAGATGTGGAAGGGTGCTGGGTCAGCCCTGTGTGCTGTCTGCCTGGTTTGGCTCCCGTCTGGGAAGAAAACGTGGAGGGAATGTGTATTTATTGAGAT
Source organism: Oxyura jamaicensis (assembly GCF_011077185.1). Taxonomy (NCBI): domain Eukaryota; kingdom Metazoa; phylum Chordata; class Aves; order Anseriformes; family Anatidae; genus Oxyura; species Oxyura jamaicensis. The sequence goes on from NC_048899.1 coordinate 23,094,182, forward strand.
GTTTCCTCTGTACTCAACCCATGACCCCACCGTTCGGCATGTGCCTACAGGCTGGGTAAAGAAACGGGCACGTGTGCGGCTGAGCGTGCAGGCACACGCACGTACGGGTGCACGCAGGCACGGGTGCACATTCCTGGTTAAACAGGAGGCTCTTGACCACTGTTTCCAGTGGCCAGCATGAGGTCTCCAACTCCGCCAGCCTGGTTTCCTGCAGTAACCAGCCCACTGGGTGACGGTGGAGAGCCTACCTCTGCGGGTGGTGGTGGGATACCCCCTGTTCCAGCCAGGCTTGTTCCCTCACTGCCTGCTTTTGCAGGCAAGAAACTTTTTTTTTTTTTTGGTCAGGGAATTTCAATTTAATCTATTCCCAGTTACCAAACTTTTAGTTACTGATACTGGTGGTAAAGAAAAACAAATAAACAAATGGTTAAGGAAAAGCCCCCCCTGCTTCCTGCTCTCCAGCCCCTTGCCCCCCTTCGCTCGGTCCCAACCCACCCCTGCCGTTACACCCTGCAGAGCTGCCCAGTTCATTGGGGAAGCAGAGCCAGACCTGGTTCCTGTGAAGAGTTTATTGGTGTAGCTGTTTCCACTACAGTCAGAGGAGTCACAACACGCAGCGACAACAGGCCTCCTACACTACACAGGGAGGACAGGACACACACGGCCACAGACACACGGAGACACTCGTCTCTCCACCCCGGGCCCTGCGGGTGGGCCAGGCTGCAAGGCAGGAGCCTGCTGCTGGAGGGGTTTCTCTCTCTGGCAGGTATTTCTGCGGCCTCCTGGGGAGATGCGGGACCCTCCTGGCAGCGACGCACCCACCTTCTCCTGCAGGAGCCATGCTGATAAACAGGAACCAGGGCAGTGGCTTATCCCAAATCCGATGGCCGGTCAATGTTGGAGGGAGAAGCTGGGCTGCCCATCTCCCTGGGCACTACCCTCAGAGCTGCCCACGTGCCAGAGCTGCTAGCTGCAGCCAGAGTGGCCGCTACGTCTGCCTTGGCCCCAGGCAGCAAGGGCACTGTCAGTGGTGTCCAAGGCAGCTCTGAACGGAGGCTGCTGGTCCAGGAGACCCCAGGAGACATCCCTGCCAGGTGGAAAGGTGGTCAGAGCTGCCCGGAGGTGACCAGGGGGCTGAGTGCTGGGCATACTGGATGCTGCTCCTTCCCAGTCAGCGGGGACCCCTGGAGATGGCAAGTCACCCAGGTATGTGAGCAGAAATGGGGCCACGGGGTTCAGTGACTTCACTGCAGGGCTGCAGGGAGCCCGACCTGGTGGATCACTGTGCTGGGGAAAAGAGGGGAACCACAGGACTGTTTTGTGCTCCAGCACTAAATCTCTTGTATAGCTTCTTAAATGTGGTTTGTGCTCAAGGACAGGGAGCTGGGGATCGGGAACTGGGACATAACTCTGTGAGGAATTTTTACTCAGACCCCTGTAACCTTTTTAAATGTGCAGAATGGCACAGGACTCCTTAATCCCTGCAACAGGGCACACACCCAAGGCAGCCTGAAGGGTACCTGCTCATCCCCTCCCAGTGCTGTTTTCCTTTTGGGAAGAGTGTTGTTAAAGTTAGGAGGAAATGATCAGCCTCCCGCATGCCAAACAAGAGTGGAAACGAGTCCTGTGGGAGGGTGACTGGGCAGATGAAGGCCTAAAGGACAGGGCCTGCAGAGCACCCCTGCAGAGCAAGACGTCAGTGCCCAAAAAGTGCCTGTCCCACCGGTGCAGGGGGAGCTGTGCTGGCCAGAGAAGAGCACTGGTCCTTCCTCACCTGTGTACTGGGGCACACGCTGAGGGGTTGGTGGCAGTGCCTCCCAGGGAGCCCCAGGCTCAGGAGGGTGCATGGGATGGCAGTTTGGCTGTGAAGGCAGAGGGAGCAGGAGGAAGGCATCTGCCCAGATGAGCATGGAGGCTGCTCTCACTGCCCAGCCTGCGAGGAGCCCGCTGGCCATCCACCGGCCTGTCCCTGTGACTGCTCGATGGTGTGTGGTGCTGCGACACCCAAGCTTCGTGGTAGTGGAGTGGGACACAGTGGTACCAGCTGGCATGGCTCCCCTTCACGGCCTGCAGACTGAACACAGGCTGCCTCCAGCAGGGAGTGGGCAGCCCCCTGACACATGGGCACTCTGGAACCACACAGCTTCAGGATGTGAGAGGCATCTCTCAGCCCACCAGGTCCGAAAAGAGAGAGACTCACAGCTTCTGCTGAGCGAATGATGGGGCAGCAGGAGCCAGGGCTGCCTCCTGCGGGGCTATGGAACAGCCATTCGTTGGTCCTGGCAAGACTGCATGGCTCACGGCAAGTCTCCAGTTAGTCCTTGGGAGCGACGAGCAGGCGTGAGCAGCTGTCCCGTGAGTGGGGACGGCAGGCCCCAGCTCACACAGGCATGTGCAGCTCGTTGTACTCATCCCGGCCGTCCTCGTCGAAGTTTGGTTCCGCATCCTCTGAGTCCAACTGGGGAGAGACGGAGACAGGGCTTTGAGGGCCACTGCAGCCCCCAGCACGGGGTCACGCCTGGTGCCGAGGGAACAGCATGCAGCGAGCCAGGCAGCTCTCTTCTCTGGGAAGAGCAAAGCTCCTGCTTCTTGCCTTCCCAAAAGGCCTGTCTTTTCTACCCCTCATGCCCACCCATGCTTCCCCAGCCCAATGCTATAAGCATTTTATTCTGACAGTGCCTGATCACTGGGGCTTTGGTCCAGCACAGAAGCTCCTGCCTCCTGCCTTGCCAGCAAAACCCAGGCACACAGCAGTTTGGGGTGCTGCTCCAGGCCATTCACCAACAGGAACTCTGGAGTTTGGCAGCACCCAAGGAAGGAGCTGCCAGCACTGTGCCCAAAACTGCTGGCACTGTGGTTAAGTGCTCCTCTGCCAAGCAGCTGCAGGCTCTGATGTGTTGCTGGGCTGTCCTGCTGTTGCCTTGATGGGGAAATAGAGGGTCTCCTTGATGAAGTAGCCACAAATGAGGAGGAGGAGGATGGAAAGGATAGCTCTTACTGTGTGGCAGGATCCTCCGTTTCCTTACCCTAGGCTGCCCATCCACCCCATGTTCCATTCCCAGGACTACAAGCTCTGAGGAAGCCACCAGCCCACCTAATTGCCATTGAACAAAGACCACCAAACAAGAGCAGGAAAAGACAAAGCTCTGCTGGCCAAGGATCTCCAAGCTAGCCAAGGATCTCCTCGACCTCACAACAATGTTGCAACCAAGAGTGCAAGGACAGTTATCTGCTTACGGCTTTGAGCTCCCTGTCATGGAAGAAGCGGGGCAGCACGAAGCGTCGCAATGGCACTGTCATGATCAGGACGAAGGGGAAGGCCAGGGATGCCACTGTCGATTTCACCACCCAAAGCAGCACAATGCAGGCCAGTTGGATGCAGGTGAAGAGATTCATTCTCCAGGTCTTTACCTAGGCAGGTAAATCCAGTCTGAGAACACATTATCCTCTTGCACAGGTTAACAAAGGCCCAAATGGCCAAACATAACCCTTTTGCATAGCACAGTACAGTAACACAACGCTGTGCTGTGCATTCTACCTGCTTGTACACTACAGCAAGGCTGTAGTACCTCAACATCTGTGCACCCTAGCAGCATATCCTGTAGTGCTGCTACAGCATGTAGTGCCCCTGCAGCTATTCACGCCATGCATTACCCCTGTGAACACTCTGTCCATCCGATATCCTGGCAACACACTTCAGCGTGCAGCCTGTCAGCACGCTATCCTAGCATTGTATCACCTCCATGTGCATTCTGCACTACCTCTGGGCACAACTTTGCAGCACACCACCCCTCAGGGGTCACCAAACTAAGCATCACTAGCATCCTCTCTCAACTGCCTCTTCTTTCTCTGCTCTCCTGCAGCCTGCCTTCGCTCACCTTAACAACGTAGATGTGGTCAGGGTGGTGCTTGGATGGCATGAAGATCAGGAGCAGTCGCTCGTAGAGCTGGATGCCAGTGAGGGATGTAACTCCCATGTAGAGGAAGATGCCGAAGAGCACAGCCAATGGGATCTGTCGCAGCATGTTCCCCATCACAATGGACAGGCCTGCAGAAACAGAGCTCAGGGCTCGGCTCATCTCATGCCAGCCCCTCCAAACCCAGCCCTCTCCCGCCTCCTCTCTATCTGTCCCGGGGTGCAAGGGTTCAGAGGGGTCTGGCTGGAGGGGCTGTGAAGGAGGACTGATCATGGGGGGTTACCCAAGGCTTCCAGAGAGGAGCTGGTGTGAAGGTAGGCAGGGGCAGTCCTGCAGCAAGCAAGCAAAGTGCAAGCTGATCTGTGGGGCAGGGACACAGCCAGGGTGAGATCTGAGTGGCCGGCCCTGACCCCCCCTCACTCCTTCCCCCAAGCAGAGGCTCACCAACGAGGGCAGCAATAAGCACTCCTGTCACACGCTGCTCCTTCACCTCCTCAATCTTGGGCTTCTCCCCTGGTGCAATGGCCTTGCTCATGACTGTCAGGGCGTTGACGTGGGTGACGGAGCGCACCGTTGCTGCAGTCAGCCAGGGCAGCCCAAAGAGGGCACAGAGCCCCCCCATAGTGCCAATGAGCAACAGGTCCAGGTGGAAGCCAGAGCCTTTCAGCAGCTTCCTCTCCTTTTTGCTCACAATCAGCCTGGGAGGAAAGAGAGATTGTGTCAGCCAGGCACAACTTACATACATCACAGGAAGTGTCCAGTGCCTGTGGACAGAATTGCAGCTGGGGACAAGATCATTCCCTGAACAGAGAACACATGGGGACAACAAGGAGATGGCCAGGAGATGGCAGATGCCAACCTCAGATTAGAGGTTTTGTCCTGTGCTTGTCTGAGGCAGGTCTCCACCACACTGTATCCCAGGAGGAGAGCCACGAGACAGTGGGAGAATCCAAGAAGGTGTGGTCTGAAATGGGCAGGGTCCTGCCCTTGCTGTCCCTCCGGGATGTGAGGGGCACACCAACGGCACCAGCACCCATCCCAGCCCTGCCAGCCTGGAGGTGAGTGATGGTTGGTGTTGGCAGGGGAGGTACTCACGTAGTGATCTGTGTCTCCATGAAGATAAGGATGAAGACCAGGAGGGCAGGGATGGCAGAGGCAAACATCATCCACAATGGAAAGGTCCCACTGCTGCCCATGGGGTGAATGAACCAACCACGCTTGTGAGGAGATGTGACTGACAGGCCAGACGGGACATTCAGCTTCTGGTGGTGTAGCCACAAAACCGAGCGGTTATTCATCAATACACACATGCCCACAGCCTCACACTGGTCTGGCCTTGATCCTCCCAGCTCCTTTGGTCTGAAAATTCAGATGATGGGACAGCAACCCTGACCCAAGCTGGACTTTCTCATGGATAATCCCCTTCAGTGTAAAAAAAAAATCCCATGTCCCCTATTTCTAACAAGGGCCTCATTTCCTCTTTCAGCTACAGGAATTCATTTGGTTTTTGTCCAAAAGATCAACATCTTCCCTCAAGAACCTCGCCCCCATGTCAGGGATGCAGACCATGTTTAAAATGCTCCTTGACCTCTGCTTGGAGCAACCAAGTGCCCTGAACTGGTCACTCTTCTCTGCAATGGTTTTCCAGACACTAAGCTTTTTCTGAGACATTTTTCAATATTGTTTTTGCACTGTGGACCCCAGAACTAGACACATTCTCTGGAAATGTCCTCACTCTTATCATGTTCAGTGGGAATATCATGTTTGTGCTCTCATTGGAGACCACACAGACTCCTATTTGTACATGGCCCCAACCCTGCGTTCACTAGCATTTAAAGTCTTGGCTCTGCCCTGCTTTACAGCAGTTCTTGCTATCTGTCAGCATGAGCACTGCAGTGAGAGTTTATGATTTGCATTTATGTTAATCAGCATAAGTATGAATAATATTTCTGGAATGCTTGTACTTGAGCTAAGCTGTGCAACTAAGTACTGTTTTCTCAGAAAGCCGTGTACATATGCTGAGTTGATAGTGAAATGATAATGCTTCTGATATTAATTGTTGAAGTGTAGAACGGTATGAAAAGGATGTAACAAAGTGTATGATTTTACTAACGTCTGATAAAACCAGATTTCACATTGAGATTTAAATGAAAAGGAATGCATTTGGAATCCATTAAGCCTTGGGCTGTCTTGATAGAGAGGTTGCATGCTGAACAGGAATTACCTTTCACCCTCTCCCTAGCGTTAGTTGACAGAAATACCAAAACTATGCAACTATTAAAAAGGGGAAAAAATGAAACCTTTGAGATGGGTATGTTTGATAAGTTTAAGTTTGTGCACAAACTAGGAAAGAGATCACTGTGTTTGAGGTAGAATGGTCAAAACATTTAGTAGCCTATAGTTAAGAAGAGCATACACATGGAAGTACTAAAAACTTGACGGAGCACACCACTGAAAACTCTCTATATGCCACCCCTTTTAGTGTGAATAAACCAATTATGTCTTGTTGAACGAAAACAAGTTTTTAGAGTTACAAACATGGTATTAACTGCACTGGTTCTCTCTGATCCTCTAAAACCTCCCCTATTAACTGCAGGAATATCGGAGGGGTATCAGGGGCGCTCTGGTCTCTGTCTCAGCAAGACCCTTGGAGCTTCCTTTCAGCGTGGGAGTAAGGACAAGGGGAGCGTCTCTGTTTGCTTTGCACTGTTATGACTAACAAGGCAGGAAATATAAATCCCCAGTTGCACAAGAGCATGCTACGATGTGGCACGGATCACTGGCTGTGCTGGAGGAGGGGCTCCGAGGGCAGCGCGGGCACCTACCTGCGTGTACGTGTCTGTGATGGTGTAATCCACCAGCACCATGACCAGGATTGAGATGGGGATCCCGAAGTCTCCGATGATCCGCCGAGCCTGCAGAACAAACACGCTCAGTGGCAAAAGGGCACAGGCTGGCTCCTTCCACCCACCTTGCTATGGGGAACGTGGGGCAAAGCCAAGGGCTGGATGGGGCCAAGCACCACTGCAAACCTGAGCACTGCTAACGAGCAGGATAAGGAGCCCAGCCCTGGCCCATTGGGCTGTGCATCCCACTGCCCAAATAACACCCAGTCATCCAGCCATCCTGAAGTGTTTCACTCAGCTAATTGCTCCAAGTGGCCTATTTTGATGGTGCTCCAGGTATTACACAGTTGCCTTGTGTGTACAGAGATGTGAAAAGGGAAAAAAATTCTAAGTTTTCTCCTACATTCTAGTTTAACAGACTTGCATCCAGCCAAAGGAGCTTTCCCTAGGCCCTGGAGACTTTTCAGAAAAGCTCACTGGAGCAGGATTCTGCAGATACCATCATCAACAGCCAGCTCTCATCCACAGCCTAGGTCAGGCTACCATCCCTTCTGCATAGTATTTAAAAGACTGTTGGTGCTTCTTTGTCGGATGGTCCCTAATAGCACCAGCATCACATGGAATAAAGCAACACTTCGGGGTGCAGCTGTGATCATATAGGGCTGGATAAGACACAAAGGGGACAGAGTACTGTGGTCAATTTCATTCAAACTTTCTACAAGCAAACGCTCTGCAGAACAAAAGGCTGCAGCAAGAAGCATTACTTGTTTGACACGTCCCTTATCCTTAACATCTGGGTCCACAAACCTCTCACCTTTCCTCCTAAGAAACGGCTGTTCTTGAACTTGCGCATGAAGAAGGCAATGAAGAAGGTGCCCAGCATGAGGATGAGGGAGAGGAGAGCAGTGTTGGGCTGCATCCTGATTCCCAGTGACATCGCATCTGCAGAAAGCATGCTGGCATTCAGGCTGCTCTGCACATTCGGTGGGTAAAACTTCAGCAGAGGATGTTCTGCAAACACCTGGGCAGGTGGGAGAAGCAGCAGGCAGTGTCACCACAAGAAGGGGCAGGGGACACTGTCATTGTTGGGGACAGGGGCATGTAGAAGGTGCCTGAATGGGGGCCCGAGAGACATGGCAGCCCATCTCCCCGGGGAAGGTTCACCTTGTACAGTTTGTAGAAGGTCTCATAGATGAAGATGAGGGAGATGAGGAAAGCAAAGATTTCCTGGGTGAAGGGCGAGATGTAGCGCACCAAGAAGCTTCCCTCAGCTGCCACGATAATGAAGATGAAGACGATGAGCCACAAACCAATCCAGACTCTGCCTGTCAGATACTCAATGCCTTGTGTCTGGCAGAACTGAAATGGAAAGGCAACAAGTTACACACAACTCCTCAGGCTGCCTCCCTCATCTCCTCCCCGTTAAGATCACAGACTCTCCTGGAAAAAGGCATCCTCATCTCCACAGGCAACTAACACAGAGACCATGAATTCAAGGCTGGAATCACAGGTAAAGCTGCAGACCTTTCATTAGCACCAGCCAGCTCACCCCAAGCAGGTGTACAGAGGTACACCTTTGTACACCATGACTGGACAAAGCAAAACCAGTCAATGGAAAGTGAGGTTACAGAACAGAAGAGAAATCCCCACTGCACAATGGCATCACCAGCTCCAAACTCTTGACACCCAAGATGAAAACCTAGCTGTAGGAAAAAATGTGCTTTAAACACCCAGACATAGCAGCAGCCAGAAAAAAGGATTAAACCCACTGTTTGGAGGTAAGGTGACACAAGAGTGTTTTAACAGTGAAGAGACCATGCTTCTCAAGAAAAAAAAAGAAAAAAAAAAAAAAACCTGTCTGGCCAAGGTATCTGCATGCACCATGCACCCTTGGGCTCGTCCTGAGAGGTAGGAGCAATGTGCATGGGACTTCCAAAATGGGTGACACACGGAATGTTTTTGGGTTCCCATACAAGGAAATCTGTGTACGGATAACAGTTGTGAAACTGTCTTCAAAGGATGCCTCAAGAACAAGGAAGTATTGTGGAGCAGTATTTTAGGAAGGAGCTACAAGTGCCCACTGGGCTGCAGCACAGGGCTGGGGGACAAAGCTCCCCTGTCAGTCAGCAGGCAAAAGAGTGCTGTCACCATTGTCACACCTCAACAGGGTCAGCCAGAGGGATACAGCAACAGGAGACAGAAATCCCAGCGGTGTGACCTGGAAAGGGTCAGCAATGATAAGGCTAGCCCCGGCTGAAGTGAGGACAGCCTGGTAGGACCCAGGGTGTCCACAGGAACACAGTCCCTTGGGAGAGCTGAGAAATGCTGGCTGCCTTCTGCAGCACATGGGCAGAGCGAACGGGTGCCAAGCATGGACACTGCTTCACAAGTACCTTGTAAAAAGCTTCTTCAAACACCAGCAGAGGCCCTGAGAAGCCAATGACCAGGAGAGGCTGGGCTCCAAGCAGGGAGAAGAGGATGCCTAAAACCGAGGTGGAGATTATCAGCTCCGAGACCCCCATGAGACCCTCAGTTTTCTCTCCTGGGAAAGAGAACAGCATGTAAGTGTTACAGACAGACACAGGCACTGTCTCCGTAGGCAGGTAGACACAGCTCCACGCAGAGGAGGCAGGTCCTTGTCCCACCAGTCAGAGGTCCCCTGCGCTGGGCAGGGAGTGCAGACAGAGACCAGGGAGCTCTGGGGATGGCTCCCGCTGCCTGCCTCCAGCCCTGGGCTCCTCTGGCTGGAACAGCACAGCCTGCCTGGAGAGCGCTCAGAGAGGGGCAGTGAGCCGAGGCTGGAGAGGCCGAGCAGCAGCGAGGGGACAAGGCAGCGGCCACAGTGCAGCACCGCTGCGCTCCCTCAGCAAGCGGCACCGAAGCCCACCCCAGCACAGCATCACACAGACACAGCCAGTGTTCCAGCGTGCAAAGAGCAGACCAGAAAGCAGGCCCATTACCTAGGAGTCCCCCGAAGGTGATGGCAGGAGAGAGAGCAGCAAAGTAGATGAAGAGAACGGCCGCGAGACACTGGCTGTGCAAGGCGTCTCTGATGTCACTGAGGTATTTGGGGTACCTGCGCTTTATGTCCCGAACCAGACCTCCAAAAAATATTCCAGTCCGCTTCAAAGGGTCGTCCTCAGCTTCCTCCTCCTCTTCCTCAGCTTTCACTTCACACAGCTCTGGAGGTGCATGGAGGGCAGGGCTTGAGCGAGGGAATTCAGGGCCACCCTTGGGCTGCCCTTTCTCCATACCCCATGGAGACCTTTCTCCTGCAGCGTTAACCTGGTGGGCCCCCTGTGACTGCACATCCCATCGCCTCTAGCTGCCCCAGCCACTGTCCTGCCTCCCCTTGGCCCCCCTTTCTGCTGCCCCCCACCAATGCTGCCCACTGCTGGAGCCAGGCCCCGCTCACCCCTCTGCCAGGCTCTGTGAGGGGAGGGCCCACTGGGGCACGGAGGGCACTAGGCACAAATTCTTTTGCCCAAATTTGAGTGGAGAGACCTTTGGCTTCCTGGACATCCCCCTCTTTCATGGACTTCTGCTCCCTTTCCTTCCTCTTCCTTAGCAGCAACTTCTGGAAGGTGGCAATGGATTTGAGCAAGTCTTTCCCCTCCACCTCTGATGGGGGGATGACAATGCTGCAGTCCAAGAACTCATTGATTGCATTGAGGAGGTCTTGACGGTCATCTGCCATGTACGCAGCCTCGTGGAAGTGCTGAGAGGGGCAGAGAAAAGAAGAAAGAGAGAAGGCTTAGACCAAGACTGCACTCAGCTATCTACAGACTGGAAACAATGCTTGCTGTGACCCTTCAGTAACATCCCACTCCCTCCCCCCGTTTCACTACTGCCACTCTGTGACCCATATTCCCTCCCACTGCTTCACTTAATGACATTTCTCTATATATGCTCCCTTCCCTATAAATCCTTCCCAGTGACCTCCTTGCTTTTCTCCCCCAGGCCCCACCTCTCTAGCCCATCTCTGGTAGCTACGTGTTCCACCAGACCACAGGGCTCCCCTCCTGTGACCTCTCCATCAAACAACATCAGATCTGTGCTTCCCCGCTAGCCTGGTGCCTCTTTCCGTAGGTTAGCTGCTATACTTTGCCAGCCCATGACAGTGTTTACTCCAGACCACTTGCTGTATTGGGCCAAATCCTCCTCCTTACAAGCTCTGTGTGCCATCGCTTGGTCCTGCAGGGCTCTAGTGCAGAGCCCAGCTCAGTAATGTATCAGAAGCCCCGCACCACAGAGATTAAAGACTTCAGGTGTCCCTGCAGCTCAAAATTAGGACTACGCAATAGATTGATGTCCTTTTAGTCTGAACTTGGATTGGTTTTGAGGGACAAGCTGGTGGAATCTTAACATACTGCAGATAAAGCATAAGAAGCAGTGTAAGACATCTAAGTGCAGAGCAAGCATAGGAGACTCTTGGGAGACTTGGACGTAAAGATACCAAATATGGGAGAGGAAGGCAAAATGGGAGTCTACAGCATGAGGGAAGCTGTGCAGGTGAAACCAGGCAGAAAAATATTGAGATGCTCCTGACAGCAAGGACGAGATGACAAGGAAGGTCTCTGAGGAGACCATGAGGGGACAGCACTACTACAGGTAGTAGGGGAGGTAGCTGGCAACTGGGCAGAAGTGCTGCATTGCCTCCTGCATATCGCTGCAGTGAAAGGGCTAGAAGAAGATGAACAAGTGAGCAGCCTGTCTGTAAAGCAGGTAGGCGACAGCTAAGGTCTGTGCAGTACACAGACTCCCTGGAGCCACAGCTTCCAGCTGTAAATGATACCATTCTCTCTTCACGGCGCCAGCTACCGAGTAACCTTGCTACAGCCAGCCTCAGCTGCAGCAGCTGACTCCCCTGCTCCAGCAACAGAGCAGCAGGGCTCAGATGAGGAGATCAGCCTACAAACATAGCATTGAAGCTGGAATATGGCAGCTCACCTCTCCTGGCTCATGGTCTCAGCTTACTCCTGGGGAGGGATCTTTCAGCTGGGGGCTCTTGTTGCCCACAACCCACCTAGTCTGAGTGGACCTTTCAGTCCCCATTTCAGGAAGAGTTCTGCACCGATGCCAGGAGTGGCAGTTTGTTATTTGGTTAAAGTTGCACGGCACCAGCCAGAAAGACCCTGTGAACCTCTGATTCTCCTGTCTTGGATGTATGCAGCAGATGCTCAGATTATCTTTTCTTTGTCTTTAATTCCTTACCAGGATAATAAATTTCACTTTCCTGCCATCTAGCCAGATGGGGAACTTCTAGCAGTGTCTGTGCCTAGCAGAAAAACCTTTCCGCCTCCTCATCTCTCCTGCATTGATGTGCTCCTCTGCATGGACACCGCAGCCATGGGACTTAGAAAGCTTCGGCAAAACTTGATGTATTGTTCCCAGGCACTGCTAGGCCTTCTTGTCAGTGTTGCCTGGGCCAGATGTCATGGTCACAGACACCACTCAGCCTCCCCTCCTCTGTTAGTGAAATGTCAACTGAACACAACTCTTCTAACCTTGGGCAGCCCTTTGCTTCTGCTTTTATGTATACCCCCCCTTCCTTCACCTCCCAGCCTAGCACACTCTGTCCCAGCCAAACATCTACCCTACTCTTCCCTCTGTACTGGAGCATCCTACCTTGCTTTAGCCAGGCTGCTCTTAAAAATCCTAGCTGCTCAGGCCTGTCTTTCCCACCTGGGCCTTTGCACAGCATCTCAGCAGCACTCCTGTCCCAGGACTGACTTCTAAGGAACTACTGAAGCTCCTTTGCATTGTGTCAGCGTTGTTGCTGGTCAGCTCCTCACCTTGTCAGACATGAGGGTGGAGATCGACCGGCCAATTTCATGGTAATCCATGTTGGCCTGGCTCGGTCCCAGCAGCACAAAGATGAATCTGACAGGGATTGGGACCTCCAAGACAGATTCCAGGAAGACGGCCTCATTTAGTCGGACAAAGGCCATAGTTGGCTGCTCCAGGAACTGCACACAACCTACCAGGAGGCAATGTTTTGAGCATAGTTAATCATTGGGGTGAGCTGTACTGGGAAGCCTTGAACAGTGGAAACAGCAATTTAGGAGGTTCCCACAAGCCCTGAAGTCCCGTACTTGTTTCCAGACCACAGAAAGGACACCAAGCTTCATGCTGAGGACTGCTCAAAGTCCTTTGTTCACTGATCGTTCCCCAGCAATGCTACTTACTCTCTTTAGCTCTCCCAGTTAGCACATTCTCAATCTCTTAAACATGGGCTCTACTTACATCGTAAGGGGCTGATTTCATATCAGAAGGTTGTTTTCCACTAAGCCACTGCCTTATGGAAGGAAGCCTCTTACATGTAGGCAGTTAGTTTTATCACACAAACTTCTAATTTCATCAAACAATGAAATCAGGTTTGCTTGACATGACCTATTTCCCATAAACCTCACCGCTTGGCAATAATTACATTCTTATTCTTTAGCTCTTTATTAATTGAATCCCATATTAGCTCTGCCATTATTTTGGCTGAGAGGGATGTCAGGTTAAACAACCTATAGGTACTGGATCACTGTACTTCGTTTCTTAACCACTGACACCGTTAGCTTTATTCTGTTTTTCTCGTGTGTTCCCTGCATTCCTAGACGTTTTTTCAGATGAAAAATGATCCAGTTCTCTAAAGACTCATAGGTACAAATTACAGTTTGTTTGACGATGTCCGCATCTCATGAATGTGTTTGGCAGCCTTCTCAGTACCTAACAGATTGGGAAGCAGTCCCGCATCCTCCAGGATACCAGCCGCTTCCTTCTGATACTGAACACAAATGTTTATTGAGTACTTCTATTTCTCTGGCATTATTACTGATCTTTCTGCCATCTGTGTCCAGCAAAGAGCTGTGTTCTGTGTTAGACTTGCAAATCTGGGCCATCTGAACAGCCGCGAGAATCCCAAGATACAGAAATGTCCAGTGTGTGGTTATCTGAGTACTCAAAGTGCATTTATCAAACTGATCTGGCCTCATCATGGTTTAGCAAAAGCTTGGTTAAGCGGCCAAGTCTCTTTGCCCAAGTTTTCTATCTCCTAGACAGGCACTGACATTTACTGTGCTTGTAGCATAGTTCTGTTTGGTCAGATGTTAATGCCAGCAAAGTGCTGAAAAGGACTTCTCTTGTGGTCAGAAGGCTCTAAACCCACTGATGTTCATGGCTGCCTGCCCACAGCCCTCATTTGGATAGAGAAATATCTCTAGGCAGTGATATGGCAGATACCAGAGGCCTTGCCAGCTGCTGGGCCCTGCTCCCCAAAACTCCAAGCTCCTCGGCACATACAGCCAACAACCAAAATTAGCCAGGGGCAGGACCTAGGTGCTGGCAAGGTGTAATGGGCTAGCCAGGCTGGGGGCAGCAATGGTCAGAGAACAACACAAGGCCCTACAGCAGTGCTGGCAATCAGTCCCTTGGGCACCGTTTATCCACTTCTGAGCTGCAAAATGGGATGTTTTGGTGAGGTGGCTAAACTTTCTCCTCTAAGCTGGGCACCAGTCCCCAACAACAGTGTCTATCAACCTCTTCACATTCAGTACTTCTTAATTGCAGAAAAAAATAGCCAGTCACCCTTTACATTTACTACTAACAAACAAAATGTGCATTATCTCTACAGAAGAGAGCATACAAGGCTCCCTTCTCACTTAAACTTTGGGAACATGTACTAGATGTCCAGATACACCTCAGGAGGGAGAGCACCCACAGCTGGGCCCAGACCAGGATCTGAACTGGTCTCTTTTGGTGTCAGGGGAGTCCACTTCTTGCCTCTTACCCACAAGGACCACTGTGGCCTCTGCATCTTCAGGAATCTTCTCCATCAGCTTCAGGTATTTACGGTGCCCCTCAGAATTATGGAGATGCAGGTTTTTCTGCCAGGGGAGAATACGAAAAAGTAAGGACAGTGCCCTTGTGCCTTGGTTTCCCTACACTAATAACGCATCATTGCAGTGAAAGGTCATCCTGCAAATGCCAGGGCTGTTGCTGCCATCACAAGCTCCAGCAGACATTCACATACAGGGTGAGGCTAAAATTAGGTCCCAAAATCATAACGCAGTGACCTGATTTTCAGCGCTCTGGGTGATCTAGGGGAGCTCAGCCCTTGCAATGACAAGTCCTCCCGTGACAGAGCCCAGAAGTAGGCATCAAGAGTTGCTGTGTGCCATCACAGGCCAAAGGGTGACCTTAGGGTATGTTTGGAAAATTGAGTGGTAACCCCTCGCATCGCTCTTACCTCTTTGCACTCAGTCTCGTGGGCCTTGGGGTCAGCCATCTCAATGCGCTCCTCCCCCATGAGGGGCACGCAGGTGTCCGTGGTGTGGTTGTGGTGGTGGTTCCCCACAATGGAGTTCATGCTGGAGCTGGAGTGGTTCCTTGGAAAGAAGCCCTCTTTCTCATCATTCGGGTGGCTGGAGGATGGAGTGGCACAGCCTCATTATCTTGCCCTAGATAGTCTCCCTGCCCTATCCCACCACCTGCCCCACCATGGCAGTGATCCAGCTATCTGAGGTACAGCCAGATCCTTGCCAGCCTCCCTTGCTGCCTGGGGCTTGCAGATAAGCCTTGAGCCTCCCACAGCCCTTGTCTGTGTCTCACCCACCTGTGCTTGAGCAGCAGGGCACGCAGTACATTGGCTCGGTCCTCCGCCCTGATCTGGTCAGAGATGATCATGGTCTCCACCATGAGGTGAGCGATGCCAGGCAGTGTGGTCTGCTCCAGGTCGAGAAGGACAGCACCTGCCAGCAGGAGGGGAAGAGCCCTGCTCCTAGTGTGCAGCACTCCCCGCTGCACACGTGCTCTGGGGATACAGCCATCCCACAACAGCCCCACCAGCACCAGGCCCTCCTCCCACTGGAGGCACCTCTCAGCCCTTCTTGCCTCCCCTCTGCAGCCAGTCTCAGCGCCCACACACAGGGCAGGGGCCTCAGACCAGCCAACTGCTGGGAAGTCTTTCCCCAGGGCAATTTTGGGCTGTGCCCTTGAGAAACGTGTGTTTGTGGGGACAGTAGGAGCCAGGCTGTTTTTGGGGTACAGATTTTAATGCTCTCAGCTGAATAATTCCCCAAGCCCAAGTGTTCCACGTCCTCCATGTAAACCTTTATCTCAAGAGAAACCACAAGCTTCTGTCTTGGCATGCTGAGAGCTTTCAGAAAAACTTGCCACCCCATCACCTGTGGGATGTGAGCACTTCTCACTAAAATAGCACAAACACCATGTCAATATACAAACAGCAAGACATCCCACTCAGTGGGATGTATGCGTGCAGCAGACTACGTGGGCTCTGACTCCAGACTCTCATCCCAAGGGGATCTCTCTGCTCTCCAGGGAGAAAGTCTCTCCCTTCGGTGAATTACCCATGCCCAGAAGCACTGGTAGCTCTGTAGCTCTCTCTCATCCATTCTGAATGGATTTGCCTTCTCACACAGATGATCTCCAGCCCAGACACAGCTGGATGTCACAGCTGCTATGTGCATGAGAGCAGCAAAGCAGAGCACGGATCCAACGTGGACATCCTTGGGCTACCCTGGAAAATGGGGTGCAGGACTGCCTGTCTCCCCACACCCTACAAGGAGCACGGACAGAGAAACTGCTGGCCAAACAGCAGCGAGTGGCCAAACAGCAACAGAAGCTGCCCAGCACAACCTGTCCCAGAGCAATACACAAACCCTGGCTGGTGGCACAAAGCAGTTCCTGACTCACCATGGGCAATTGTCTTCCTGAGCTCCAGCAGGCTGCGGAAGGACAGTGAAGCCACGTGGGGTTTCCCCCACCTTGCTGTGTCCTCCTCTACATCCTCCTCAAACTTGATCCAGCGGGCTGTCTCCCTCCAGTGCATCTCCTGGTTCTTATCCACCACCAGCTCATTCAGCTCCACAAAAACCTGGTAGGGATTACAGCAAGGATGTGAGACTTCCCCTGATGCACAGAGTTCTATGAGCAGTGTGTGGAAAGCCTCAGCTTTGCCCTCAGTGTGCTACTTGGTCTATAGCAATGCCTGGGTAAACCTGCCTTAGGTAACCAGAGGGCTGGTGGACAGAAACAGGACAAATATCACTGGCAGCAGGGCAGGAGCTTCCATCAGTACACAGAGCAGCAGAAAGCTTCAATTTAGATGATGCAGGCAGAGAAGAGAGAATGAGGCAAACCTGGACCCCTCTCTACCAAAACTAACATCTTTTTCCTTTGCCTGCTTCTTGGCTAAAATATGTTTCCCCTCAGGTTTCCTACACTAACTTTCTCACCAGAGATGGCGAAATCACTGTGCTGCTGACTTCCAAAACAGCACTATCATTTCTCTGACTTCTTTTATATGTCTTTCCTAAAGTTAAAGCTCTGTGATTTCAGAGAAATCTCAACTTCTGTTGAAGAAGTACTTGTTCAGCCCTCATGACAATGGATAAGAGCTTGAAATGTCACGTCCAAGGCCATGTAAAAAAATAATTATATTGAAACCACATTTATCACTTTATAAAATGCCTGCTTCTCATCCTGATTTATGGCTTCTGAACAAGTGTGGGAGGACAGCACATGGATACCTCATGAGGCTTTCTATCCAACTTCTTCTTCTTCTTCTTTTTCTTGACAGATGGAGTTGATGCTAATTTTTTGCTTGTCCTGGTGATCTGGCTCCGAGACGGTTTCTTCATCAGATGCCTCCTCACACCAGGGTTATCTTCAAAACGGTGGCCTGAACACAAGGGAAAGGAGAAGAGACCACCGGTGTGTCTAGTGGAAACACACTGCCTGGCACAGAACCACATCCCAGCCCACCCTTCTTCCATTAGATTACACTAGCACAGCCCTGGCAGCTGGAGCACTCACCATCACCCTCCGGACCTTTGAAGATCTTTCCTGTCTCACCTGCCTACTTGCAGCTGTTCCTGATGTCTAAGAGCTAATGCCTTCAGAAGGAGGTTTCCTCCCAGGCTGTGCACATGCTGGAGCATCACTGCAAAAGCTTATTCGCAGTACCTGAATGAGTGGTGGGCGAACCCTCCCCATACTGCCCCAACAGAAAGCAGTCTGAAGCCTTGCCCGCGCAGCTCTGCACCCCGACAGCACAGGCAGGCAATGGGCTGGGGCTCATTTCTCCCCCTGGAGAAAGGCTTGGTGCTCAGCAAGCATAGAGGGCAGTGAAAAGGAAGGATATTTAGCTGCTGGTCTGGGAGACACATGGAAATATCAATGGCCGTTTTATTTAATTGTGTGGTAAGACTGCAGTGTAACAGAGCAGACCTGGGACTGGCATGTAGGCTGTGCAACTAACTCCAGCTATCGCCGTTTCCAGACGATCCACGGTGGTGCTGCAGTGCCCCTTGAAAGGTCTGTGTTACGGGGCTTGGCCGGCTGAATCACAGCCTCCTGAACCCTCCAGAGAGGCTGCGTTTACAGACCTACCACCAAACTACACCAGTGCTATTAGCTAGCCAGTACTCACCAAGACCTGGCCAGCCCCATTTGCAATGCCAGAGAAATAGCACCTGGGCAAGAGAGAGCAAGTGTATCTTCCTCAGCACACACAGACCATGAGCTCTGGGCATGAGAGGTAGTGGAAAGCATTGGGCTTGAAGGCCACACACACTCCTTGACGTTGCAGGAAGATATCTGTGCATCTATGGCATGGAAAGAAACAGCCCAGCACCAGGCCAGGCGTAACATGGCTTTGCTTCTTGGAAATCTGGGTTGCTAAATTAAATATAAAATGAATCAATAGTGAGCCTCAGGGGATTTTCACCCACTGGCTGCCCTGCTGATGCAAGTCCTGCTGTCAGCTGGACTCCTCCCTGCTCCACTTACTGCACTGCAATGTCAATAGGAGCCAATAACCGCCCGCTGATAGTAGCATTTCTGGGAGCTGTGCGTGTGGGGGGCTTCCTCCAACTTTTGCATAGATTTCTCAGTTCCTGCATGCTCCGCGGCCACTTCCTCCAAATGAATGTCAAGTTCAAGTGAGAGCCTGAAGCCTGGGGTCCTTACTCAGGACACAATCTTGTACTGACATCCAAGGGCAATGTTCCCAGAGAACAGCTCTTCCCTCCTTGCTTGAAGCCAAATTCTCCAGAACAGCTTCCTCTCACAAAGTACAGCTCTTGCCATAGCTAGCTCCACTAGCTCCCCATGAGCAGAGCATGAGACAGTGACAATGTATGAGGACAGTTTATGGAGCATGGTTCCTATGGTGGCACCACTACAACAGCCTGGTGCGTTACCCTCCCACAAAGCATCTCCCACAGTCTCTTCCAGAAGATCATCTTGCCACGTTGGCTTCCGTCAATCAGATTTCTCAGGCTGACCAAGTATCTTTTCCTCCAGATAAATCTGAAGATGACAAATGTTACTGTCCACTGGTTAAAGTCTTCCTCCAGAATCAGTCCTAGCCCATCCAACTCAGCAGAATGCCTTCAACCCATGTGTTAGCTCCCACTTTCCTCCTTTCTTTACCCTCCATCCACAAGCAGAAAGACCAGGAAGAGGCATCAGAGTAGTTGTATCAGTACTAGAGAGCAACTTGCTAGCCCAGCATCACAGCAATGAACATTTCCTCTTTGCCTCATTGGTAAGCTATAGCATTACCTCAAGGAAGAAGAGACTGCAACCCTATCTCTTGGGATATTTAAAGTTAGACTAAACAAAACGCTACTCAACACATAAAAAGTCACATATACCAACACATAAAAAGCCCTGTGCTGGGTTCTGGAAAAAAGCTATTGCACCTGCCACAGCTTTCCCAGGTTTAGCTGGAGTGGGACAGTATGTTTGTGAGTAAATATGAATATATAGAGACACACAAACACCACCAACCCCAAAGTATGTACATGCATGTGGGATGTGTGCTATAACTATATGGCCAAGTGTGTGCAGACGTGTAGACACACACAGAAGTATATGAAGACGCGATTGGGCCATGCCTGTTGTTTCCACAGTATACCTATGTCACTGTGAAAAGGAAGGTAACTAAGACACGAGAGGAGTTATGAAGATGCAAGCTCTCTGTGCTTCAGTTACCAGCTAGCATCAGGGGAAGAACAAACCTGCAACCTGCCATGCATCTCTGGAGGCGTACCAGCAGTCCTGAATGGGGGCCTGGGACTAAGAATGAGCTCTGTGGACCCCAGGACAGGGGGAGAAGCAACTACAGCGTAGAGAGAAGGACCAAGACAACTTTCCTGGGTGCTGTTTGCACTCATACTCAGCCAAGACAGGATGTATTTTTTTCCCTAACACACACCACCCATGGCAGAAATAGCAGACTGAAGACCTGTCACTTCTCCATCATTGAGATGCCAGCATGCACTGCAGAGTGGAAAAACATGAATAAAGCAGATAGTAGGGAAATGCAATACAGACTCCCTGGATGGCTTGACACAGAAGTCAAGTCTGTCCTGGCTGGTGCTGAGTTCAAGGTAAAGAGCCAGCTGGACCCCAGCTAATCCTTGTTACCACCCAGGTGTCCCTGCATAGTGCCCTCCGTGCTCCAGTCACTAAAAGGAGTATAAAGAGACGGGCACAGGTCCAACAAGGACACTGCTCTGCAGAATCTATTCCCTCAGTCGAAGATGTTCCTGGAAGAGCAACTGCCATGTAGCAAGTAGCTGAGCAAGCGGCACTAGCTGGACACGAGCTGCCTCTGTACAGACCTGACACTGTTGTCTCTGCCGTCTCTGTCTCTGCCGCTTCTCTGCGGGATTAATTCACAGTGTGGATTTATTGTGCAGAAATAATTAAGAGTTGACTGGACAGTACATCCTATTTCAAGCACCTGCAGCATTAGCTGTAGCAATCAATGAATGTGTTAACTGCTAGCAAGCCAAATATCCCCCCTTCATAAGTGATGCTTATCACACCTTCTAGAAGCAATCTGCCCCTTCCACCTTCCCAAGAGCTGCCATTGCTTCTTGGGTGAAATTGGGGCAATTTCTCACACTTTTAATGCATAGGTTGCTCAGCCTGGGACAGCTGGCAGTGACAATTTGCTCCAGGTTTGTGTTTTGAACTCTGCTCCTATTAAATTGTCTGTGACTTTACAGTAACAAGTATCAGACCTAGCCAGAAGTAAATCCCCAGTTGCTGGTCCCTGTACAAGCACACAGCCAGATGTTTCTTCCCCAGAGGCTGCAAGGTTTATAAAAATGGACTAGCTGAGAGAGAGAAAATGATGCTGGGACTGGGAGGAATGGGGAGTTAAATGTTTTGCCCAAGATCATACTGGCATGCTGTGGCAGAGACAGAAACTGAACTGAGCCTCCTGGGTCCATTTTGCTCTCTGCCTTCCCAATCCTGCTTGCAAAGCCTGCAAGTGAGCTAGTTCTGGGGCCACGTCACCTTCCCTTGCGCGCTTGTAAAATGCCTTGAAAAATCAGAACACGATCTAGATGAGGACATCTGGGCAGCTGCCACAGAGCTACGACTATGAATAGTGTCACTCCCAAGGTGACAGGCAAAGCCACCTTTTAACTGTGAGTGACCACTGCCAGCTGAGAAAAGAAAGGAGAAGAAAGGTGGGAGTGAGGATCTGGTTTCTGTGCAGTCCCTGGGATGGCTCAGAGAGCCAGTTTTTCACAAGGGCTGCACGGCTAAGGAAACAGATGCAGAGAATAGAAAGGTGCTCTTTGCACTTGGGATTCCTATTCTCTCCTTCCCTGCTTTTCTCACTCTCACTTCCTTCCTCTTTTCCCCTCTCCAGGCACCCCAGCCAGCCTGCCATTAGCTGATTTCACAAACAACACTCAAGCCTGCAGACACAGGGACTAGTTTATATCCTCCTCGGTGCAGAGCCGAGAACCTGATACCTTCTGCTTCTGTCAGATCTGTGGCCCGGCTCAAATTCCAGCGAAGAGCAACAGCTCATTGTCACTCTGTGCCACAGAGGGAAGGGAAAATTTCTCCTTCAAAATACATGCCTTGGAGCAGCAGCTTTTCCTCTGGCCACAGCGTGGGCTACATCCCGATAAGCACAAACTAAAGATGCAGCTGACTCCAGAACTACTTGAGCAAGACACACACAGGGAAGCACCTCAACACTGTGAAATGGATCTGTACAGACCGCAGGCAGACACACAGACAGCTCCTCCAGCATTCCCAGGCACAGGGATGCATGCAGCAGGGCAGACAATCCCTTCTCTAAACCAGGAGACAAACCTGACACAGAGGGGGCAGCAGACAGCAAACACAGGGTGAGGGATACTTAGATCGGGGCTCTGATCTACATCTGCAACCGAGGGTCACTGCTCTGGTACTTACAGGTGGGCTCCCCGCCTGGGTAGCCCAGATGGTTTCTGATGGCCTCCCATAAATCATAGTCTTCAAAATTGAAGGCAAATTCATCAAAGTCTTCATAGCCGAGCGAGTTGCGAATGCAGGTACTCATTGCTACCTCAGGGCTGCTGCCCCCTTCCGATTCCTTCGCTGCCTCCTCTCCCTCCTGAAGGGTTGTCATTTTGTCCTTGCGAAGGTCAGGGGTCAGGCGCCATGAGCCACTCACCTTCAGAGGAGGGGCCGGGGTAGCCAGGCTGAAGTGCAGAAAGCAAGCTGCCCTGGGAGGGCTTCACCGCAGCCCTGGGGCCAGCCCCGGTGCCTCGCTCCCCTGGGCACGGGGCATGAAGGTGCTGCCTGCAGCAGCCCCTGGCGACTGAGGAGGTCCTGGAAAGAACGGTTCCACCCAGGGATGTTCCTGTGGGGGCTGCCCCACTGGCTCCTTGGGAGCAGGATCCTCGCTCTGCCACGGGGTCTCTCGCTGGATGCCCAGGGACGTGCTGCCCGTGGCCCAGGGACAGCCCGGCTCCGCATGCAGCACCGCTTCTCTCCCTCACTCCCCTCTGGTGTCTCCCTCCCTCTCCAGCCCGCAGAGCAACCTATTGAATTCTCCATGTCCTCAGGCCCGGAGCGTGCATTTCCATGACGTCTCTGCTGTCTGCCCTCGCGCACACAGGGGCAGTCCCCTCGGAGGCGCTTCGGAAGGGGCAGCTGCCTCTCGGCAAGCAGCGCGGAGGAGAGGGGAGGCTCCTCACATCGGGTGCCTGCCGTGTAAGAGCTGGCGTGGCACACGGAGGGCTGGTAACTGGGAAAGTGTGTCAGGGAAGGAGAGAGCTGGGTCTCAGGGAAACACAGGGAGCCCTGAAACTGAGAGGGCAGCGGGATGGGTGGAGGAGGGCCGGCACCTGTGGCTTGGGTGGGAGGAGAGGTGCTGGGCTCACGTGGAAACATGGGCACTGGTGCTCTGGATGCCAGCAGAACTGATAGAGAGGAGTCAGAGCTAGAATGCAGGGGCTGAGGAACAGGGAGATGAGGACCAGGTTCTCGGGGAAGGCTGATGACCATGCCTGGAGCTGTTAGGGAAGAGGGCAAAGCAGAAAGATGCAAGAAACATGCACTATAGTATCACAGAGCCTTACTTTTCATGCCATCCAAGTCAGCAGATGCCAGCATCTGGGCCTCAGCCTCATCTGTGGGGACACGCTGATACGCTGCGCTCTCCAGCGTGGTCATGCTGCCGATGCACATTCTCTCCTTCAAGTCGTAGGTAACTCGTTGTCCACTCGCCACCTGGCCCCAGGGCTTGCGCTTGTCCCACCCTCGGGACAGACGTTCCCGAGGCCCAGGGAGGCTGTAGGGACCAAAGAGACTGATGGTAGCAAATAGGGGGAGTGGCGACAGGTTCTGCCCCTTCACAAGGGATGAGGACCTCATGGTCCTCAACTCAGTTTCCCAGCTTGCAGGTCAGCATGAGCTAACTGGGAGAAAGAATATTCCGCATGCACAGCCCAGGGCCCCTAAACCCACACCCTGGGGATCCCACAGGGCTAAGGAAGTCCCAGAAAGCGTCCATCCTGCTGGGGAGCAGCACTGGTGCTGCAGCCACTCAGCCCCATGGCCCCTCTGGTTCAGCAGGAGAGTAGAGGCTGGGCACAGCCACACACCTCCCCGTGCTACCCCAGGGGCAGGGCAGGGCAGTGACCCCCCAGACTGGAGGGTGGCAGCAGCTCAGCACCCGCTCTCCTACCTGGGGAGGGAGGCAGAGCTCTTGTCTGGCTGCAGGTCAGAGAAGCATGGCACGGGGGACAGGATGCCACACTCCTCCTCCACGTGGAACTGCGCTGGGGCCAGAGCACTGCCAGACTCGTCCTCATCGCTGCCGATGGTGAACTGCGGAGACAACAGCCCTGAGAGCACGAGCCAGGCCAGGCACCCCTTGCCACAGTCCATGGCACACAGATCCTCCCCATGTCCCCACAGCCTAGTAAAGTCACTCCAATGTCCCCCATGTGCCCCACACACCCCGGGACTGGCCATATTAAGCCCCCCCCCCCCAATCTGATACACCCCAGGTACAGACACACTGACCTTCCCCCATGCCTTACACCCCAAAAATGGTCATGTGCTCCCTCCCTAGCATCCACCCTGGGCAAAGGCTTACCTGTCATTGTCCCCTGGCGCCCATCTCTGCTAGGCAGGGACAGAACCACTCTTCCCACAATATCCTACAGCTCTGAGGCTCTCCTCTACAAACTCTTCCACCCAAGCAGCTCACTCCCTTGGCCACACACCCTTTGTTGACCTTCCCTCCACATCCCCCAGCCTCCCACACCCACCCAGGCAGGGATGCCCTAGCCTTGCCTTTGGTTTGCTTGGGGGCTCCAGCTTAGGGGACGTGTCCTTCCCACGAGCTTCGCCCTCAGACTCTGCAGAGATCTCTTTGTCCTGGGCCTCCTCTGCCTCAGACTCTCCTTCTTCCTCTTCTTCCTCCTCTTCTTCCTCCTCTTCTCCCCCTTCCTCGTCCACTTCCTGGATGGTGGGGGTGACCTCTGAGGGGGGTACCGAGGTTTTCTTCTTTTTCTTTCTCTTTTTTTTCCTCCTGCTGGCACGGGGGGGCCTCTTTTGGTACTTGAGGGCAGAAGGGAGGTGAGTGGAAAGGAGATGATGGATGTGGTGCGAGGTTTGGCGGTGGACTGAGAGAGAAAAAGAGAGTCAGGGGCAGGAAAAGGCTGGGAGGAACCTGCCAGACGCCCCTCCAGGAAACAGCATGGTCTGGAGATCAAGGGCCAGGAAGGGCAAGGAGAGCCACCAGCCCGCAGGGACATAGCAAAGCTCTTTCAGTGATGTGGCAGGCCGATGCATCCAGCCTGGGGTGGCCATGGAGGCAGCCCTCATGCAGTGCCAAACCACCCCAACCCAGCTTCACCACCCTGGGCAAGGCAGGACTCTCCCAGGGCTGCTGAAAGCCATTCGCACGGCTAGGCAGAGCTGCAGTGACCTGCCAGAGACACTACCCCCTTCCTAAACATGGGGAAACACTTCTCACATTATCAAATAAGCAGAGTTTGGGCCATTTACAAACATTTCTTTCCTGCATAGTGTTCTTTAGTTCAGCTTAAATAGATGTGCCTTATTCACTCGCAGGCTTTGACAGGAATTACAGACCAAGTCTTTTAGTGCAGATGCAACATAAATCCATGTCCCAGGTTCTGGGGGGGAGGCTTGTTCCTACCAGCCCCTGAAATGCAGGTTCAGTTAGGAGGTTCTCTTTATAAACCAGGGTAAAAAACAGGGCAGAAGGACTTTTCGTCAAACTAATCTACAAAGAGAAATTCATACAGGGTTGACCTGGGTGTCGTGGGAATTACACAGCGAGAAGAAATTAATGGCATTTCTGAGCCATCACTCAAAAACAATGATAATGCACCATGCAGAGAGCAGGGTAAGCTCAGCACCTCCCTGCAAGAGACAGAAAGCCATTTCTGCCTGGTCTATCTGCAGGCACAAAGCCTCCCATAGACAGCCTGCAGGATGCACAGACCCTGGGGCTGCACCCGGAGCAGCTGAAATCACGGGGGCACCAGCCGCTTTGCAAGGGGGCTTTGCTCAGCAGCTCTTCCTGAGGAATTGTTTCCAGTCTGTTTTGATTTGGTTCCTTCCCAGCTTTCCTGTGACATGGCAGCAAAATCTGTTTATAGTGAAAACTACCTTCAAAGGACGTTTTCAATGGAAGCTGTAACCTTCTCCCTGGGAGAGCCAGGCAGGTTCATTGTTCTGGTGTCATGTTTCCTTTCCTTTGGTTTCTCAAGTCTTTTCTCCCTTGTTTCCCCCCTTGGGAACAGATGGAATATTTCACACACCCCCTTGGTTCAGCAGGAGAGCCTCATGGCAAGATTAGAAGAGATTGGGAATGGCCATACATGCAAAATGGGAAGAGTTTGGTCTCTTTATAAACTCTTTTTCTTCCAAAGTGTTCTTTAGTTCTTTGACTTAAATGTACCCTTTAGATGTACCCTTTTCACTGGTAGGTTTTGGCAGAAAGGCGCTCCTGTCCTGCTACTGCATTCCCTTAGCGCTGCTTTGCCTGCCATGGGTAGGTCAGGCATTAATTTCTAACGTAACAAGAAGCAAGGAAGGCCTCAGCTGTGCATGTGTTGCTCCTACAGCACAAAGCTGCTGCTGAAGACACAGCCCATTCAGTCCTGGATTGACTGCATAAGCCCAGCACAGCAATGCCTGCATTTTGGATCACGTTAGTAATTCCTGGCTTTGAATGTGGCAGGAAACATTTCTAAACCCGGAGAGCATTCACTTCTATGGGCTCGTAGAATATCTTCCAAAGTCTAATGGCCTAACCAGATCTTCCCACTTCATGAATACAAACTGCATAAAATTTCCAACAGCCAGGTTTGACAAAGTCCTAGATAAGGGTGATACATCAGGAGCTCAGAGGAAAACAAGCTTGATTCTGAGAAAGAGAAGATACTTCTATTGAGAAAAAAAAAAAAAAAAAAAAAAAAAAAGCAAAATAGTACAAGCCTGTAGGCAAATTTTCCAAGAAGCTTCTGCCATGCATGCTCAAGCAGATCATCTGTGTACTCTGAGCCAATTCGCACAGCTGTGCACAGAGGCAGAGCTCCAGAGCAGGTAAGTCCCACCAGCAGTACAGGTATTCAACCCGCAGCAAAACTATCAGCACCTTGCAGCCATGTGTGCGAGAGACTGTGTGCTTAGGTGGAAAGTGCTGTTTTAACGTAGCCTCTGTAGAGAAATGGCACAGGCAGAAAGTAGCAGCTGGCGTGCATTATAGTAGTAGACTTCTACTAGCAAACTTCTACAGCACCAACTGGAAATGAGTGGCCAAGCAGAAACCAGCCTGGTGATGTACTAAGGACAAAATGTTCCTGGGGTTGCATCCTATCACAGCTAAGTTGTAAAATAAGCAGCATCTGACTGTGGAGAGCCAGAGACTGGGAAACTGACCCAACCATTGCTACTCATCTTCCGCACAAACAGTGTGCTGGCTGGGGTACCGCTCTTCCTGCCCATTACTGCTGTTACTACAAGCTAATGCAACCAGTCTACACCAGGCAATAGCTTATGGCTGCTCTTGTGGGCACAATCTCATTTTACAGCCAAAGTGACTTTGACTGTTGCCATCTTCATGGAAGGGTGGTTTGTGGAATAAATGTGCTGATCAGAGGATTTCAGGGGAGACAGCTACAGCATTTTAAATTCATGCTCCGTTTTTATTTTTCAGTCCTTTCTTTGAGCAGATAAACCTGATGGTTTCATGGTTGCTATTTAGAAATACACAGGCATGTCTGACTGGAGCCATCTGCTTTCAGAGTGGGGAGGACAGCCTGGCTTCTAGCCATGTTTGGATGTTTCTTTGCAGCCATATGGAAGAAAAATAGTTTCAAACTGGAAACTTGAGTTTGGCAGCAGTGGCTGCAGAGGTCCCTGACACTGGGTGGGGAGCTGAGTGAGCACCTAGGCCTGGGCTATGCTGTCACCTGGGCTGGGCAGTAGCTATGCCTCCAGGGACAGGGGACACTGGCAGGGAGTAGACTGGGATGAGGGGAGCAGACTGGGATGAGGCAGTGGGCACTGGGTGTACATAGCACTCAGGGATTGCTCTGAAGGGAGGAAGGGTCTGTAGAGACCCCAGCACAAGGCTGCAGAGCATGTGGGGCTGAGCAAGGGTTAGCAGTGAGGGTAGAAGTGGGTACAGCGGTTCAGACCTACGTACATTCAAAATCTCTCTCACTGTAGCTGCGTCTCTGCTTCTCCAGATTGCTTGATGCTGACTTGCTTATCAGGTCCCCAAATCTCTCGACTGACAAAGTCTTATCCAAGTCCTCATCGTCCTCGGCACCAGGAGAGGCTTCCTCTGCGTGATCTCTGCCCTGCACAGAAATCACCAGATAACAATCAAACGCTGCAGACTCCTACAGTCCTCTGGGTCCTCGTGTCCTCCAAATGGTGTTGAGCTTGCTGAAGAGCAGTGGGCATCGTACCACAGGGCTGGGGAACACTTACTCATTTATGGGCACAGCTCCACTGAGAGTCAAGAGTCAGAACAGATCAGCAAGCCTCTGAGCTACCAGCTGAGACGTGTAGCTTTCTTTTAGCTGGAATTTCTCTTTCCTCACACCTTACTGCTACCCTCCGGCCTTCCCTCTGCTCAGTCTGACAGCCCTCCCTCTTGAGATTTCTCTCTGGGAAACAGCATCCCTGCTCCAGTGAGGCAGCTTTTAAAGCTGCTCTTACTGCTCTGGTGAGCTGCCCTTGGGGCACTGACCACCCAGTACATCCGCCACCTCTCCTGCAATCCCAGGGCTCCCGTGTTTCCTTTAGCATGCCTTCTTCAGGCTTTTCTGCCTGAAAAGCCTCACATTTTGGGCTGTGGGCACCCCTCTGCCTTTTGCTGCTAGAGATGCTCCGAGAAGAGCATCACCAGGTGACTCCTGTCCTTTCTGCCTCCTGAGCAGCTGCAGCTGGTAAAATTTTCCGTCAATAGAGCCAAAATGCCAGTGCTGAGCTGTTGTGGACTCCCGCGTTTCCATGGAAACAGGAGGAGGCCCAACTGTGACAAATCTGCCTGTGCTGGGCGGAAAGAGGGGGAGCAAAGCGGCCTGGGCCGCGTTCTGCCTCCCCCCACGCCCCCCAGCTGTCCCCAGCTGTGCCCACCAGCTCCCACCCCACCGCGGCCAGGCTGGGTGCTGCGGGGGCACCGAGCATCTCTGCAGGCCGGCGGGTGGGAAGGGAGCACCAGGCACCCTGCAGTGGCTGTGATGGGCCCGGGTAGCGAAGGAGGTGTGAGAGGGAGAGGGAAGAATAAAAAAGGGCTGGGGAGTGGGATGGGGATGCAGGCAGGGCCGATGGGTGAGTGGTGCCAGCTACAGCGCTCTCAGGGCTGTACCTCGGACATATCTGTGTACATGGGGGTGAGGCTGCTTCGCTGTCCACCCCAGCACAGGTGTCCCAAGTGTGGTCAAAATGGGGAGAGTCTAACTGCAAGCTGCCCAGCTCATCCTGTGCAAGCAGGGCCTCATGGAGACTGGCTCCTGCCACTCGCCTGCTCTACCCAGCAGCATCTGAAGGCAACCTCTGGCCTTGCTGACCACAGCAGAGCAGATCTGGCCTTGTGGGCAGCCTCGGGGCACCCTTGGTGCTGACACAACCCCAGTGAGCAGAGGCTTTGTGCTGCTGCAGCAGGCTGCCAGGACGCAGGTCCCACGCACGGCCTGGCAGCAGCGCGGTTCCCGGGGCAGACATGGCACCGCTGCCGCTGGATTCCCACCTCACCTGCTGCAGGTCGATGAAGACTTCTCCTACGGGAGGGGACTCTCCAGCTGCCATTTTGGTTCAGGACCTAAGGGCCTGGGCAAAATATCAACCCTTCTCTTTCACCGGCAGGCACCCAGCAAACCTGGAGGCTGGCATAACCTGTGGAGAGAGGGCAGGACAAGGGAATGTCGTGGGAGTCTGCCACCCACTGCCCTCACCCCCCGTGGCTCCTAACCCAGGGAGGCCACCTTGGAGAACCTCCCCAGCACCAGCAGGACAGGGCTGTCCCTCAGCACGGTGCGGTGAGGGGGTGGGAATGGCACGGACCACGCTGCTTTGGGTGCCAGCTCTGCCATTTCAAGGCCAGGTGAGGCCCTGACACCTCCCTGTCCTCCTGCAAAGGAGCTGCTGCTCCGAGCCATGCTGTGCCAGGGAAGGGAAGGTTTCCTGCTCAGTCACCTCTCCACCAGCACATCTGGGCAAAGCTGGAGCATGGCTGAGCAGCAGGCAAGGGTAATATGGGAAAGGCAAGGTGCTGAGGGGGCATGCCAGCAGCGGGCAGCAGAGCAGTCCTGTGCCACATAGCCTTAAAAATGGGCACACCCATTCACGAGGAACCTCAGGAAGATCCATGCAGGCCAGAGAGACAGCACAAGGACAAACATTTCTGCATTCATACAACAGACACAAAGCAACACATGTCATGGGGAAAGAGGCCCATACAAACTGCAGAGACGTGCACTGCCTGCACCAGCTTGGTTAAGGGACCGATAACCCTGCGGGCAGCCCGAGGGAGTACTCTGCTCAGTGTTCAATTGCAAGGAAAGAAAGCAACGAAGCTCCACAGGTCACAAGGAAAAGGACTGAGAGTAGCACAGAAACAGCTATAGTCATGTCCTATCTACAGCAACAGGGCAGGCTGAGCTCAGCATGGGCTGCACTGTCTGCTGTCACATCGGGAAGAGCTGGAGATGGTTCAGAGACCGCACCGGGAAGATTTGGGCCTCTGAAAACTCATCTGAACTCATACAGAGACAGACACAAGATGCACGCACATCCACAGTAGATTGGGCAGAGGGATGGCTAAGCAAAGTGTTCTTATTTCACAGAGCAAGAAAAGGGACATTCGTTAAAACCGCAAGGGAAGAATACAAATTAATAGAAAATTGGCAAAAGAGAAGATTTTTTCATTGATGTCATTAGGGGAAAAATACTGCAAAATTAGAGGACAGCTTGGCCATCTCTCTGGGTACCAAGTCATATTTATTACAAAACTCATCTTTCAGAGCAAGCTATTCTGTAGCTATGAAAGCTTTGGACGAAGTAGTAGAGGAGTGCGGGCCACAGCCTGGAGATCTGCTAAGGCACTTCTTACCATCTCATCTGAAGTACCTCACAGGGGCCCTGTTCAAGACACGACACTAAAACAGGTTGTCTAAAGGTGACACCAGTAAGGCCACTGCATCATCCCTCCTCCTATCTTTGAAGATCTTCAAAAGGTGCTACTGCAGGCTCTGCTTATCCTGCCTACCCAAAGGCACACATTTATGAAGCCAAAAAATTCTGGGGCCATCTCTAAGGCAACTTCTTGAGGAGCTAATGTCATCACCAATGAAGCATGTTCTCTTGGTCCAAGCCATCTTCTCTCAAACCATTTTTATAGATCTAGCAGCTATCTCAGGATGCAGTCATGCAAATGAACAAACGATTGAGCAGTGCCAGAAGTGTTACAGCTACAAGTTACGTGCTGCAATGGGAAAGGGCTGCAAACAGCTAGGGCACGATTTTGGGGCTGCACACCCAGGCCTTGCAAGCATCAATGATAACAGTTCCTTCCTGTGGTTTCAAGAGGACTCCACATGCAATGTTTGCTCAGTACTGCACAGGGAGAACAAGCATGAAAGCATTTTATTAAACATGAGGAATACTGGAGGCACTAACACAGCTATGTGGATGGGGATAGGAGGACAATTAAAATTTATGGTGAACAACCTGAGATTTTTGCTATTCTTTTCCTCCCTGTGACCATCACCATCCTAACTGGGGTGAAAAATGCAAAACTTAGTGGATGAAATTCCTCAAACGCACCTCATTGAAATCTACAGTAACTGAACCCTTCCATGAGACCTGAGCAGCTCAAGAGAAATACGCTGCCAAGACAAGGAAATGGAGAGTCCAAACCATACGGAACAGGGTGAAACAGTGAAAATACCCAATTCACTCTGTAGATCTGTTAAGGCTCCTACTTTAAGGTGTAGTGTTCAGGTTTCCACTCTGTTTTCCAAGACAGATGGAGCAAAAGGGTTCAGAGGAAAAAACAGAAAAAGGAGAAAGGTCTGGAAATGAGCTGTAAGAGGAGACTGAGCTGCCTTTTTGGTCGGAGACAAGATAGAGAGAAGGGTAATACATGTCTTTTATTTCCTTTCGCTTTTAACTCAGAAAAAAGGTATCATTCCATGAAATCAAACAGCAGCAAATTTGAAACTGAAGGAAGGGAACGCTTTATTACAGCGAGAAGAACTGGCAGGTGGACCCAGGCTCTGCAGTCCCTCAGGGCCAAGGCATCGTGTGCATTAAAAAAACAGGGCTGGGTATTTGTGAGGAACATAACATCCACATCCACAGCTACAGCACAGAGGACTGCCAGCAAAAATGTGCTACAAGTACCACTACTTTACAGCTTTGGAAGGCAGTTCTGGTAGTGGAAGAATCCCTGAAAAATAGCAAAATGCTAACGGTAATTTAACAAAAAAAAAACACACTAATGCTCAGCTCCACCTCTGTGCCACTAATGTATCTTATGGGACCTCGAACGGAAACTGCAAACTATTAGCAATGTTGGAAAACAATGTGCTTTGTTTCAGGTCGGCTGCAGGTTGGTCTGAAGCTATGCAAAGGCTCACAGGGGTATTCAAGATCAGGGTGGGAGGAAACCCGCAGACAGGAGACCCGCTGGATGCGACGAGCTCTTCTGGCGTGACCTTTGCAAAACACGACTCTGAGTTTACAACTACAGTCTGACTGCCTAAGCAAAGTTAAAAGGGTTGGAAAATTCAACGCTTCATCTCTCTTTACCCAACCAAGCGGTGTATTCTCAAACATGCTGAAAATATGTCACTCTAATGACTCTGCTGAGCAGCTAAAAGCAAGACAGCTGTACCAGCAGTAAAGCAAGGGAGCCCTTGGGACCCGCTTTGAGATTTCAGGGGGAATATGCGGCGTGCGGGGGTTTCCCCCCATCCCCGCTCACCCTGTGGAAGCAGGAGGTGAGGTGCGGCAGCCCCAAACATGTGTTGGGATCTGAACCATACAAGGTCTCCTCTTCCCATCCTGACACTGTAATAACACATTTAACGGGCACACTGAGACTACACGAGCTTTTTTTGTTCCCTATTTAGCCCCCCAGGAAAAACCAACCCTGCGTGCAAACGCTGCGCAGATGCTCCCCCAAAGGCAGCAATCCCTTCCCAGGGCGGCCGTGCTGCCCACGGGGCATGCGGCGTCCCGAAGGTGCTGAACGGCTCCCGAGAGCTGCAGCACACGCAGCACTGTCAGGAAATCGGTGTAAGGACTGGTAATGCTACAAATCTGTAGCACCGATGGGGTTCTGAGGGACGCCAAAAGCTGAGCGCTGCGGTTCGCAGCGCCGATACGGTGCCTTCCTTGGTGGCTGGCCACTAGAGGCCACTTGCCCCTTACTCTGCAGCGCCTGGTGCAACCTGTCATGGAAACTGGAGAGACATCGCCTCGGATCCAGCCTGGCATTTTCTGGTACCTGCAACAGAAGGAGTTTGGGGAAGAGCAACAGAAATTGCCAGTAGGCCAGGGGGATTGATTTATGAGGAAAGGTTAGCAGCTAAATTTGTCTAGCGCAATATGGGATGACTAAGATGGGGAGGGGACGTGCCAGCAGTCTGGAAAGATCTCAGGGGTGTAAAACACAAACAAAGATATTATTTTTTTTCAGGCAGACCCACACAAAGAGACTCAGAAATGGGTTAAAATTTAAAAGAGAAATTTAAAAGGAACATCAGGGAGAATTCTGCTAATACGCGTCACGCTGAACCACCCAGCCTGCTGGGATCGCTGCCTGGGCTGTCATGAGAAGAACACAAGACAAAAGGGGGATAAAAAACAATACACCAAAAGAAAGCTGAATGAATGATACCTTCATCCTACTCTATCTCACGCGTGTCAGGAGTACGTGATTCAGCATTCCCGCTAGAAGTAATTTTCAGCAACAGAAGCCTAACGCCAGCAGGCCAGATTCGAAGGGAGGCCAGAAACATCCACAGACTGCTGACTCGTGCGTGCTCACACCTTCCTTCTCTCTCCACAAGTGCATTACCCTCGCTTACGCCGATTCCTGCAGGGGCTCTCCCCTCCGAACGCAGCCTTCGGCACCAGTAAACAGCACAGCGCTCACCCGAATCCCCGCGTCTCACAGCCTCAATCTAGGCTAAAGGAAGGCTGGAGGAAACAGGGCAGGCACGGCCCGCGGTGCCGGCAGCGGAGGGATGTCCCGAGGGCCACATGTTGCTGACAGCCTCCAGCAGGGCTCCCCTGGTCCCCAGGGGCCACTTCACAGCAGCATGCTGATGGAGCCGTGCCATCCCGCTGGCCTAGCGTGGCTCTGAGGGGCAGGGGTGAGGCGGGCAGCTCATGCTGCCCCTTGGCAGGCTGGGTTTGGGCAGGAGAGCTACAGCTGGCCGTCCCAAAAATGTAGGTGAGCAGGCAAAGCTCCCAGCTCTTCCCTCATCTGCCAGCAGCCAGGCTGGGAATCCTTTAGCCGTGGGGTGTCCAGACAGGGAGCTGATGCTGGGAGAGGAGCAAAGCCAGCACGGGGGCGCGGGAGGGCTGACGGGCACGGACACAAGGCTCCGAGAGGAGGAGGGCTGTGCGAGGCACACCGACGGGGTGGCCGGGGGGAGCTGCCGGGACGGGCCCCCCAAAGCCGGATAGAAGCGAGCTGGGACCGGCACGGGGCAAACGGCAGCAGGCAGGGCAGCGGGCACGGAAACTTCTGGGGCGTGATTGAACCCGCGGGTCTGTCCGCCGGGACACCGGCACCGGCACAGAGGCGGCTGAGGGTGAAATACCGAGGGACCCAGCCTGGGGGGCCGCCGGGGCAACCCGGCACGCCCAGCCCTGCGCCGGGTGCGTTACCGGAGGGGTAACGGTAACGGGTCCCGCAGGCAGACATGCGGACACGGACACGCGGACACGGACACGCGGACACGGACACGCGGACACGGACACGCGGCCCCGCGGGGCCCCTACCTCGCACCGCCGGAGGAGGAGGAGGAGGAGAGCCGCGCTCCGCCCGCGCCGCGCCGCGCCGGGCCGGGCCGGTACCGGGCAGGCGGCGCTGCTGCCCGCCGCCCCCTTTGTGCCGCCCCCGCCCGCAGGTAGGGCTGCGGCAGCGCGGGGCCCCCCCGGCCGGTGGCGGCGGCGGGCGGCGGCGGTGCCCCCCCTCCCCTCCCTGCCTCCCTCCCCTGGCGGCGGGCGGGAGGGGGACGCCGGGGCGGGCTCCATGGCAACCGGATGTAAGCGGCGGCGCTCTAGGCGCGGCGGAAGGGCGCGTCTCGGTGGTAACGCGGAAGCGCGGCGGAGCGCCGGCACCGGC